>NC_135804.1:46231115-46541529 GCF_964213995.1 Mustelus asterias | reverse complement strand
CCAGAGTGGGTGGTGGAAGCAATGCACCAAGCAGAAGCCTAGGATTGCTGAGGGACTCAGGCCACAGGTGAGTCAGAGTGGGATGGGGGGGGGGGGGTTGGCAGCAAAGGCAGGGGTGTGGTTCTCCGTGGACCTCCCCCTTGCAGGTATCAGGTCCCTCAATCATGTACTGTGTCTTTGAATGAGGCCGCCCCCTGCTGGGAGCCTGCAAATAAACACAGCAGTGTTTGCCTTTCAGACAGCCCAGTGGTAGCAAACTGGCCGCTGTGTGATTCAATCGTGACTACACTTCAAAAATAAAACTTAATTGGCTGTAAAGTACTTTGAGGCATGAAACGTGCCATACAAATGCAAGTCTTTCTTTCATAAGTCTTTTTATGTAAGGTATTTTATGTAAATTCTGTGCACTACAAATAAACAGGAAATGATTCACCGCACAAGGACCTTTTGGTTGGAGCAGATACATGTTTTGCTGGAACAGGTTGTTCCAAAGCGATGGGAAGGTGAGAGAATTAGATGAAGTAAGACAAGGAGCTGTTACAGGGCTGGTGCAGTTAGCCTATGGGAGAATTAAGGAAAATGAATCATTTAGAAATTAAATCATGTAAAGATGGCAACTTGAACAGCCACCAAAAACAGGCATAATTCTAAAGCAGGCAACATGCCAACTCGCTAACTTGCATGACTACTGAGCCAGTGCTGAACGTACTGTTGACATGGCTGCACATCTTCTCAGAAAGCCCAATTCTTAGACTGCTAGCTCGCCTGCACTTCCTGTAACAGCCTGTACCTCTTAATGGGGAGGTGAATTTTAGCTGCAGCAGGGGCAGGATTTGTGGAAGGGAGTTTGAGCAGGAAAAAGAGTGAATTGTGGCGTAACAGGAAAAAGAGCATGCTTTAAGGCCCTTTGACACTGCACCACAGGAATTAGTGGAGGGGGGGGGGGGTCAGAAGGTCCTCCAGACAAAAGTTCAGAAGGCAGTGCGACCAAATAACTGTCAATGCAGGATTGAGGACCTGGATGGAGTTCCATAAAATGTTCAATGATTTCACAGAATGGTCAAGGTTAGTGAATGGACGTATCTGACCAACTAGTCTCCCACACTGTTCAATGGACCACATCCCCATCACCCACTGACCACCAATCTCTCAATCACCAGTTAGTTCTAAGGTTCATAGTTTCACCCACATTTCACAGCTTGCATAAACTTGCAGCTGTTCGACCATGATAGCCACATCACCCAGACGCATTGCAGCACATTTACTTACATACTTTTCTCTCTCTTATAGGCCAAGTTGGTGCATAACCTGCTGGGGATAGACACAACTGCAAATCTTTACCTGAATGAGATGGTGACCTGCATCATTGGAGTAGCCATCATTGAGAGAGTGGCCAGAGGTGGTATTGAAGCCATTGAAGATGACGTATCCCCAAACCCAATCCTCTCTGTCACATCCCGCTTCCCCCTCATCTCACATAACCTCTGATTCCAGGGATGGCGGGACTGATGTATGAGAAGAGATTGACTTGGTTAGGATTATTTTCGCTGGAGTTCAGACGAATGAGGGGGGAATCTCATAGAGACCTATAAAATTCTAACAGGATTAGACAGGGTAGATGCAGGAAGGATGTTCCTAATGATGGGTGTGTCCAGAACCAGGGATCTCAGTCTGAGGATAGACCATTTAGGACGGAGGTGAGGAGACATTTCTTCACCCAAAGAGTGATGAGCCTGTGGAATTCATTACCACAGGAAGTAGTTGATGCCAAAACATTGAATGTAGTCAAGAGGCGGCTGGATATAGCACTTGGGGTGAATGGGATCAAAGGGGAGAAAGCAGGATTTGACTATCGAGTTGGACGATCAGCCATGATCGTAATGAATGGTGGAGCAGGCTCGAAGGGCCAAATGGCCTCCTCCTGCTCCCATCTTCCATGTTTCTATGTTCCTATTTACAATAGATTGTGATGGTGGAAGCATGCACCTCTTACTTTCCCCTCGCCAAAATTCTGCTCCTGAGCTTTTCTCCTTTCAGCTACTCAAGAACTACAACCTGGCCAGGCAATGTTGGAAGAGCAAAAGATGGAAGAGGTAGAAGAGCAAGAAGGATGAAGAAGAAACCTCCATCACTCATTTTCACAGTGGCAGCTACCAGCTCAGTTACTAACACTGTACATCAGAAGAGAGGTGAGAGTTCAATGAGAATGAGTGGACTGCAGGGAGGGATGGAGACATTGGCAAAAGGCAAGGTAAGACAACAATGTTTTAACTGAGAAAATCTGTTCGCATGATTATGGCAGTGCACTTGAGCTCGGGAGCATTGCCAAAAGCATGGTATTGTGTACACACTCGAGAATAATCAAGCACAGAAGTTAAATACCAAACATGGGCACCTTAGTTTTTTTTTAACCTGCACTGAACTTATAGTAAAAGAAATTGAACTTAGATTAATTCAATGCCAGAAATACTCAACAGGTCAGGCAGCATTTGTGGAGGCAAACCAAGCTCATGAGCAGGATGTTCTGGTCCTGACACTGATGGGTATTGTTGCGAGTGGGACAGGAACATTTCAGGTAGCACGGTGGCACAGTGGTTAGCACTGCTGCCTCACAGCGCCAGGACCCGGGTTCAATTCTGGCCTTGGGTCACTGTCTGTGTGGAGTTTGCACATTCTCCTCGTGTCTGCGTGGGTTTCCTCCGGGTGCTCCGGTTTCTTCCCACACTCCAAAGATGTGCAGGTTAGGCTGATTGGCCATGCTAAATTGACCCTAGTGTCAGGGGGATTAGCAGGATAAATACGTGGGGTTGCGGGAATGGGGCCTGGGTGGGATTGTGGTCAGTGCAGACTTGATGGGCTGAATAGCCTCCTTGTGCACTGTAGGGATTCTATGATTTCGGGCTGTCCGTAATTTTCCCGCCCTGACCACAGCAATGTCTGCCGGTGACGGGGTCCCGCCCAAAATTTCAGGTCACTGACCCTTCATTAAAGGTAAAGGTAAAGTTGCCACAGAAGAACATTGGCTTCTCTCCCCTTTGAGGGGCAGAGCTGAGTGGTGGTGATTTTAAACTGAGGATCGAGGACTGAGGACAACTCATAGAAAACATAGAAACCCTACAGTACAGAAAGAGGCCATTTGGCTCATCGAGTCTGCACCGACCACAATCCCACCCAGGCCCTACCCCCATATCCCTACACATTTTACCCATTAATCCCTCTAACCTACGCATCTCAGGACACTAAGGGGCAATTTTAACATGGCCAATCAACCTAACCCGCACATCTTTGGATTGTGGGAGGAAACCGGAGCACCCGGAGGAAACCCATGCAGACACGAGGAGAATGTGCAAACTCCACACAGACAGTGACCCAAGCCGGGAATCGAACCCAGGTCCCTGGAGCTGTGAAGCAGCAATGCTAACCACTGTGCTACCGTGCCGCCCACCCAGGTGAGGGGCAAGGTTGAGAAGGCACTGCCTTCATGAATAACCTTAGCTGGTACGGGAATTGAATCACTCAGCATTACAAGCCAACCGTCCAGTAACGTCATCAACCAGAAACATCGGCTGGAATCTTACCGCCCCCCACCTGCTACAGAATCAGAGCGGGCAAGGGGCGGACAATAGAAATGTCCATTGATCACGGGCAGGATTTTACGGTTCGGGACAAGCGAGCCCGTAAAGTCCAACCCTTTAACTCTGTTTTTCTCCACAGATTCTACTTGACCTGTTGAGTATTTTCAGCATTTTGTGTTTTATTTCCAACATCTTGTCTGTTCAAGATTTCTGTGTAACATGTTTAATTGATATGTTTCCAATGCAACACGAGTTTCCACACTTCAGAATTGACTGTAAACACTGTGGGATGTTTCTGAGGTTGTGCAAGTTGCTACACAAATGCAAGTCCTTTTTTAAAGTCTATTAAAAGATGCTGGCAAAATAGTGGGCAAAATATTTGACTTGCAGTAAATGATTACACTGTTCCATGTGGTGTGTAAAATGGCTATTACATAGACACCTTTGCTAACATAAAATGACATCAGAAGTCACATGAGTGTGGGAAGCCACAATGTACAAAGGTATTTATATAATGTCAGACGGGTCCTTATAGATTTCCATAGTTTGGAGGCCAATTCAATGAGTAACGCTTCACTATTGCAGAAGGTAAGCAAGGCTGAAATGGATTACTGGCCATTTTGTATTGAAAATTGCCAAATAACTAAATCTGGCATGAAGTCAAAGATGCTGTACTGAGCACCACCCTGTACGTCACATGCAAATCCTAGGGGATTAACTTACTAGGGAATCCTTTCCGTATGTGGCTCAATGGATGAATTGCAAAATAGCTATAAAATAAAATACCTTTTCTCTAGCTTTTCAATACATGTGTATTAAGTGAAAACATATTCTTGGATTTAATCGAGTGGAATTCTTTGATCATAGCATAAATGTTTTGGAATTGCTGTTTTCCATTCACAATTTAAAAATAATTTATGTCAGAATTATAGACTTTTTCCAATACATGGGAGCCTTTTGGTTGCTTATGTCTGGAAATAGGGTCCTAACCTTCCAAACAAACCTGACATTCCTGGCTCCAATCCATGATCTTTGCGTTTCTCAATCTTTCCGGTTCATACTTCCAGCAGAATTCCCAGGAGGAGTCGATGAATCACAAATGTTCCAGTTATTTTTCCATCCACAGCTTTCTTAATGAAATGTCACAGTAGCCCTACTGTTATCATAGCTCCAAGGGTTTTCCCATAGCTCCTCCACCTTGAAGGGTTTTATCCTATGTCACAGGGCTATTTGTTGGTTACCATCCTCATCTCCCTTGACGTATGAGCTGCAATCTAAAAGATACCAGCTCTGAGGCCTTGCAAGACAACAATAATTACCATCAGAATAGATCATTAGAAAGGAATGTATTCTTAGAAAATTGTTGTACAATCCCAACCACTAGAAAATGAGGCAATGCATCTAATAAAGTCCCTCTTTCACCCCTTATCATCATGCTTCAAGATTATTATCTTGCTACACCCACGGTTTAAATTCTTGATGCAAAAAGAAGGGAGATTCACAATGCCTTTGTGACCATGATTTGTCTGTTTGTGTCACTGCTTGTTATGAGAACAATCCAATTGAATTTATTATTTTCTCTTACAGTTTGTGCTCTTTTTAAGCTAAATTTGGCCGTTGGTTGAAAGAGTTGTGCACTAATGGAAACTGTAAATAACGAACACGCTCATTTATAATCCTAACCATTCCAAGTGATGTCAGTTACCTTCCCATTTAACTGTTATATGTTGCTGTCTAGAATACTTCCAAAATTAATTCTCTTATGGTCTCTTTGTCTGCCATCAAAATACTCTTAAAATCTATCTATTCAACTAAGATTTTGCTCCTTTCCTGCCACCAAATCTCTTTCTGCTCAAGTGTCCACTCTTCCCCTCTTGAAGTCTCAGAAATGTTCTTTTACATGGATTGCAATATGTTGTTGAAATGCATAATTTTAGGTCCTATCAAATCACATCCCATCAGTTAATTTTTTATTGGATTTTTTAAAGCCACATTCTTGACCGACCACATTACCAATTTAGCTTTGCTGACCAGTGTTCATTTTTACACATTTTATTTTTGATGGCTGTTTCTTTTGTTTTAGTCGGTGAATGACAGTGTTAGGGCCGAGCCGCGTGGTAGGACCTCCTTCGTATTTTGCCTGCTTCACTTCTCTATAATAGGATTTCAACCTTTGCTTGTAATTCAACAACGATGGCCTTCTGGCTAAATAAAGTACCGCTTGACTTTCATGAGTTATGCCTTATGGAAATGTATGACTTATAGAGCAAGAGTGAGATAATAGGCTATATTTTCTGATTGCTAACACTCATGTTAGTTAATGGATGGAAAATCATGGGCTGAGGGGGGCACAATTCTGCGGTGTGCACACCAAGGAGTGGGACAGTGGTATGCTTACCCTGGGTGGTTTCTGCGAGTTTTCTACTGGTCTTTACCTGCTGACCAGATATTTTCTAACTCTCTGCAAAGACAAAAACATGTTGGCCACAAACTGTTGGCCAAGTGAAGCAAATTTTAATCAAATGAGCAGAAGACGAGATGAGAATCCAGCCCTTACCTCATGGGCTCTGTCAATTTATTGCCTCTGTTAGTATAGCTGATTGCAAAAGGATAAAACTGGAAACACATCCCTTCAGAATGAAACTGCTAACCTACATATAAGGGTAGGAAAAGGCCAGAAGGTCTTTTGGGCCTGCCCTATTAAAGCATGATGCAAGCTCTGCATACCATCACCTTTATTCTCCCTCCCACCCAGCCATGCTATTAATAAATAAACAGAGGAACAAGACACAAGTCTTTCTCCTCTTCCCCATTTACCAGGTGTACAGGTCATGCAAAATAATCAAATTACCAGACAATGTGTCACGTAATAGAAAAACAAAACTTATCATTATCACACGCATGCAAACTCCTTAACCCAAAGAAAAAAAATACAAACTGTATAAAAAGAAACATTCATTTACGAGAAAATAAATTGACAGAGCCAAATAAAAGTCTAGCTATGAGAGCTTAACAGACTGCAGCAGTCAAAACTAACACTGCCTGTCCAAGCTGAACAGCATCCAAAAAGGGAGATCCAAAGTGACTCAAAATTAATTGAAGGTCTAATGAAAACATAAAAGAAAAGAGTGGCGAATGGAATTATCATCTGCTGCTGGTCTTCCAATTCGTTTCTGTGTCCATAGGTCAGTCCTGTCAAGACTCAAGGAATTTGGGCTCATTTGGCTTGAGAATGCTGCTTCCTCCAGGCAAGGCCATTAAGTGAAGAGGTGGAGGTTTGAAGAAGGATGAAGAAGAAAAAGATTTGTATTCACTAAAATTGTTCCGGGGCTTCAGGTGCAGAAAAGAGCGGTGACATTGGGGTGATCTGGATTTACATGCAAGAAGTAATAACAAAATAATCAAATATGGCTATATTAGGCAAGATGGACAAACGCTTGGTCAAAGAGTTAGGTTTTAGGGTGTGTCTTAAAGGAGGAAAGAGAGATAGAGAGGTGGAAAGATTTGGAGAGGAAAGTCCAGAGCTTAGGGCCATGGTAGCTGAAGGCACAGCCACTGGTGGGAAAGAGATCAAAATCAGGATTGTTCAATAAATCAGAATTAGAGGAATCATTGAACCACAGATTACTACAGTGCAGAAGAAGCCCTTCGGCTCATCGAGTCTACACTGACTCATCCCACTTGTCAGCACTTGGCCCATAGCCTTGAATGTTATGGCGTGCCAAGTACTCAAGAGGTACTTTTTAAAGGATGTGAGGCATCCCGCTTCCACACCCTCCAAGGCAGTGCTTTCCAGACCATCATTTTTCCTCAAATCTCCCCTAAACCTCCCACCCCTCACTTTTAGGAGTGCCGATAGCTTGGAAGGCAGTGGGCTGGAGAAGATTAAAATGGTAGGGAGAAGGCAGGTCATGGAGAGATTTTTTTAAAAAGGAGAATTTTAAAACCAAGCCATTGCATGACCAGGAGTCAATGTAGATCAGTAAGCACTGGGAAAATGGGTGTAAGGGATTTGGTGTGAGTTAGGATACAGGTGGTACAGTTTTGAATGACCCCACGTTTATAGAAGGTAGCAAGTTGGAGGCCAACCTGAAGCGCATTGGAATAGTCAAGTTTAGAGATAACAAAGGTACAAATGAGGGTTCCAGCAGTACTTGGGCTGAAACAGAGGTGCAAATACGCAGTCTTACTGATGGCATGGATTTGTGGTCAGAAGTTGATCTTGGGGTCAAATATGTTCAGCCTCAGAGCGAGGAAACGGTAGCTAAAACATAGAAAATGGAGAAATAGAATTAAATTGAGGAGAGTACGTTATACTTCTGTATTGTGCTCCTGTGAAGTTGTTTGGGATGTTTTACTTTGTTAAAGGTGTTATTTCAATGTCAGTTATTACTGTTATTGTCACATCCACAATACTTACTAATTATACACATAGGAAATCACCAGTATTTTAGGCCGAGATAGAGACGAGAGCTGCATAATCTTAACAGCAAGTGCTGCAGTGATCTTTTTTGGAATGAATTACACTGGCGTAAAATAAAAATGATGTTCAGATGTTGCCAAATTGACAAGTGCAGTTAACACGTTCTGCTGCTCCCTTTCTATCAGGGACTCAGCCCCTTTCGGAGCTGTATGACCCAAAGCAAGCTACTGATAACCGACTAAAATAGCAGTGGGAACCACAGGAAGTACATGAGGAAGGACAGCTGGACTGCTGGAGATAAAGAAATTGAGGGACACAATTTTACATAACAGTTAAGAGGCGATTAAAGGATTAATTCAAATATCAGGACAGCCATATAATAATTGATCTAAGTACAAGGCTAAGCACAGGGTCATACACAGGTAAGGTAAATGGGAGAAGACTTAAGGCTGTTTGCTGACTGCAATGAGGCTGGCTGTAGTTTGAATTTCTTAAACACAGAGATATTGACATCAGAAAAGTCATTAAAAATCCAGGATAAGCCCTGTACTAGGTATGCTGTTTCCCTGTAATTGACAGCAGATTATTTCTCAGTAAACCTACTGTAATGATATCACAAGCCCCTCTTAATACCTTGCTGCAGCTGTCAGTTTACCACAGAAACATGCAAATGATCAGCAAGGGACCCCTCAAATCTGCAGCATAAAAAGCGCAGTAACCTGAATCTGTCAACTCTCCTCTTGATTGTTAGAGAAACATTTCTTATTTACCAACAGAAAATTTATAGTGAATAATAATTGTGAATGAGTGCTGAAATGAATCGTGTGCACAGATAGCTGACGTCTCACAGCTTCCAAATACAGGGCCCTGGAGAAACACACTGATATATAATATATTAAAAAAAACATTTCTATATAATTACTGCTGTGATCAGATTTTGATGCCTTTCAATGCCCTTGATTTGATTACAACTACCTAATCACTCCCTGTGTCTATACATTGAAATAGGCAATAAATTGTTTGGGTTTTTGAATTCCTATGTTTAAGAACCAAGATGGAATGATGAGCTGGTTTTCTTGCAGCAGAGCTTATTCAACAGGTTTTAAGAAGATAGAAGGAGAGAAACCAAGTAACTACAGAGCTGTCAGTTTAACATCCAGTTTGGGGGAAGCTGCCAGAATTAATAATCCTAGACAGAGTGACTGAAAACTTGGGCAAGTATCAACTGATCAATGAACATCAGTATGGAGGGGTAAGTCATTGACTAATCTCGTTAATTATTTTGAGGCGATTACTTGCATTCTGGATAGAGGAGCATCAATGGGTGTTGCCTGTACAGACTTGCAGAAGGACTTGCAGGAAAGACAACAAGAATGACAGCACATAGAATAAGAGGTAACCTTGTAAAGTTACACTAATAAGCTGGGAGGGAGAAGACAAGGGTGGAATTTAGTGTTGGCTGGATAACTGGTGGAAGGCCTATGTTGCCTCCACTGGGGGAGGCCCATCGGAATTATTTTATTTTTTTATTAGTGTCACAAGTAGGTTTACATTATCACTGCAGCAAAGTTACTGTGAAAATCCCCTAGTTGCCACACTCTGGCACCTGTTACACTGTTGGAGAATTTAGCATGGTCAATGCACCGGACCAGCACATCTTTCGGACTGTGGGAGGAAACCCACTTAGACATGGGGAGAATGTGCAGACTCTGCAGAGACAGTGACCCAAGCCGGGAATCAAACCCAGGTGCCTGGTGCTGTGAGGCAGCAGTGCTAACCACTGTGCCACCGTGCTGCCCAAGTGACCATCGGGCACCTAAATGGCCACCGCGGGACTTCCCTGGAATCTAGGGCTTCTTGGGTGGAAATCCCATCCCTGAGAGCTGCTGCCCAATTAGAGGCCCTCAGCTCTCCATTACCCATCAGTACCAGCTACCAGTAATGCACCTACCAGAGGCTTAGGATCAATGAGGAACCCAGTCCACAGGTGAGTGAGGGCAGAATGGGGGTTATTGGGGCAGGAGTCGCTGGCTAGGGCTGAGTGGGATCGGTAGAGAGGGCAGGGGGTGGTGCTCAATGCTCCCACCCCTCCTCCCGATATCTGATTCCTCGATCAAGGACTAAATGCATTTGAACGAGGGAACCTTCAGAAACCTGCAAGCAAACCTGACAGGACTTTGCTTTTCGGGCATCCCGTGTGGCAACTCCCCTGCCCGCCCCTACCTGAATACCAGCAGAGGGCATGGATGAGGCCCTTAAGTGGGCATCCATCACCTTAGCATTCATTCCCTCCACCACCAGAACACAGTGGCACCAGTGTGTACCATTTACAAGATACAGTGCAGCAACTTGCCAAGGCTCCTTCGACAGTACTTTCCAAAGCCTCAACTTCTACCACCTAGGAGGACAAGGGCAGCAGAAGCATGGGAACACCAGCACCTGCAGGTTCCCTTCCAAGCCACACACCATCCTGACTTAGAACTATCTTGCTGTTCCTTCACTGTTGCAGGGTCAAAAAACTTGGAAGATCCATCCTAACAATGCCGTGGGTATATCTACACCACATGGACTGCAATGGTTTAGGAAGCCAGCTCTCTCCCATATTGTTGAAGACAATTAGGGATGGGCAACAAATGCTAACCTTTCCAGTGAAACTCATATCCAATGAATAATTTTAGAAGTAACCCATCCAGAGTAATGCATTCTGTTACATTGGTCTTGGAAATGGTTTAGCACTGATTCAGCAGAATTATGTCAGTGGTTAAAGAGTTAAACTGCAAATCGAGGTATTTAAAATGATCAAGGGCCTCAATAGGGTAGAGACAGAAAAACTATTTCCTTTGCTGGGGAAATCCAGAACAAATGGAAACAATCTTAAATTTGGACCCTGGCATTTTAGGAGTAAAAATAGGAAGCACATTTTCATGCACAGTTTAGTGGAAATTTGGAAATTTCCTGTCCAAAAGGCTGTGAGTGGGTCAATTGAAGTCTTTAAGACAGATTTTAGTTGAGTAAGGATATCAGGGGCTGGTTTCATTGAACAAAGTAAATGGAATTGATATATAGATCAATTCTGATTGACACCGTGGCACAGTGCTTAGCACTGCTACCTCACAGCGCCAGTGAGCTGGATTCGATTTCTGGCTTGGATCAATAGATTACAGTGGCACAGTGGTGAGCACTATTGCCTCACAGCGTCAGGGACCCGGGGTCGATTCCAGACTTGGTTCACTGTCTGTACAGAGTCTGCACGTGTTTGCATGGGTTTCCTCCGGGTGCTCCGGTTTCCTCCCGCACTCTGAAAGATGTGCTAGTTAGGTGGATTGGCCATGCTAAATTCTCCCTCAGTGTACCCTAACAAGCGCCGGGGTGTGGCGACTAGGGGATTTTCACGGTAACTTTGTAAGCCTAATTGTGACTAATAAATAAACTTTAATTGAATGGTGAAACAGCCCAAAAGGGACTGAGTGATCTACTCGTGTTGCTATACTTCTATATTTGATCATTTGTACTGCATAGTATATAGAACATAGAACATAGAACATTACAGCGCAGTACAGGCCCTTCGGCCCTCGATGTTGCGCCGACCAGTGAAACCAATCTAAAGCCCATCTAACCTACACTATTCCAATATCATCCATATGTTTTATCCAATGACCATTTAAATGCCCTTAATGTTGGCGAGTCCACTACTGCTGCAGGCAGGGCATTCCACTATAGTGAATGTTTGCATTTGTTGTAAATTAACTTTGGGATCAAGCTTCTGATTTTCAGATAAAGATGCACTTTAGCTTGCTACATTATTAATTTTAAAGGAGAATGAAAAAAGACCATACAATTCTTGTCTTAGTAATGTTTTCCCAGACACATTTGCATACATTATATAAACAATGGCCAGAATTTTCTCGGGGGCGGACCATGCAAAGGTCCATTGACCTCGGGCGGGATTCTCCGGTTTTTAAGGCGAACGCGGCCGGAGAATCCCACCCAGTATGTGCACATCAGTGAAGTTAACAGAACATCATGTCACTAAAAGTCTCATGCATGAGCTTGGTTTTGGAGGCTGAAGGCTATTTGCAATCTGCCCACTTTTGTATCATCAACAGCTCCAGAAACCTAAGAGCTTCCAGCTTTGGTTTCTATGCATGCAAGCGTGCTGAGACAATTGTTAACTTGTGAGAAAATTATGCCTGGGATAATAAAGTGATTTGGCTGTCTTTCCAATTGGGAATCAGCTGGATTGCTAAAATAACTTCATTCGGCACCGTAGCGATAATGTTACTCTAGTAATCCAGGAGACCTGGATTACTCTAGTAACGATTCAGAGACATGAGCTCAAATCCCAACTCGGCAGCTGGGGGATTTGAATGCAGTTAATTAAATAAGTCTGGAATAATGATATCCTTTAGGGAAGGAAATTTGCTGTTCACATCTTGTCTGACCTACATTTGAACCCAGACCCATAGTAATGTGGTTTACCTTTAACAGTCTTCTGGGATGGCCTGGTTAGCCTTTTAGTCATTTTCAAGAAGGCAACTCACCACCACCTCCTCAAGAGCAGATAAGACAGGCCTTGCCAGTAATGTCCACATTCTGCAGATGAATAAAAAGAAGATTTAAGAGCAAAGGTGGACTAGTCGAGTATTAAGGAGATCAATAAGTTTTTTTTATTCATTCATGAGATGTGGGCACCGCTATCTGGGCCAGCATTTATTGCCCATCCCTAATTGGCCTTGAACTGAGTGGCTTGTGAGGCCATTTCAGAGTCAAGCACATTGCAGTGGGTCTGGAGACCAAATCGGGTAATGATGGCAGATTTCCTTCCCTAAAGGGCATTAGTGAACCAGATGGGAGTTTTTTTTTCGACAGTGGTTTCATGGTCACCATAAGGTTTTTGAGTCCAGTCTTTTATTGAATTCAAATTTCACTTTTTGCCACGGTGGGATTCAAACCGGGGTTCTCAGAACATTTTCCTGGGTCTCTGGATTACTAGCCCAGAGACAAAACCACTATGCCACCACCTCCTTTTTTATCAATAACTGTGCTCCCTATTTACTGTTCCATAGTAAACATTACTGGGGGAGACCAAGACATTTGCCCTCAATTCTAACAAGCAGTTGCATTCAGAAATGCCAGAGGTCATTGGAGGACAATTGTGACCAACTGCATTACTGCAATCAATGAAAGGCCACATTCAAATGAAGTTCCCATTCAAACCCAAATTCAAAGTTATCAACAAGTTCTCAATTAATATGCATTCAAACTACAATGTTAACATTCCTATGTAGACTTTTCCTATCCATCACAGTTTGATTACTTGTTGAATGATTGCTCAGCCCTTTTCATCAACACTTTTTCCACAGAGGAAGAGAAACTTTTTATGACATCCGTCATATTTCGCTTTAATTTTACGATGAGTACAGATCCTACAGTGTTTGTGTCGCACACTACGTAGATGCTTAATTTTAATCTTCCGAACGTTTGTCAGTCATGAATTTGTAAATTGAGCTTTGAAAAGTCAACTTATCCCTAAAGTTGAAACTGCTGAACACCAACAGAAGGTCCAAAAATATGAAAGAAAAACAATTTAGGAAAGGTGGTTCTAGAAATTTTTCAACACTACACATCACCTTTGAACTAACAACTCAGCTCATGTTCAACTTTTATCTAATCAAGGAAACATGGCCTAGAAGAATCGAAACAGGACAAAGTAGGCAATCAAACCTTTCATTCTAAAAGAAATAGTAAATGGCCACTCGCAAAGTTAGATCTGAATTGTAAACCTCAACATTATATATTAGTAAGATACACTTAAATGCAGTCATAATTTTATTAATATACCTTCTGAACCAGTGCAATAATAAAGTTATATCATAACTGCAAAATAGTAGCTCTCAGATGGACAAATAACATTGTGGAAGCCAGACTGAGATGGCCTGGTCTGTATGTTGTTTATTTAACAGATTTCAGATTTCACAGTCCTGAAACTTTAAGAAGAATCCCGACTTTGAATAGGGTTAGCTTCAGAAAGGACTGACACACCAGGAACACTGGTACCACACATAAGCTACACATTTCTTTCAATGTAGCCCTCAACCAGAATTGGGATCTCATTACAATATAGAGCTGCATTGCTGGAATCTAGATACTATAAAGTATCTCATCAGTTAGAGAGACCAAGTTCTTGTGGCAGTGGCTCCTATGCTTTTCAATAAATGTTGCTGTTTGCTAGTGTCCCTTTATAGTTATTGAAATCATGAAACACAATTATATCTAGGCTCTGAATTATGGGACTAAGTTCTTTCTCCTCTGTGACTTTGACAATATCATTAAGACCTCCTTATTCATAGAATCATAGAATCCTCACAGTGCAGGAGAAGGCCATTTGGCCCATCGAACCTGCACCGACAAGAATCTCACTCAGGACTTATCCCCCCAACCACATGTATTCACCTTGATAATCCATGTATTTACCTTGATAATCCCCCTGACACTAAGGGTTAATTTAGCGTAGCCAATTCACCTAACCCGCAAATCTTTGGAGTGTGGGAGGAAACCGGAGCACCTGGAGGAAACCCACACAGAGGGAGAACATGCAATCTCCACACAGACAGTCACACGAGGCTGGAATTGAACCTGGGCCCTTGGCTCTGTGAGGCAGCAGTGCTAACCACTGTGCCACCATGCCGCCCCATATTAATGAGTTTCACTGCCCAATCATGTACAGGCTGTGTGCATTCTAGTCAATCAGTACATACTGGATAGATAGCCTCTGGGATCACAGTGGTTCACCATTCTGAATCTGAGCACTGTGGGGGTACCCACACCAAATGACCAAGAAGGCGATTCACTACCATCCTTTCAAGGCAGGGAGGGTTGGATGACAAATGCTGACTTTGCTAGTGAGGCCACATCCCATGAAAGAATGAAAAAAAAGACATAACATTTAATTAATTTTAAATTAAAATACATAGACGTTGTAACATGCAAATAGGCCATTTGACCTAACCAGTTCATGCCGGCATTTACCCTCTCCCTGATCAAATAGTTCTAATCATATTCATATGTCCTGTTCTCATAGCCCATTAACCCCTCCATCTGCATATCCAATCTAATCTTGAATATAGATACATTCTGCCTTCCTAACCCTTGAAACGAATTCTACAGCTTCACATTTCTCTGTGTACAAAGATTGTCTTTCCCTCAGTTCTAAATCTCTTACATTCTATTTTATGAATGAGCTTAAAGAGCACATTTCAATAAGACTATGATAAAAGACTTGAAGCTCAAGGATGACTATACTGAATTTATATAAAAATAGCAGATTATGGACTAAGAATCATTACATGTGTTTATATCGAATGCTGAATCAGGAAGATGAATGGTTGAGTATAAGTGATAGAAAGTTATTCTGTACAGTGCTCTGTTTAGATCATACTTTGCTGTGTTCAATTCTGGTCACCAAGATGAATGGGCCATTCAAGCACGGGAAGTGGTTCCTGGGTCCCAAGCATTGGAGGATTGAGTTGTGAGGAGCAACTTTTCAGCTCTGAAAGCAGAAGGCTAAAATGGGATCTTAAATACAAGGCAGTTCAAAAGTATAGAAATGGCCCAAAGCGCCACTTCAAACTGTGACAACAGGACTGACGTCAGGTAATTTTTCAATGCAGAAAAGGGCTGATTCCACAATCTGACAGGCCAACGTTTCCAGGGAACACAGGTTGGAAATTTATAGCCTAGATCTCATGATTTTCCAATTTTTTCTAAATTTCCTGCATTACATTGCTTGCTGCTGGCTGCTTTCTGATAGGAGTACTCAGTAGCAGAATCAGGCCTAACGAATGATCAATACAATGACTGTACGTACAGGTAGGGCAGAAACATTGCAATCAGTCAAAATTAAGTTGGATGCTTTTTAAAAATTCTTTCATGAGGTGTGGGTTTCGCTGACTAGCATTTATTACCCATCCCTGATTGCCCTTGAGAATGGTGGTAAGCTGCCTTCTTGGATTGCTCCATATCATGTGGTGTAGGTACACCCACAGTGCTGCTGAGGACGGAGTTCCAGGATTTTGACCCAGCGATTGAGAAGGAACGCTGATATATTTCCAAGTCAGGATTGTCTGTGGTTTGAATTGGAAATTGCAGGTGGTGGTGTTCCTATGCATTTGCTGCCCTTGTCCTCCAAGGGGGTAGAGGTCGCGGGTTTGTAAGATACTGCCGAAGGAGCCTTGGTGAGTTGATGCAGTGCATCTTGTAGATGGTACACGTTGATGCCAATGTGCGTTGGTGGATGTTACAATGAAAGGGATGAGGATTGACAATGGTGGGACTTTGGATCCTTCTGAATGGATCAGCTAAGGGAGGCAGAACAGCCTTTTGCATCTGTAAGCATCGAACCCGGGGGTTTACAAGAATTAGGGGTTTACAAGAATTTTATCATGCAGTATCTACTAATAAAAGTCAAAAATATAATATTTGAAAGAATACTGTGTGAGTTAACAAAACAGTTCTCACCAGAATCTCTGGAGATTATTCAACAAGGGAAAATGTCATGTTCATATTTTATTCTTGTTATATTAATTTTGGTCTTTTTTTAATGTTTCGGCTGCTCTGTAGTACCTAATCCCTTCGCGTTCAAGTGACATTAGAAACCTCTGAGGGCTTCTTTTCCTTGCAATAAAATTCCAATCACGTCAAAAGCCTTCGATGGCAGGCATTTTGCTTATAGTACCTAAAATAAGTGCTGTCAGCTTGTGAATGCTTTTCTAGACACTGATCACCCAAAACAGATCATTTGGGTTTCTGCTGGGCTCTCACAATGAGTTCCATTTTTCTTTGATTACCACTTGTCTTGAATAGAAAAGTCATTTACATAGGTCAAGTACTTCCCTTCATGCACTTAAAGCAATAATTTTCAATTATTACATCTAAATTTGGATTGATTACCTTACATTCTGTTTGCAGTAATTTTTTATGTTTTTCTAGTGGGTGATTCAGCAGAGAACGAACATATCCCCGTCCCTGGAATGAGTTGAAAGATGTTTTCCTGCCTAACACCTGATTATCCAGCATTAGAAATCTCATGATAGGATATAAATGGCTGAGGTAAGCATCAGAAAAGTTCTCACTAACAATTATTCATATTTTCAGAACACAAATAGATTACGGTGGCACAGTGGTTGGCACTATTGCCTCACAGCGCCAGGGACCCGGATTCGATTCCCGACTTGGGTCACTGTCTGTGCGGAGTCTGCATGTTCTCCCCGTGTCTGCTTGGGTTTTCTCCAGGTGCTCTGGGTTTCCTTCCACAATCCGAAAGACGTGCTGGTTAGGTGCATTGGCCGTGCTAAATTCTCCTTCAGTGTACCCGAACAGGCGCCAGAATGTGGCGCCTAGGGGATTTTCAGAGTAACGTCATTGCAGTGTTAATATAAGCCTACTTGTGACTAATAAATAAACACTATTCACTGTTTTTACAAATAAGAACTGAGAGCAAAGACTACATTAGGGTTTCACTTACTGACAATTAAGCATCCTGTAAACAGAAGTATTTCTGCACTGAATTGAAAGTGTGATAGCATATTTATCCACATCTGCAGTTATTTCTTTCCCTCATTGGGGGATACCCCAACATCACACAAAGGGGTAGATTTTTGTTCCTGTGTTGTGGGTTCCTCCCCTGCTGGCTGGAGAACCAGCAGGAATCCCATGGGGTTCCAAGGAGTTAGGGTTAGGGTTTAGGGGGAGGCCTGATATAATTAGGACCTCTGGAAGTCAGATTGCCCACTCCCAAGAGCTGCAGGTCAATCAGAGGCTGACAGTTCATCATTGAAGGCAGCACAACTGGGAGTGGACCCTGCTGCAGGTAATACATTCAGGCCTAACCCCACTGGGTTCGATTGATGCTGGATCTCAGGTGAGTGAAGGCCAGTGGGGCTGCTGTGGGAGGGGTTTTATGGCAAGGGGTGAAAGGGGGATTGGAGGCACAGGTGGGAGTGGCGGCTTTCAGTAACCCACCCTCTTCTCTTCCCTTGTGGGCCCCTTGATCTGGCACAAAGTGCCTGTCAAAGAGGCATTCCTGACCCTTATGAGGTCACAGGCAATTCCAATAGGGTTTGCCAGGCGGTATTCAGCAAAGGCATTGGAGTTCAGGAGACTCCTGAGCCAAATCTCCATCCCTTCAATGGCGGGAGGGATTATCGTATCCAACTCTTCCTGTCTCAATTTAATTGGGGACAGTTTTCCCAATAGCAGGAATCCAATGTGGGAACCCTTGCCCTATTCTCTTGGCAGCCCTGCCACATGCCCACTCCAGCTCGCTACACTCAATCCAGCCCCAAGTGGATTTCCATCAATAGCAATCTAGCCACCCGTGAAAGTGGACTCGGATGATTTTCCTCTGAGATTTCCTCTTTATAGAGAAACGCATGGCTTCTGCTCAGTGCCTCTCTCTATGATCTGTAGGAAGGTGTATGCATGGTCTATGTACACAAGTAGCAGTGACCACCTTGTGCAACGTATTGCTGCATCAGTGCTGTATCACCACTCATTGCATCTTGGATTACAAATGATGCATCATCATGATAACTTCAATAACAATTTTAAAAGATATTTGGTTAGTAAAATGATTGACAAGGAGCTTTGAATGGAATGTATATATAGAAACATTTATGGATACGTTACTTCGGAGTAATACCATGGAGACAGACTATTTGACCAATCAATCTGTGTTAGTGTTTACCCTCAATGCAAGTAAATAGTTCAAATAATTTGAATTACATTTAGTCAACCCATTGGCCATTTACCTTCAACGGATTTGTCTTAGGTCATGGGGAGAAATTGAATAATACTATTTTTTTTACAAAAAACAGGACTTAGGACAGTTCAGAACACGCTCAGTATTTGTTGCATTGAAACAGTCATCTAAAGTTATGTGTTCTGGACCTGAGTTAAAATATTTAAAATATGAATAATCAAAATGCAAGTTGGAAAGTCAGGTGGGAACTTTTCACTCAAAAATGAGAGAACTGTGGTATAAATTACAGGAAAACCATCACAAGTGTACAAACATTCTCAATGGACAGAATTTTCCGAGCCAGATGGACGTGGTTTCCAGTGTGTGCATGGTGGGAAAGTCCAGAAAATGTTGTGGGCTCTTGATTCTGATGATATCCTGCCCTCCTCTGTATCCGGCCAGGGTTTCAATTCCAGTTGGGTAACCCCCATTGGTATGGCTGTAAATTTATTGAGCTGATGAGAAAGGCAATTAAGAGTTAGGAAAATAAGAAGTTGCCATTTAAGACAGAGAACGGCACGGCACATTTGAGACAGAGGGCGGCTCGGTGGCATAGTGGTTAGCGACACAGCGCCAGGGACCCGGGTTTAATTCCGGCCTCGGGTCACTGTCTGTGTGGAGATTGCACGTTCGCCCCGTGTTTGCATGCGTTTCCTCTGCGTGCTCCAGTTTCCTCCTGCAGTCCAAAGATGTGCAGGTTAGGTTGATTGGACATTTAAATTAACCCTTAGTGTCCTGGGATGTGATAGGTTAGAGGGATTAGCAGGATAACTAAGCGGGGCTGGGGCCTGGGTGGGATTGGTGTTGGTGTTGATGCAGACGCGATGGGCCGAGTGGCCTCTTTCTGTAGGGATTCTATGAGATGAGGAGAATTCCTTTCTCTCAGAGGTTCATGAGTTTTTAGAACACTCTTCTTCAAAAGGCAGTGGAAGCAGAGTCTGAATATTTTTAAGGCAGAGGTAGATAGATTCTTGATAAACAAGGGGGTGAAGGTTACCGAGGGTAGGTGGCAAGGTGGGGTTGAAGTTACAATCAGATCAGCCATGATCTTATTGAATGGTGGAGAAGATTCGAGAGACTGAGTGACCTGTTCCTGATCCTAATTGGTATGTTTGCATGTATTGCAATACTCCTGATAATTACAATATACGTTCCCTTTCAGGCATACAGCTGAGGGAAAAACATTTCAAATTGAAAAATTACAGGAAGTGCAATGGAATTCAACTTTTCTCCATGCAGCATGTGGTACTTCTGAGGTACTTCAATACACTTCCAATAATCTTGATATTTACACTTTACATTCCATGTCAGGCACCCTGCCCGAGGGGCTTCTACAAATTTTCCAGAGGCTGAAAGGTGTTAGATGACAAGCTGTCCCCATTGCGCCTCCGTAGCAGCTGCTCAAGCTTTATTGCGCCCCTCAGTACATAGCCCCGAGACTTTGGAGTGTGCCAGTCTGCAACATTCAAGTCGGGGACAACTCTTAGCACTGGAAGAACAACACATTTCAGAGAGATCAAAGAGTGTCTTTAACTGCGTTGATGATCCCTCAGCTGCAGTTGTTTTCTGTCTCGGTGTGCATCCCTGGGAACAGCCCATAGTGTGGAGATGCCAGCGTTGGACCTGGGGTAAGCACAGTAAGATGTCTCACAACACCAGGTTAAAGTCCAACAGGTTTATTTGGCAGCACTAGCTTTCAGAGCCCCAAGCCCATAGAGCATAGAGTCACGCGTCACAGATCTGCTCAGGATGAATCTCGACAAAACCCACCTCATCTTTCTCCAGACTTTCTTTGCAAAGATATATCCTAGAAGGACGTGTCTCTTTTCCACCACAACCACATCGAGGGCAACGTGCAGAGTGGATGAGATTCTGGGCATGTAGGAAGGATCTAGCAGGGTGGGCCTTTTTCAGCACCAGCCAAGTTACATCCTGGTGCTTGTTTGAAAGTTCGGGTCATGAGGCATTCTGCCAAGTGATTTGATTGTCTGTTTTCGGAACCATGCTACAGAATCTACCATCTCCTTTCCTATAGGGCCTCTAGGACATGACGCGCAGGCCACTGCCTGATGGACTTAGTCCATAGGGGAGCTGGTCTCACGACAGGCCCTCAGTTCCCAGAGCACAACCTCCAGGTTGGAGTGGGAGGCCTGGCGATCAGCCTTTCCAGCTCGCCTCTCCATTCCTGTGGTAGTTACAAAAATCTAAAATAAAAACAGAAAATGCTGGACAAACCCAGCAGGCCTGTCAGTAAGAAAGTTTAGAGAAAAGGTTATAAGCATTTAAAAGTGAAAATTCTTATTAAAAATTTAACAATGAGCCAAAGGTCAGGTTTGCCAGACCTGCTGAACTTATCAAGCATTTTCTGTTTTTATTTCAGATTTCCAACATCCACAGTATTTTGATTTGATTTTGATTTTTTAATTTGATTTATTATTGTCACATGTATTGGGATACAGTGAAAAGTATTGTTTCTTGCGCGCTATACAGACAAAACATTCTGTTCATAGAATACATAAGGGAGAAGGAAAGGAGAGGGTGCAGAATGGATTATTACAGTCATAAAAAGATCACCTTAATATATGGTAGGTCCATTCAAAAATATATTGTATTTATTACTCAAAAATCCAAATGCTGATGAGTGATTGTAACTCACGCTGTGGTCACTTTAATTGGAAATCTTTCCTTTGACAGAATGGATGTGTTATATCACGTAGCCTCCCCTCATTGGTCATCGAGCTCAAAGCCATTACTTTGGGAGGGCGTCTGCCCATTAGAAAAGAGATACAGAATCTGGTGAACTGGTGCGATGACAATAATCTCTCCCTCAATGTCAACAATAATCCCTCCCTCAATGTCAACAAAACAAAGGAGATAGTCATCAACTTCAGGAAGTGTAGTGGAGGACATGCCCCTGTCTACATCAATGGGGATGAAGTGGAAATGGTCAACAGCTTCAACTTTCTAGGTGTCCATAGAATCCTACAGTGCAGAAAGAGGCCATTCGGCCCATTTAGTCTGCACCAACCACAATCCCACCCAGGCCCTATCCCCATATCCCTACATATTTACCCACTAATCCTTCTAATCTATGCATCCCAGGACACTAAGCGGCAATTTAGAATGGCCAATCAACCTAGCCCGCACATCTTTGGACTGTGGGAGGAAACCGGAGCACCCGGAGGAAACCCTCGCAGACACAGGGAGAATGTGCAAACTCCACACAGACAGTGACCCCAGTCGGGATTCGAACCCAGGTCACTGGAGCTGTGAAGCAGCAGTGCTAACCACTGAGCTACCGTGCCACCCGTCCAGATCACCAACGACCTGTTCTTGTCCCTTCACGCCAATGCTATAGTTAAGAAAGCCCACCAACGCCTCTACTTTCTCAGGAGGCTAAGGAAATTTGGCATGTCCACTACGATTCTCCCCAATTTTTACAAAGGTACCATAGAAAGCATTCTTTCTGGTTGTATCACAGCTTGGTATGGTTCCCGCTCTATCCAAGACTGCAAGAAACTACAAAGGGTCGTGAACGAAGCCCTAACCATCACGCAAACCAACCTTCTATCCATTGACTCTGTCTACACTTCTCACTGCATTGGAAAAACAGCCAACATAATTAAGGACCCCACATATCCCGACATTCTCTCTTCCACCTTCTTCCTTTGGAAAAAGATATGACAGTCTGAGGTCATGTACCAACCGACTCAAGAACAGCTTCTTCCCTGCTGCCGTCAGACTTCTGAATGGACCTACCTCATCTTAAGTTGATCTTTCTCTACACCCTAGCTATGACTGTAACACTACATTCTGCACTCTCTCCTTCCCTTCTCTATGAACGGTATGCTTTGTCTGTATAGCACGCAGGAAACAATACTTTTCACTGCATATTAATACATGTGACAATAATAAATCAAATCAAAATCAAATCAAAAATTGGGTTCCTGACCTGGAAATTGACAAACCATTCCAACAGGGCCAAGGTGGAGAAGTTTCTACCCAGTGTTTGTCTGGGTAGAGAAACCATTCAGGACTATAGTGCTGGGTAGCTGAGAGAGGATTGTGGAGAAAGGAATGTGATTGTTTGATCCGAAAGGCCTTTCCTCATCCCTGAAAATTTGATGACCTTGCACCAATAAGGTCGCACAAAAAAATAGTTCCTTTTTGCTAAATTTATCTGCAGTGCCAAATTTATTTGGTCAGCTGGGAAGCTGACACACAGAAATGGAGTGATTTTGAATGCAAATATAATACTGTTTAACAGCAGCTGTAAACAGTGGGGTGGAAGATAACAAATGGAAAACAAATATTATTAGACCACTCTTCAAAACTATCTGGAAAAAGAGACCTCATGTTTCATTCCGATGTTTATCAGTAGGTGACAATATATCCCATAATTAGGTCACTGCAAACCTAGGAACATGTCCCTTTAATCAGGACAGTTGAAAAGTGCTCAGCCAGGTAAAGCAAAATCAGCAGTTAACATGTTGATTGACTTTCTCTACATCTTTCCCTACACCCTAGTTATGACTGTAACACTACATTCTGCACCCTCTCCTTTCCTTCTCCCCGATGTACTCTACGGACGGTATATTTTGTCTGTGTAGCGTGCAAGAAACAATACTTTTCACCATATCCCAATACAGATGACAATAATAAATCAAATCAAATTGCTTCCTATTCCCTGGAAATTACTGTTGATATCAGTGATCAGATACCTTACTACATACAGTCAAGAAAGGCGGTGGACAATCAAACACCTAACGGAAGGGGAGGCTCCATGAGCACCTCCATTTTCAACCATTGGTGGGCCTAACCACAAGTGTGCGACACGGTGACACAGTGGTTAGCACTGCTGCCTCACAGCGTCAGGGACCTGGGTTCAATTCCCGGCTTGGGTAACTGTCTGTGTGGAGTTTGCACGTTCTCCCCATGTCTGTATGGGTTTCCTCTGGGTGCTCTGGCTGCCTCCCACAGTCCGAAGATGTGCGGGTTAGGTTGATTGGCTATGCTAAATTGACCTTTATTGTCACAGGGATTAGCAGGGTAAATAGGTGGGGTTACGGGAATAGGGCCTGGGTGGGACTGTGGTCAGTGCAGACTTGATGGGCCAAATGGCCTCCTTCTGCACGGTTTCTATGATTCAATGAAGTGCAACAGGTAAGCCTGAAGGACCAAGTAGATAACCTTATTTGTCCTCTTCCCTTTCATCATGGATACCATTAAAAAAGCGTCTGAGTGCACTGGCAATAGAAAAGACAATGCCATACCCAGAGGGAAACAACAGTTTGGACCAGTGTTCCTATTTCACCTTCCCTGAAGGTATGCCCTCTTCCACCTTCTTCCGTCGGGAGAAAGAAACAAAATTCTGAGGTCACATACCAAGTGACTCAAGAACAGCTTCTTCCCTGCTGCCATCAGACTTTTGAATGGACCTACCTTATATCAAGCTGATCTTTCTCTGCACCCTAGCTATGACTGTAACATTAGATTCTGCACCCTCTCCTTTTCTTCTCCCCATGTACTCTATGAACAGTACGTTTTGTCTGTATAGCAAGAAACAATACTTTTCAATGTCTCCCAATTCATGTGACAATAATAAATCAAATCAAATCAAAATCAGAGAGCCAGTTGGAGTTTCATGAAAACCTGGCTGCTTTCATGGTCATTTCTAGAGCATAAGTCTCCAGGTTTACTGAATTCAATTTTACCATTTGCCGTGGTGAGTTTCAAACTCATAGGCCAGAATTTTACCATCCCGCCCGCCACGGGAATCGGAGCGGGCGAGGAGCGGACCATGGAAAGGTCAGTTGACCTTGGGGGGGGGGGATTTTCCGATTTTGGGGTGAACGTGGCTGGAGAATCCCACCCACAACCTTTGGGTTGCTATTTCACTACATTACCACACCCCTACGTTTCAAAAAGCTTCCAGTCCTCCTTCAGTTTCTGCTTTCTATCTTGAAGGGCAATGACTGAGAAATCTAAAACAAAGTTCCAAAATAAGAAGGGGGAAGCTCACCACTGCTTAAGCTTTGGTAAATGTGTCAGCTCCATGGAAATCAAACGACAGTGTGCTCCATGGTATTAATCTTAAACTGGGAGAGATTTTCTTTCCATTCAAAGAGATGAACCTAAATTAAAATGTTCCATTAAGTTGGAATCTACAGAAGCTGCAATGGATCCAACCGCTGGAATGCACTATGGAAAGCCAACAAAGAAAGTTGGATGATTTAGAAAGCTAGGAACAGACAAATTATAGCATTTGGCCAACCTAGAGGACTATAAAACACTTGCACTTTCCCCTGGCAGTGAAAGTAGGTGAGTTAACGGAGCACTAGCCTCCCACAACTTAAGGCAATAATGCCATAAGTTGTAAAATACTCTGGAAATGACATCAAATACAAGTTAAATATTGAATGATCATCAAATCAGGATACTTTTTGAACTGTGCAGTGTTGCAATGCTCTTGATAAAAAAAAGACGCAGTAATATATACATTACAGGATGGACTACCACAGGGATTATACATGGTAGGAACCCGAGAATAATGGCTTAAGCAATGCACGAGTGAGCCACGTCCCATAGAAATTCATCCCCCCAGCCCTATATACTTTGAGACTAGGTTTGAATTGAATTGAATTGATTTATTATTGTCACATGTATGGGGATATAGTGAAAAGTATTGTTTCTTGCGCGCTAAACAGACAAAACATACCATTCATTGAGTACACAGGGAAGAAAGAAAGAAGAGGGTGCAGAATATAGTGTTGCAGTTTCCGATAGGGTGAACAGAAAGATCAGCTTAATGTGAGATAGGATCATTCAAAACTTTGATGGCAGCAGATAAGAAGCTGTTCTTGAGTCAGTTGATATGTGTTTTCAGACATTTGTATTTTTTTCCCAATGGAGAAAGGTGGAAGAGAATATGTCTAGGATCCGTGGGGTCCTTGATTATGCTGGCTGTTTTCCCAAGGCAGCAGGAAGTGTAGACAGAGTCAATGGAAGGGAGGCTGGTTTGTGTGATGGACTGTGCTACGCTCACAACCCTTTGCAGTTTCTTGCGGTGTTGGTCAGAGCAGGAGCCATACCAAGCTGTGATACATCTAGAAAGGATGCTTTCTATGGTGCATCTGTAAAAATTGGTGAGAGTCGTCGTGGACATGCCAAATTTCCTTAGCCTTCAGAGAAAGTAGAGGCTTTGGTGGGGTTTCTTAACTATAGTGTCAGCATGAGGAGACCAGGACAGGTTGTTAGTGATCTGAACACCTAGAAACATGAAGCTCTCAACCATCTCCACTTTATCACCTTTGATGTAGGCAGGGGCATGTCCTCCACTATATTTCCTGAAGTCGATTACTATCTTCTTTGTTTTGTTGACATTGAGGGAGAAATTGTCATCGCACCCTTTCACCAGATTCTCTATCTCTGTCCTGTACTCCAACTTGTCATTGTTAGAGATCCAACCCACTACAGTGGTGTCATCATCAGAAAACTTGAAATTCGAGTTGGAGGGGAATTTGGCCACACAGTGAAAGGTGTATAAGGAGAATAGTAAGGGGCTGAGGACACAGCCTTGTGGGGCACCGGTATTGAGGATAATCGTGGAGGAGGTGTTGTTGCCTATCCTTACTAATTGTGGTCTGTAGGTTAGGAAGTCTAGGATCCAGTCGCAGAGGGAGGAGCGGAACTCCTACTGCTTGCTGAGTTATTGCCTTTTGTAAACTTCATTATTTTATTATATAAAGTAGATTGCTCCCTCGACAACACATTTGACTACCTTTCATTGTGGGTTCTACAGCCATATGCCACAACTCCATTTTCTATCCCTGAGTAAGTTTTCTATCCATGCTGCTACTGCCCTTTTTATATCATGGGCTTTAATTTTGTGAACAAGCCTACTATGTAATACAATTTTATTAGCATTTTGAAGGCCAAATTGAGCAATTTTGCAGCGTAAATTATAAAAAAGGCCTTTAAAGCTCTTAATTGGCCCCAGGAGAACTCTAAACTCCTGAGACTTAAGCTGCCCAACATAAACAAAATCCAAGAAGGCACGGAGGACTATAAAAAGTAGCCATGTGACCTCAGAGGTCCATTAAACAAGGGCAAAGGTGAAGGTGTAGCAGAAAGGAAAGTCAATCAAATTTTACCATTTCATGAGAACAACACATTCGTCCTCAATGTTATGGTAAGCATCCTCTTTCAAAATGAGCGCATTTAACTTAATATGCAAAAAACCCCCACTATAAATGCTGACCAACATAATTTCAATTTGAGTTATTATCGTTACATTAGTATACAGTGAAAAGTATTGTTTCTTGCACGCTTTACAAAGCATACCATACATGGAGAAGGAGACTGCACAGAAAGTAATGTTACAGTCATAGCTAAGGTGCAGAGAAAGATCAACTTAATATGAGGTGGGTCCATTCAAAAGTCTGATGGTAGCAGAGAAGAAGCTGTTTTTGAGTCGATTGGACTTTTGTTATCTTTTTCCCAACAGAATATGGACATCAAGAACAATTAAAATATACACTACACATGTTCAGGATTTGCTTTCATCTATGTTGCAGTTATTATACAGTAAGAAGTTTGACAACACCAGGTTAAAGGCCAACAGGTTTATTTGGTAGCAAATGCCACTAGCTTTGGGAACAGGCTGTCCCTTCGTCAGGTGGAGTGGAGAAATGCTCACAAACAGGGCATACAGAGACACAAACTCAATTTACAGAATAATGATTGGAATGCAGTCTTTACAGATAATCAAGTCTTAAAGGTACAAACAATGTGAATGGAGGGAGCATTAAGCACAGGTTAAAGGGATGTGTATTGTCTCCAGACAGGACAGCCAGTGAGATTCTGCAAATCCAGACAAGCTGTGGGGGTTACAGATAGTGTGACATGAACCCAAGATCCCGGTTGAGGCCGTCCTCATGTGTGCGGAACTTGGCACTACACAGACGCTACGACACCGGATGAATGAACACCGCTCGACAATCACCAGGCAAGACTGTTCTCTCCCTGTTGGGGAGCACTTCAGCGGTCATGGGCATTCGGCCTCTGATCTTCGCGTAAGCGTTCTCCAAGACGGCCTTCACGACACACGACAGCGCAGAGTCACTGAGCAGAAACTGATAGCCAAGTTCCGCACACATGAGGACAGCCTAAATCGGGATCTTGGGTTCATGTCACACTATCTGTAACCCCCACAGCTTGTCTGGGTTTGCAGAATCTCACTGGCTGTCCTGTCTGGAGACAATACACATCCCTTTAACCTGTGCTTAATGCTCCCTCCATTCACATTGTTTGTACCTTTAAGACTTGATTATCTGTAAAGACTGCATTCCAATCATTATTCTGTAAATTGAGTTTGTGTCTCTGTATGTCCTGTTTGTGAGCATTTCTCCACTCCACCTGACGAAGGGACAGCCTGTTCCCAAAGCTAGTGGCTTTTGCTACCAAATAAACCTGTTGGACTTTAACCTGGTGTTGTTAAACTTCTTACTGTGTTTACCCCAGTCCAACGTCGGCATCTCCACACTGCGGATATTATAAGCAGGTTTCAATATTATATGCCGTAACATAGAATCCCAACAGTGCAGAAAGAGGCCATTCGGCCCATTGAGCCTGCACCGACCACAATCCCACCCGGGTCCTATTACCACATATTTACCTGCTAATCTCCCTGACACCAAGTGGCAATTGAGCAGGGCCAATCCACCTAACCCACACATCTTTGGACTGTGGGAGGAAACCAGAACACCCAGAGGAAACCCTGCCGACATGGGAAGAATGTGCAAACTCCACAGAGTCACCCAAGGCCGAAATTGAACCCAGGTCCCTGGTGCTGTGAGGCAGCAGTTCTAACTACTGTGCTGCCCCAAACATGATGAAATCGGTGCTGCACATGCATGAATCATTTTTTCCTTTCTACAAAGGAGGTTCATCGCACAGCCCAAAGCGTTGCCAGCATATGGCAACTCCATTATTGGATTTGATGTGAAGGATGAATTTGTGCGTGTGTGCCACAGGCATCACAGAATAACTGCAGATGAAACAAGAGCCCTGTTTAGTTTCAGAGATTTTATTGTGATTTGATAGAATATTTAGCACACATTTACAATATGCTCGGAGTCAACTACGCTGGTGCTTATAAACTGATGGCAAGTCCACTGGCACAGGCACACAAATTAATTAAACCCTGCATTTGATCATTCCTTTCTTGTGTTACAAATGCTGTCCAATACATGAGGCTAATATAACATGACAAAAAAAATGGACAGATAGGGGTCAGGCATTTCCATCCCTTCAGACTGGGAGTAGCCAAGAGCTGAGAGTACTGGAGTATTTGGGAGGGTTACACCGACTGTCTAACCTGGTGCACCTCTACGTCAGTACTGCAGCTACAAAGGTAAAGCAGTTTCGCTTGTCAGTCTACACTTAGCTGCTACCCATTGCAGCTTCAAATATTGTCCTGTGAGCAGGGGGTGGGATGGTGACGGCCGTTCCTGATCGCATGGTCTCGATGGCCTCAATTTCCACGGCAAATAATAGTTTGCCATTTTTCTCAGAGACAAGCCCTGTGGGGATTGTAGCAGCTCCACATACAGTTTATTGCTGCAATTAGTTCTTGGTGGACTCTTGCCAAAGATAACTGGTTATTTTAAAATATTTCCCTTCCTGACACGGTGTAGCTTAGGCCTACTCTTGCTACAATTCAGTCCTCTTGGTTGTGGTTTGGAGTCCTAATAATAAACCTTATGGTTAAAATACCCCCCCCCCCGCAAAAGGATTGAATTCTGATTGTACAAGGGACAAGTTTCTTAAAGGTGCATATAGTCAATGACTCTTGCTCTGCCGCTTCATGGGACAATGCCAATATCCTACTTGACACGGAGGTTGAATTCCCTTCACAGAAGCTAGAGAACTCTATTACAGAAAGTAATTAATACTTGTCTTTCAAATAATTAACACTTGTTTTTATTTAATGATGATACTAATGATTTGCATTAAACTCATCCAGTATAGATTCCAGATGGGATATTTCAATTAAGAGTGCATCAAAATAACATTGGACCCAGGCCAGTAAAACTCTTCAACATGCCAATGCCATTATTAACAACTGATTCTTAACAACCCCCATTATTGATATAGAATCATAGAATCCTACAGTGCAGAAGGATGCCATTTGGCCCATCGAGTCTGCACCAACCACAATCCCACCCATCCCCTATCCCCATAACCCCATGCATTTACCCTAGTTAGTCCCCCTGACACTAAGGGGCAATTTAGCATGGCCAACCCACCTAACCAGCACATCTCTGGAGTGTGGGAGGAAACCAGAGCACCCGGAGGAAACCCACGCAGACACGGGGAGAACGTGCAGACTCCACACAGACAGTGACCCAAGCCGGAATTGAACCCCGGGTCCCTGGCACTGTGAGGCAGCAGTGCTAACCACTGTGCCGCCGTGCCGCCCCTAAAGCAAATTCTAAAGCACTCCAGTTTCCTCAATCGCGGAACACTCCAGAGATGCAAGACCAAATTCCATGCTCCTATGACCAGAGTGGGGAGCTCATGTTGAGAGGCTATTGAATCAGGGAGCCAGTGTTTTAGTGACAATTCCTGCTGTACTTCCTTCAAGCAGAATTCCATACGAGGAACACGGTATTGCAAAATTAACCCTTTGCTGTCTTCAAAAGGGTTGATGAAAAGACAATTGTGAGAAGTGGAAGATAACATGGTGAAGTCTTTCAACTTACCCTGGGTAAAGCGAGCATTCTTCTTCAATGTAAACACAACACAGCAGCTTTCCTGTCATTTTATGCTCAACGCCATATTAATTACAAGCTTATTGCACAGGCGCAATGCACAGCTCTAATCTGTATACAGATTCAGAAGTGAAACTGGATCCCACTGAAAATAATCTCAGGGAAAGAGTTTCCAGGCTGCTCATGGCCACCTACAAATGACACCAACCACTGGAATTCCAACATGGCAGCGCATCTGCTCTGTTCAACCAATAGGAAGTATTCAAATAATAAATAAAGACATTGGGTAAGAAGAAATTCTCATCACGGATGGGAAAAGCATTTATACACAAAGCTTTGTCTTAACAACGGGGGTTGGCAGCTCAAGCAAACTGCAGAAAGCAAATAAACGGAAACTCGGGAAAGAACGGGGTTAGAAGGGAAAAGATAGAAGCAGAAATAGAGTAATAACGAGATGGAGAAGGCAAATTAAACAAAGGTAAGCAATTGGCCTTGGAGGGAGTGCAGAGAAGGTTCACCAGGTTGATACCAGAGATGAGGGGTGTTGATTATGAGGAGAGACTGAGCAGATTGGGTTTGTACTCGTTGGAATTTCGAAGGCTGAGGGGGGATCTTATAGAGACCTATAAGATAATGAAGGGGCTGGATAGGGTAGAGCTGGAGAGATTCTTTCCACTTAGAAAGGAAACTAGAACTAGAGGGCGCAGCCTCAAAATAAAGGGGGGTCAGTTTAGGACAGAGTTGAGGAGGAACTTCTTCTCTCAGAGGGTGGTGAATCTCTGGAATTCTCTGCCCACTGAAGTGGTGGAGGCTACCTCGTTGAATATGTTTAAATCACGGATAGATGGATTCCTGATCGCTAAGGGAATTAAGGGTTATAGGGATCAGGCGGGTAAGTGGAACTGATCCACTTCAGATCAGCCATGATCTTATTGAATGGCGGGGCAGGCTCGAGGGGCTAGATGGCCTACTCCTGCTCCTATTTTTTATGTTCTTATGTTCTAAGCAAACGATATGATGATACATGAGCATCTTGAGCCTGCCTCCTGCCAGTATATACATTATATACTATATATATATATATGCATAAAAACACAGTAGGAAAGTGTTGTTTCGCTACTTTTTTGGAGCATTCACATATTGTTTGTATAGGAAGATATAGAAGAATGTACACCCTAACACAAAGAAAATACATTGCAGTAGGGTGGGGGGGGTGGAAGGTACAACATATGGGGGGGGAAATCTGTTATTGATATGGCAGCTATGAAGATTGTACGTTAAATAAATATTTCTAGGTGTGAGTGAAACCATAGAACGGCCTGTGTAGAAATGATGCCATAGCTAAAGAGTATTAAATCGCATGCCCTGATGTGGTTAATGGGTTGAAAACCCTGCACGTATTTGTGTAAGGCAGGTACCAATAGGGAAAGAAAACAAACAGTTCAGCTGTAGCAGACCAGTCTCTCCCCTGCTCCTGAGGCATGTGGCCACCATATTAAAACAACATTTCAGCAAAATCTTACAGAGTTCCTGGAAGATTGGCCACAAGAAAAAAACAGAGGGTGGACTGACTGCTTCGACGTATATATATATATATATATAAAAAACCTTCGAGTTGCATATCGCTTCATAAAATTCTAATCTATTGCGTTACAGCCGGAAGTCAGTTGTCATGTTTTCATCAGTGATGGACTGTTTTTTTTTATTTGTGTCCAGGGAGGTGCTACCGGTGCTTTCTGTGTTGCTGGCGTGCTCCTCATCTCTCTTTCGCTTGTGCGTAAAGGGGTTTTCTCCCTCACACAATCTTCCGTCTGAAAGTCCTAAAGATCGCAAACACACAATCGCTGTGGACTGTTCTACTACCTTCTTTGTTTTATCCCTGAAAAGGGAAAAGAAAGATAATGACGGCGGTTAAGATGAAAAACGAGTTAGTTAAAACAGACAGTGTGGTACAAGACTGGGGGAGAACAGCTGGACCAGCAGCTGGTCACATCCATACAGTTAACACATACAAGAGGAATCGTGACATTTTTACCATTGCATTTTGACAGCAGGATTATTATTGGTCCAACAAACACGTACTCAATGGGGAAATTGGCTTGGTTGCTTTTTCCATCTATCTAGCAGTCTACACACTTGAAATGTACATATATAGACGCCAGGCAAGGACAAAGTGAATTGGGAAGTCCTACAGAAGGGACTGGTTTACTGATGTATAGCTTAGACTATAGGAAATGCAGATCTCCACGAGTCATAGAACAGGAGGGATGAAAATTGAGGAAAGATAAACAAAAGTTAAATAACAGGTCTGAGATTCATTTTAAGCCAACTTTCTTTTTATTCATTCGTGGGATATGGGCGTCGCTGGCTGACCAGCATTTATTGCCCATCCCTAGTTGCCCGAGGGCAGTTGAGAGTCAACCACATTGCTGTGGCTCTGGAGTCATATGTAGGCCAGACCAGGAAAGGTTGGCACATTTCCTTCCCTAAAGGACATTAGTGAACCAGATGGGTTTTTACAACAATCGTCAGCAGGTTCTTAATTCCAGATCTTTTTTATTGAATTCAAATTCTACCACTTGCCATGGTGGGATTTGAATCCGGGTCCCCAGAACACAAGCTGAGTTTCTGGATTAATAGTCCAGTGATAATCCCACTGAGCCATCGCCTCCCCATGGGGAAAGCAATTGATTTGAGTTGAGAGTCATGACGGCACATTTGATCTCTGTAGAGTAATCCAGTCAGTCTCATGCCCCCTTCTATCCATGTGGCCCTACAAGTTCATTCCCTTCAATTCAATTTCCTTTTGAAATCATTCATCGTATTTGTCTACACCCTCGTGGGCAGCGAGTTCCACCTCATGAGAATTCGCTGCATAAAAAGTTCTTCCTTGCATTCTCCCCTACATCTCTTGCTCAAAACCTAAAATCTGTGTCTCCTGATTATCAGCCAATGAAAATAGTTTTCCCTTGTCTATATTATCCAAATCTGTCATAATCTTGAAACCTCTAACAAATCTCCCCTCAATCTCTTTTGCTCCTCGGAGAACAGCTCCAGCTTCTCCAACCTAATCTTGTAGCTGAAATCCCTCATCCTTGGAACCATTCTGGTAAACCTCCTCTACATCCACACAAGAACCCTCACATCTTTCCTAAAGTGTAATAACCTGAATGCAATACCCTCTAACTTCCCTGCTTTTGTAAACAACACCTCCATTTATGTAGTCCAAGAACGCATATATTTACTAACTACTCTCTCACTATGTTCTGCTGCCTTCAAAGTTCCCTGCATCCCTTCACACTCTTTGGAACTATGCTATTAAGTCTACATTGCCTCTCCCTGTCCCTACTGCCAAAGTGAAGTGTCACATTTCTCTATATTAAATTCCATTAGTTAACTGTCTTGCTGGCCTGTGTCCTTTTTTAAAATTCATTTACAGGGTGTGGGCATCGCTGGCCAGGCCAGCATTTATTGCCCCATCTCTTTTACCTTCGAAAATGTGGTGGTGAACTGTCTTCTTGAACTGCTGCAGTCCATGTGCTTTAGGTGCACCCACAGCGCTGTTAGGGAGGGACTTCCAGGAATTTTGGAGGGTCATGGTGGCAGAATAGTGAGCAATGCTGCCCCACAGTGCCAGGGACCTGGGTTCAATTCCGGCCTCGGGTCACTGTGTGGAATTTGCACATTCTCCCCGTGTCTGCATGGGCTTCCTCCGGGTGCTCCAGTTTCCTCCCACAGTCCAAAGATGTGCGGGTTAGGTTGATTGGCCATGCTAAATTGACCCTAGTGTCAGGGGGATTAGCAGGGTAAAGATGTGGGGTTGCGGGAATGGGGCCTGGGTGGGATTGTTGTCAGTGTAGGCTCGATGGGCCAAATGGCCTCCTTCTGCACTGTAGAGATTCTAGATTTTGACCTAGCGACAGTGAAGGAATGGCAATATATTGACCCAAATCAGGATTATGAGTGACTTGGAGGGGAACCTCCAAGCAGTGATGTTCCCAGGTATCTGCTGTCCTTGTCCTTTTAGATGGTAATGGTTATGGATTTGGAAGGTGCTGTCTAAGAAACCTTGGTGAGTTCTTGCAGCACAGCATGTAGATGGTACACGCTGTGCCACTGAGTGTTGGTGGTGGAGGGATTGAATGTTTGTGGGAAGAGTAGCAATCAAGTGGGTTGCTTTGTCCTGGATGGTGTCAAGCTTCTCGAGTGTTGTTGGAGCTGCATCCATCCAGGCCAGTGGAGAGAATTCCATCACACTCCTAACTTGTACCATGTAGATGGTGGACAGATTTTGAGGGGGGCGAGGGGGCAGAGTGAGTTACTCGCTGTAGGATTCCTAGCTTTGGATCTGCTCTGAAAGCCATGGTATTTATATGGCTAGTCCATTCAGTTTCAGGTCAATGCTAACCCCTAGCATGTTGACAGTGAGGTTTCAGCAATGATAACGCCATTGAAAGTCAAGAGTCTATGGTTACATCCTCTTCTGTTGGAGATGGTCATTTCCTGGCACTTGTGTGCCACTTGTCAGTCCAAGCCTGGATATTGTCCAAGTCTTTCTGCATTTGAACATGGACTGCTTCAGTATCTGAGGAGTCGTGAATGGTGTTGAACATTGTGCAGTCATCAGCGAACATCCTCACTTCTGACCTTATGACAGAAGGAAGGTCATTGATAATTAGCTGAAGATGGTGGCACAGTAGTTAGCACTGCTGCCTCACAGCTCCAGGGACCTGATTCAATTCCGATCTTGGGTGACTGTCCGTGTGGAGTTTGCATGTTCTCCCTGTGTCTGTGTGGGTTTTCTCTGAGTTTCCTCCCACAGTCCAATGACGTGCAGGTTAGGTTGATTGGCCATGTTAAATTGCCCCGTGTCAGGGATTAGCCGGGGGTTGGGGTTACAGTAATAGGACTTTGTGGGATCATTGTCGGTGCAAGCTCGATGGGCCGAATGGCTCCCTTCTGCACTATAGAGATTCTATGATTCTAAGATGGCTACTAGGTCTGGGACACTACCCTGAGGAACTCCTGCAGTGATGTCCTGGAGCTGAGATGATTGACCTCCAAAGTTTTGCTTCTTGATACCACAGTTGGTCAAATATTGGTCACTTTCACCTCACGTCTGGAGTTCAGCTTTTTTCCACAAGTTTGGACCAAGGTTGTAATGAAGTCTGGAGCTGAGTGGCCCTGGCAAAACTCAAACTGAGTATCCGTGAGCAGGTTATTGCTGAGCGAGTGCTGCTTAATAGTGCTGTTGATGGCCCCTTCCATCACTTTACATTGAGAGTAGACTGAAGAGGCAGTAATTGGCTGGGTTGGATTTGTCCTGCTTCTTGTATATAGGGCAGACCTGGGCTATTTTATATATTGCCAAGTAGATGCCAGTATTGTAGCTGTACTGGAACAGCTTTGCTAGGGGTGCAAAAAGTTCTGGAGCACAGTACTATTGCCAGAATATTGTCAGGGCCCATAGTCTTTGCGGTATCCAGTATCCGTTTCTTGATATTGAATTGGCTGAAGACTGACAGCTGGGATGCTGGGGAACTCTGGAGGAGGCAGAGATGGATCATTCACTTGGCACTTCTGGCTGAAGACTGTTGTAAATGCTTCAGCCTTATCTTTTGCACTGATGTACTGGGTTCCTCCGTCACTGAGGACGGAGATATTTGTGGAGCCTCCTTCTCCAATGAGTTCATTGTCCATCAACATTTATGACTGGATGTGGCAGCACTGCAGAGCTTAGATCTGACCCATTAGTTATGGAATTGCTTAGGTCCGTCTATTACTTGCTGCTTATGCTGTTTGGCACACAAGTAGTCCTGTTTGGTAGCTTATTCAGATTGACACCTCATTTTTAGGTATGCCCTGGGATGCCTCTGGCATGCCCTCCTACACACTTCATTGAACCAGGGTTGATCCCCTGGCCTGGAGGTAATGGTGGAGTGGGGATATGCCAGGCTATGAGGTTACAGATTGTGTTGAATTCAATTCTGTTGCTGCTGAAGGTCCACAGTGCCTCATGGCTGCCCAGTCTTGAGTTGCTAGATCTATTCCAATCTATCCCATTTAGCACAGTGCCACACAACACAATGTAGTTTATTGGCATTATCCTCACCATTTTCCACACCTCCTAGTTTGGTATCATTGGCAACTTTTGAAATTTTACTCTATTCCAGTATGCAAATCATTTATATAGATCTAAAAAAGATGTGGTCCTCATACTTTGGAATACCATTGTCAACCATCCTCCAGTCTGAAAAACAACCATCTACCATGACTCGCTTTATTTTGTTCTTAAGTCAATGCTTTAACCAAGCTGACACTGAACCCTCCTGTTAAGCAGCCTTTTAGGTGGCATTTTGTCAAAAGCTTTCCTAAAATCCACTACCCTTTCATGGATCTTCTCTGTCACTTCATCAAAAAATTCAATTCAATTATTCCAATATCAGGCTGTTTCATCCTATTAAAAAATCTTATTCCTGACAAAGCCGGCATTTACACAAATACATTTTGATTTGGATACTAAGGTATAATGCAGTTGCTCCAACAAAAACTTGAACGATAAAGTGATCCTAACTAAATGTTAGTTCAATCCAGCTGCGTAAATGCTGCAGTCTACAGCAATGAAAGGAATAAGGAATGCTTTCCACAGATGTGCTGTCTGTGACCAGTTATCATTTGAGCATATGGACCCAATAAAAAAAACTACTCTCACTCAAACAGATTACAGAAAGGGCAAAGTAATTTATTAAAGACCTAATTTCTTAAAGCGAAACAGCCCTTCAGCAATTAATGAATAAATAAAAACAAATGAACGAAGAGGGATTAAGCTGGGCTTTCAATAATCAGTCTGAAAAGTTCAGATCAGGAACTGAGCGCACGTCAAGTCAGAACACAGGAGGACAAAGGGATTTTTGTTTTGAGTTTTTTTTTTAGAAATATGTTAATCATTTGCTTGGTGTTCAGTTATTTGCTGCTACCTGACTATAAATAGTCACACTTTACCCTTGTACATTGTACCAGGCGAGAGAGACCGAGGGAGCTTGCCAATATTAGCGACCAGTCACTCAGCTCAGTTCAAGGGCAATTAGGTCCAGCCAGTGATGCCCACATCCCCGTTTAAAAGATGAACTGGCTGGACAGAGTCAGGGTCAAACAAATTCTCACCTGCTCGGTCCAGCTGGAAAACAACCAGTTTACTCTTTCTAAACTTGTACTGTTTCCTTTCCCAGGCCAATGCCTTGGTTCAGTCCCTTGAAACGTTACATTCCTCAGCTGGCGAGGGAGGTGGGTGAGCAGCCAGGTCCTGTGGTCACTAGTGTTCTGTACCTGTTACTGCGAGGTGTCAATTGCATCATTCCACCCAGCGGGGAAGCATCGGAGTTTATCCCTCATTAAAAAGCCCAGGTAGCAGTCAGCAGTGTGGCAACATGCAGCAAAGCTGTGCCATGTGGCTCTGTGGCACTGCACGGTGACACAACAACCGGGACAATTTTCAGACAGAGTTAAGATACACAAGATTGGGTTCAAACACAATGATTTAATTTGAAGATTAAGCAAAGATTTGAGAAAAAAAAAGCATGATTTCTCATTCCAAAAGAAAGTCGTCCTGATAAGTTTATAAATTCACTTCACATTTATAACTCTGGGTTTCAGAGTTTGCCTCTTTTTTTTATCCATTTGTGGGACATGAGCATCCCTGGCTGGGCCGCATTTATTGCCCATTCCTAGTTGCCCTTGAAGGGCAGTTGAGCTGCTATGGCTCTGGATTCATATGTAGGCCAGTAAGGACGGCAGATTTCCTTCCCTAAAGGACATTAGGGAACCAGATGGGTTTTTACGACCATCGACAATGGTTTCATGGTCATCAGTAAATTCTTAATTCCAGATTTTAAAATAAATTGAATTCCAATTCCACCACCTCCTGTGGCGGGATTCAAATCCGGGTCCCCAGAACATTAATTGAGATTCTGGATTAATAGTCTCGCGATAATACCACTAGGCCATCATCTCCACACTAAATAGATACAAGATCTTATTCCCCTTTCTATTATGAGGCTCCCAAATCAGCAAACAGTGCATCAACGGGTAACTGAATAATTATCTGAAGAGATTTACAGGGCTCTGTGGGGAGTGAGACTAGTTGGGTTGCTGTCGCAGAGGGCCAGTATGGATGTGAAGGGCCGATTAGCTTCTTTCTGTGCTGTAACCATTCTATGATTCTGTATAGATGGCCCAGCCAACGTCCTGTACAAATTTATCATTCATCTTGCGCTTTATGCATTTTTCTGTAAAACTGGAAATGTTCTTCATATATAAAGATAAAGGGTGCAAATTTGGTTGCAGTAGCACTGCTGGAGGTGACGCTATGGAAACTGAGTGCCCTTTTGCTTGGGCTAGCTGCACCACTGACTGCTTCTGACATGGCCCACACGGTGAGTTAACTTGTGAAAGGCATTGCGCGGGAGTTCCTGACGTCACACAGCCCTGTTGGCTGCCCAACTTCCTAATACAGACCATGCAGGCTCGCCAAATAAATGTGCACGTCATTCCACATGGCTGAATCTACAAAGGTCAGGAGCAAGATCGGACCCACACCAGTGCTATTTTAAAAGACCAGGCATCCAACATGCAGGTGAATTAATTCGCAGCTGTTAAAAAGTCCTTAAAAAGTAGTGTGGAGTATTTTTGCAGGTGTTGGGGTGAGTTCCTGGATTTGGCAGAGGGCGTTGCTGCATAGGGCGGCACGGTAGCACAGTGGTTAGCACTGCTGCTTCACAGCTCCAGGGACCCGGGTTCAATTCCCGGCTTGGGTCACTGTCTGTGTGGAGTTTGCACATTCTCCTCGCGTCTGCGTGGGTTTCCTCCGGGTGCTCCGGTTCCCTCCCATAGTCCAAAGATGTGTGGGTTAGGTTGATTGGTCATGCTAAAATTGCCCGGTAGTGTCCTGAGATGTGTAGGTTAGAGGGATTAGCGGGTAAATGTGTAGGGATATGGGGGTAGGGCCTGGGTAGGATTGTGGTCGGTGCAGACTTGATGGGCCAAATGGCCTCTTTCTGCACTGTAAGGTTTCTATGATGCTATGATCCTCACGGACAGAACCATAGAATTCCTACAGTGCAGGAGGAGGACATTCGGCCCATTGAGTCTGCATTGACTCTCTGAAAGAGCATCTTACCCTGGCCCACCTCCTGACCCTATCCCCATAACCCTCCCTAATCCCCCTAACCTACACATCTTTGGGCACTAAGGGTCAATTTAGCATGGCCGATCCACCTAACCTGCACATCTTTGGAGTGTGGGAGGAAACTGGAGCACCCGGAGGAAACACACGCAGACACGGGGAGAACATGCAGACTCCACATAGACAGTGACCCAAGCTGGGAATTGAACCCGGGTCCCTGGCGCTGTGAGGCAGCAGTGCCAACCACTGTGCCGTGTTCTCTGCCTGTGACCTTGCCCTCCGGTGAGCTGGCAAATGAACCATCTTTTCTCTCTGCCCCGTTTGAAACTCACTAATACCAAATGACTCACTACGAGCTGATCCCAACCTTATACTGCCTTTTATGGTATGTGCAGCCTCAATATCTGCCTGGGAGCCTCCTAATGTCAGATCAAGTGACAAGGCCTTTTTATCGGTGCTGTACTATAGCTTGTTCTCTTCCTCCTGGAGTTCCTGTGGCTGGGCAGGCAGCAGTTCTTGGGTGTCTGAAAACAGCACATCAGAAGTTTGGTGTGAAGAAAGGGCTTGAGGTGAAAGCAATAGGTCCACAATCACACCATTAGCTGCCTCACTGTGTCAGAGAGCAGGATGAGGTGAGCTGGCCATTGAGACTTGACAGAGAACAGGAACATGCCATCACCCTCAATATTCTCAGCAACGCTGGATGGCGCACACACACTCTATCGCAGCTGGCTCTAAAGTTCAAAGAAACAACTCCTCCATCGGCTCAGGGGATGGAGGTCTCTTCCCCCCCAACCCGTGCTCCCTCCTATTATGTGCTAACGTGTCCTGCAAGTGAAATGGCAAAATGTCAGTGTTTACTTGGCACTGTGCTTGGCTGCCATTGCTGAATAACTGGAGGGACATGGGCCTGAGGCTGGCAGCATTGATGAGTGTGAGAGTATGAGGGAGCGCGTCTGGATGTGAGGAGCGAGTTCTGAATGTCAGGGAATGCTGATGGTGTGGTGCATTGCGCAGAGTAAGGGGCTGATAATCCAGTGGATAGGAGATAATTGGTGCAGTTGCATTCACTGACCTTGACCACCCATGGGAGGTGACTACACTTCTTGTGGCACTGTTCCCAGGCCCTCAGGTCCAACTCTTCCTGGCCAATTGTTCCTATTCTATTCAGAGGGTGATCTCCGAGGGCTTCCCACAGAACTATGGAGTCTCTCCTCTTGTCCATCTTCATCACTAAGGCCTCCAGTGCCACATATATCCCTCTGGAAACCCTCTTAGATCTAATGTTCCATCTTAGAATCCCTACAGTGCGGAAGGAGGCCATTTGGCCCATCGAGTCATTGAACCTCCGACAGACCACTGTACCCTGGCCCTATCACTGTAACCCCACATATTTACCCCGCTAATCTCCCTACCCTACACATCTTGGGTACACTAAGGGGCAATTTAGCATTGCCACCTAATCCGCGCATCTTTGGTCTGTGGGAGGAACCTGGAGGAAACCCATGCAGAAACAGGGAGAACATTCAAACTCCACAGTCACCCAAGGCTGGAATTGAACCCTAGTGCTGTGAGGCAGCTGTGCTAACCACTTGCCACCACGCCGCCCAGTCTTCCATGGTTCAAATTATAGCATTATTATTCAGTGCAGCTTTCCTTTAAGAGGGACAGACAGTCTTTTAAGAGCAGAAGGCAGATTGCACCACATGCTATTAGCACAACGCTGCTCGTACCCCTGCCAGGCACAGAGGGCAGCTGGCAGACACTTGGTGCTATGCTATAGACATGGTAAATTAGATGGTAGCACCAACAGAACCAGCACGGGCAAGTCACAAACTCTTACCCCTGCACTTGAATAACGGGGAAGCCAGGTTTTTATTCCAAACTTTTTCTTCAGTTGTGTTGATGGCATCTATTTGACGAAAGCTAATAAATGCATTCCCGAGGGTAAGCACTAAAATCTTTAAGTACACATATCAGGACAGTCTGTTCTCTGGCTGTTACATCTTTAACCTCCTCAACATTTGATTCAGTAGCTCTGGAGTCAAAATTCCCGAGCTCTGATGTTTGAGACAGGATTTATTGTCCAACATGGTAGGAATGACAGCCCCCTACTGTTCAACATCAGGAGATGCTTTCACAAAATATCTGGCCAAACGCTTTCTAATCTTTCCGTGCACGACTAGGATGAAGTCTAGTGGCTGGAGAGCACAGGTTTCTAGGACTTGCTTTCAAAGCAATCACATAAAACCTGGAAGGGAAGGAAGGGGTTTAGAGATTTTTTAGAAGCCTAAATAATTCTTCAAATATTCAGCAACTGAACTGGATGATTTAACAGTTTCAAACAGGCTACCACCATAGCAGATGAACTATTACTGACTCTTTTTCTTTGGTTGTGTGTGAATAACGTTCTTTTTAAAGCTATTTTTTTCCCTTCCCCATTGGCCTATGCAAAACCAGAGCCAAGGCAAACAATCTGCATGAAGCCTCAAGTTAGTGTTGCTCTGAATGAACAGGTAGGACATGTGTGACAGGAGGTCAGAAGTGACTTGGTCACCAATATTTCTGTGGGAATGCACTTTGCCTCTGGCCAGCTCATCCTCTCCCTTCCTGTCAGTTTTTAATTCCCAAAAGGCATTGATGTGGGGGAGGGAGGGGTGGGGGTACAGTTGCATGGGTGCCAGGTGCCATCTGGTACCTTAAGTGGACATTACTTACGCCTGAGCTTAGACATTGAGTGTCAGCATGCCAACTGATCTTGACTGGGGCAGCAGGATGGACACACATAACAGCTACCCAAGAATGGAATCCTTGATCAATGTTCTCCTCAACAGCAACAAGGCCAATTGGCGCATCCCTATCTTAAAACACAGCAGCGTCCATGTCCCCATACAGTCCAAAGATTTGCATGTTAGGTTGATTGGCCACGGTAAATTGCTCATAGTGTCAGGGGAACTAGCAGGATATGGGGATTAAGCCTGTGTGAGATTGTGGTCGGTGCAGACTCGATGGGCTGAATGGCCTCTTTCTGCACTGTAGGGATTCTATGATTACAGGGAACCTCTGATCAGTCCAGCCGGCTACACAATGTTAACCCACCAAATTGCTGCAGAGAGAGAAGGGGTATTTTCTCCTTCCTGACGGCGATGCAACCAAATCTGGGAAGATTGCCACTCCATGCTGTTATACACATGCCTCAAACCATTATTCCAATGACTCCCCCCCTCCCCCCCGGACCAATTCTAATCTGTACAAATGCATTCCGAGTTCAACAACTCCAATCGTTTGAGATCAGAAACCTACAAGTGAACGGGTTATGGGTGCAGGGACCACTTGTAGAGGGGAAGTCTCCCAAGTTACCGAGAAGGCATTTGACTAGATAGAAAAATAAAAGTTCACCTGCCACTCTCGACCATGCTGCCAAGGAGAGCTGTGCCAACTGCTTCCCCATTGTTTCACCAGGAGAAAAATAAGACATCGACTCAGAATTCACTTGCATGGACTACAAAGGGTCGTGAAAGAAGCCCAGTCCATCAGGCAAACCAGCCTCCCATCCATTGACCCTGTCTACACTTTCCGCTACCTCAGAAAAGCAGCCAGCATAACTAAGGACCCCACGCACCCCAGACATACTCTCTTCCACCTTCTTCCATCAGAAAAAAGATACAAAACTCTGAGATCACTCAAGAAAAGCTTCTTCCCTGCTGCCATCACTTTTGAATGGACCTACCTTGCACTAAGTTGATCTTTCTCTACACCCTAGCTATGACTGTAACACTACATTCTGCACTCTCTCCTTTCCTTCTCTATCAATGGTATGCTTTGTCTGTATAGTGCGCAAGAAACAATACTTGCAGTAAGGGTCCTACGTGAAGTGAGTTTATTAGTCTCTCTGGGAAGGGCATTGCTAGCGAGGTCAACATTTCTTGCCAGTTCTTAATTGTCCTCGAGAAGGTGGTGACGAACGGCCTTCTTGAACCACCGCATTCCACAGCCACAGTGCCGTAAGGAACTTCCAAGCTTTTGACAAGACAACAGTGAAGGAATGCCAATACAGTTTCAAGTCAGGATGGTGAATGACTCGGAGAGAAACTTGCAGGTGGTGGTAGTTCTAAGTGTCTGCTGTCCTTGTCCTTCTAGATGGTAGAGGTTGTGAGTCCGGAAGCTACTGTCGAAGGGGCTTTGTTGAGTTGGTTCAGTTCATCCTGTAGATGGTACAGAGTGCTGCCACTGTGCATTATTGTTGGATGGAGTAAATGTTCAAGTTGATGGAAGAGATGCCAGATAAGTGAGCTGCTTTCTCCTGGATAATGTTGAGCTTCTTGAGTGTTTTTGGAGCTGCACTCATCTAGACAAGTGGAGAGAGTATCCATCATACTCCTGCAGCTTGATAGGACAATTAATGGCATCTTCCATCACATTGCTGATGACAGAGCACAGACTGATGGGGTGACAATTGGCCGGGTTGGATTTGTCCTGCGCTCTATGGACAGGACATACTTGGGCAATTTTTCACATTGTTAGGTAAATGCCAGTGTTGCAGCTGTACTGAATCATCTTGGCTAGACATGCAGCTAGTTCCGGAGCACAAGTCTTCAGTACTGCCACCAGAATGCGGTCAGGGCTCATAGCCTTTGCTGCTTTATGGACAACCTTAATCCAGTTCCCAGCAGACATGGGTTTATAGTGCAAAATTGTTCTACTTAAGAATTGTTCTACTTACTCAGAAATGCCACAAAATGGTTGGCTGCGAGTGGGAAATGGAAGGAATGTCATTCCACTAGAGTAGGGCTGAATTAGATGGGACTTTACTTTAGCACCTGGTTCTGTTATACCTGATGTGGAGATGCCGGCGTTGGACTGGGGTAAGTACAGTAAGAAGTCTGTTATACCTGACAGGTTTACTTGTTATCAATGTGCCTGAAATGGGGAGAGCTTCATTCCCTAACTTCAATAAGCTAAAAACTATTTTATTTTACTTGAATGAGGTGGACCGAATGATCCATTTATTTTATCAAATGGGACTCTACTTATTAGTCAATGCAAGCAACAAACTGCAGAAACTGAATTCATTACGAATGTGGTCTCTTGGCCATTAAACAGCTTCATACCAATAATTTCTTCTGGGCACGGAATCTTGCCCATTAACAACCTGAAACCATCAAAGGGACGGCTGCATTATTCCAAAGACATCAGCAAAGTGCCCAAGGTAAGTGCAGCATCATGGGTGGCTTGCAGCAAATACAGTAAGAGTTTTAACAACATCAGGTTAAAGTCCGGCAGGTTTATTTGGTAGCAAATACCATTGCTACCAAATAAACCTGTTGGACTTTAACCTGGTGTTGTTAAAACTCTTACTGTGTTTACCCCAGTCCAACGCCGGCATCTCCACATCATTGCAGCAAATAGCCAGGAGAATTGGTGGATCTGAACATTCCTTCTGAAAGGTGACAGCCTTCGAGAATCTATCAGTCTGGGTGGAACTCAGCAGGTCACAGCTATTCTACCTCATTCGACAAGGATCTGACCTATTTTCTACATCTAATATTTCTAGTAGCTTTGACAAATGTTGCCGTTTCATAATGCTATATTCTCAGTACGTCATCACACTGTGCAGTGGAAGCTCGACAAAGCACTAAGTATAAGTATTCTCTCAAACTGTTTTTTATAAGCTAACTAATTTTTAGCATAGCTTTCTTTACTGGTGCAAGAGTCTGCATTCCGTAAAGCATGTTGTTAACATTTAGTTACTAATTAAACACAACTTTATATCTTCATAGGGTGACGTGTTTAGAGTAGGTTACATTTAGCTTAAATTCAGTGCTTAAAGAAACTGCAAAATAAAATGTCAGGCTGACTTTAAATAATTATATAATTAAAACATCTGCTAATAATTATCTAACCAATTGTAACAACATGTTTATCACAGGACTGGATCAAAGTACCTAGTGGACATTTTGGACCAACCTGGTCTTTGGAACCAGGAGCAGGGTTAAGTAAAATCAACCTCCACATCACTTACCAACAGGAGGAGCTGTAGTTTTTGTCTGCTACTGTCACGACTGAATTAAATAATCTGTCTGAAGGCCTTTGTACCTGGTACAGAACAAAGCGTCCAGTTAAATGATCTGTCTGAAGATGTTTAGGCCTAGTACAGAACATCCAGTTAAATAATCTCTCTGAAGGTCTTTGTGCCTCATCTGGAACAAAACAGCATGGTGGCACAGCGCTAGGGACCCAGGTTCAATTCCCGGCTTGAGTCACTGTCTGTGTGGAGCTTGCATGTTCTCCCTGTGTCTGCGTGGGTTTCCTCCGGGTGCTCCAGTTTCCTCCCACAGTCCAAAGATGTGTAGGTTAGGTGCATTGGCCATGCTAAATTCTCCCTCAGTGTATCCCAACAGGCGCTGGAGTGTGGTGACTAAGGAATTTTCACAGTAACTTCATTGCAGTGTTAATGTAAGCCTACTTGTGACTAATAAATAAACTTTACTTTTAAACATCCATTTAAAAAATAAAAATAAACCTGCTGGAAACATCCAGCAAGTTGGGCAGCATCTGTGGAGGTAGATACTCAGATGAGGCTGGGATTCTCCGACCTCACCCTCTGTTGGGATTATTTGCTGAGCGCCAAATTCTCCTTTCTCACTGGCAGCGGTAGTGGGGCGCGCGAGATCGGAGAAGTCCGGCCAACATTTTAGGTCACCGACCTTTCATCAAAACCGTCAGAAATCAGAGTTTTATCAGCTGGTGAAAAGAAGGAGCGGAAGTAAAGAATTCTAACTTCTTCCCGCTCTGATAAAATTGTTATCAAACTGAATCATTAACTCTTGTTTCTCTCTCCACAGGTGCTGGGTGTTTATTGCGTTGTCTATCTTTCTTTCAGGTTTCCAGCACCTGTTTTTGCTTGCTTTTGACCCAGCTAAATAAATTATTTAAAGGTCCTCGCATCCAGTACAGAACAAAACACCCAGGGCGGCAAGGTGGCACAGTGGTTAGCACTGCTGCCTCACAGCTCCAGGGACCCGAGTTCAATTCCCGGGTCACTGTCTGTGTGGAGTTTGTACATTCTCCCCATGTCTGTGTGGGTTTCCTTCGGGTGCTCCGGTTTCCTCCCACAGTCCAAAGATGTGCAGATTAGGTGGATTGGCCATGCTAAATTGCCCATAGTGTCCTGGGCTGTGTAGGTTAGAGGGATTAGTGGGGTAAAATATGTGGGGTTGTGGGGATAGGGCCTGGGGTGGGATTGTTGTCGGTGCAGACTCGATGGGCCGAATGGCCTCCTTCTGCACTGTAGGGTTTCTATGTTCTATGTTCAGTTAAGCATCTTAGTTAATCACTCCAATCAATCATCTCAGTTGGATCAGAATTTAGAATGGCAAAGTCTGCCCAGTTAATCTGGTACAATTTAAAGGAGCTCCCCAGTTTAGTGTAAAAGCAAAATACTGTGGATGACGGAAATCTCAAATAAAAACAAAAAATGCCGGAAAAACTCAGCAGGTCAGGCAGCAACTGCGGAGCGAGAAACAGTGTTTTGAGTCTGTATTTCAGAGCTAAGGAGAGGGAAAAATGTGATAGATTTTATACTCTTTAGAGAGGGTCTGGGGCAGAGTAGAAGGTATGGGGTAGGTGGGAACTGGGGGAGATTACACAAAGGCACAAAACAAAGGGAGTGTTAATGATATTGTTAAAGACTAAAGAAGGTGCTGACAGCGGCATAAAGCAGAATGTTAACTGCGGAATAAAGGTCAGTTGTGTTAAAGCAAAACTAAAGAACAAAAGACAAATAGCCTTGTGAGCGAGTGGGGGAGGGGAATGCTGAAACAAAAGAAAAAAGGGATAAAAATGGGTCGGGGAGGGAGGGAATTCCAAATCTGAAACTATTGACTCCTCAGTTTGAAGTTGGGTTTCTATGATCCAAGTGTTGCCTCGCTATAAGACTAGGTTTTTTTGTTATTTGACGCATCTCATTGAAAAAAAACCCTTTAATATTCCCAAATGATATGTTGTTGTCCTCATTCCAAATGTCCGATTGCAGCACAGTCAGGTACTTAGCCTTTTTCAGCTTGTGAGAAAACGTGATCAGTTGCTTTTAAAGAAGTGATCATGATGAGGATTCAACTCCAATGAAGAAAGAAAGTTGTTCACCTTCTACCTGCTGCTAAAATGAGTTTTACTTGCCAGTTCTGTTCAACTGGATCCAAACATGAAGCAAATTAACACCAACACTTAAACAAGTCTGCTACAGTGCACACCCTTACTAAGCAGTATTCTTTTAGCATACCAAAGTAGAGCCCAGTTAAAAACTTGCTTGCATTGTGTGAAAGTGTAAATCATAGAACAAACTAACGGTTGAAAACTTACCGTCACATACACTGGTTGAGGAAGCTTCTGTTTCCGACACCACTCGAGTAATATCATTTTGGGTGTGATCTGAGGTGGGTACTCACGCCTGGAGGCAACACAAACATCATAAATTAGTCATTTGAAAAGGTGAATGGCACACACAGAAACTAGAAGCAGGAGGAGGCCATTCGGCCCTTTGAGCCTGCTCCGCGATGGTGATGGCCTAGTGGTATTATCACTAGACTATTAATCCAGAAACTCAGCTAATGTTACATAAGAAATAGGAGCAGGAGTAGGCCATCTAGCCCCTCAAGCCTGCTCCGCCATTCAATAAGATCATGGCTGATCTGATCTGTTCTGGGGGACCCAGGTTTGAATCCTGCCAGGGCAAATGGTGGAATTTGAATTCAATAAAAAAGATCTGGAATTAAGAAGCTACGGATGACCATGAAACCATTGTCGATTGTCGGAGAAACGCATGTGGTTCACTAATGTCCTTTAGGGAAGGAAATCTGCCGTCCTTACCTGGTCTGGCCTACATGTGACTCCAGAGCCACAGCAATGTGGTTGACTCTCAACTGCCCTCCCAAGGGCAACCAGGGATGGGCAATAAATGCTGGCCAGCCAGCGACGCCCATGTTCCACGAATGAATTTTAAAAAATCATTATGATCATGGCTGATCAAATTCAATATGCTGATCCCACCTTCCCCCCTTTAGCCCCAAGAGCCATGTCTAATTTCTTCTTGAAATCACACAATGCTTTGGCCTCAGCTACTTTCTGTGGTAGTGAATTCCACACACTCACCACCCTCTGGGTGAAGAAATTTCTCCTCACCTCAGTCCTTAATTATTTTATTTTCATAATGGCCGACAAAAAGAATATGGAAACTTTTCGTACAACATTTGTTAGACAGGGAAGTCTTTGGACATTAAATTAGATTTGGTGCAGAGTTTAAAGCAGGGATGTATGAAAGTGAACTCGCTACACTGGTTTATGGATGCTTTGCAGTTACCTTCTAAGTCAGTATGCTTACATTCTTTGGCAAACTACTGTGGCTACATATCTCGTTAAATGGTCTGTGAATCTGCCAACAGCCTCCCGCTGTCAGTTGGAAAACATGGAGAATGATGGAAAAATGGTTAGCGGATGATTTCCACTGGCAGCAGTTCCTTCTGCATTCCACTCAGCATTTTCCTTTATTTGTTTTGTCCCAGGCTCACTCAAGCTTTTCCTTCACAGCGCACAGATTGCAATGAATTTCTGAAATGTTTAGTTCCGGGAGGACACGATGCAATGTGTATTCCAGTTACGATTTATGTGCCGTGTAAGGCAGAATGCCATTACTACCCACTCTGTGTATAGCAGGTTGTGGAAAAGACTCTTCACTGCCAGGACAAGGAAGAGCTTTCCCTGATGTGTGCGCGCAATTCCTGTAAACTTCTCATCTTGATAGCTCGTTAAATGTGAACCTTTTGACTCGGGCATAAGCTGTGTTGCTGCGCGTAAGCATTGTGCTCCCTTATTGAGGCACCACTTATGTCCAGATTCAGGAAAAGAATAGCTCAACTGGAACTGATAGAACTTTGGTAAGGAGCCAATGTCTGAAGCTGAAAGTATTATTTTTGTGTCACGTTGGTGGTTGCTGCAGTTTACAGACCCTTTTGCACAAGACTGAGGGCATTGGTGTGTTGGTCTTTTCAGTTTAAAGTCTTAAAGTTTATTCATTAGTGTCATAAGTAGGCTTACATTAACACTGCAATAAAGTTAGTTGCCACACTCCGGCGCCTGTTCAGTCACACCGAGGTAGAATTTAGCATGGCCAATGCACCTAACCAGCACGTCTTTCAGACTGTGGGAGGAAACTGGTACAGCCGGAGGAAACCCACGACGCAGACACGGGGAGAACGTGCAGACTCTGCACAGGCAGTGACCCAAGCTGGGAATCGAACCCTGGTACTGTGAGGCAGCAGTGCTAACCACTGTGCCACCATGCTGCCCCAGTAGTAGTTTATGGGTAGTGATGAGGAACCCAAGATGATTCCCCTCCCCCCCCTCCGCAAAAATACTGCCTCACTCAGCTGCCATTCAGTAAGTTGTCAAACTGGGGGAGCAGTGGGTATTTAACATGGAATCTTTCTATTCTGGAATTCTGATCTACCCACTGGGCAACCAGACTGGGACAACTCCTGTTCACCCAACTTTCACTTACCCTAATCCAATATAATCATCATGACCATTTTTTCTGTCTAAGAAAACTTACTTCGAAACCCATTTTTCTTACCCTATCTATTTCATCCTGGCCCACTCTGCACATTGTGGAAGAAAACTGCAAAGATGTACCTCAAAAGGTATCTCTCATTCAGCCATTTGAGGCTGCTCTGCCGATTAATAAGATCATGGCTGATCTGATAGTAACCTCAAATTTGCACTCTGCCTACCCCCCATAACCTATCACCCTCTTGTTTTCCAAGAACCTATCCACCTCTGCCCTAAAAATATTCAAAGACGCTGCTTTCAGCACCTTTCCAGGAAGAGAGTTCGAAAGGCTCACGACTCTGAGAAAAAAAATGGTCTCATTTCAGTATTAAAAGAACAACCCCTTATTTTTAAACAGTGACCACTAGTTCCAGATTTTCCCACAAGAAGAAGAATCCTCCCAATGTCCACCCTGTCAAGATCCCTCCGGATTTTGTACGTTTCAATGTTACTCTTCTAAACTCCAGCAGATACAAGCATAGTCTGTCCAATCTTTCCTCACAAAACAACCCACCCCTTTTAGGTATTAGTCTGATAAACCTTCTCTGAACTCTTCCAACACACTTACACCTTTCCTTAAATAAGGTGACTAATACTGTATACAATACTCCAACTGTGGTCTCGCTAATGCCCTGTACAACTAAAGCATATCCTCCCCACTTTTGTATTCAATTCCCCTCACAATAAACAATAACATTCTATTAACTTTCCTAACTACTTGCTGTACATGCATACTAGCTTTTGATTTATGCATCAGTACAACCAGATCCCTCTGAATCTCAGAGCTCTGCAATCTCTCACCATTTAGATAATAGATATTTCATTCTTCCTGCCAAAATGGACAATTTCACATTTTCCCACATTATACTACATTTGCCAGATTTTTGCCCACTTAACCTATCTGTATCTTTTTGTAGTTTCCTTATGTCCTTTTTCACAACTTACTTTCCTATCTATCTTTGTGTCATCAGCAAATTTGACAATCATCGCCAACTATCCCTTCACCCAGTCTTTATGTAAATTGTAAAGAGTTGAGGTCTCACCTCAACGGAGTGGCACACCACTTTATACATCTTGCCAACCTGAAAAAGACCCACTTTGCGTAATCTCTGCTTCCTAACAGCCAATCAATCTTCTCTCCAAGACAATATGTTACCCCAAGAACACGAGCTTGTATTTTCCGCAATAACCTTTGGTGTGTCACTTTATCAAATGCCTACTGGAAATCTAAGTACATCCACTGGTTCCCCTTTATCCACAGCACACGTTACTTCCTCAAAGAGCTCCAATAAGTTGGTTAAACACGATTTCCCTTTCACAAATCCATGCTGACTCCCTTGTGTCTTCACGGTGGAAGACACAAATAGTTTACCGAATATTAACGATAGAGGGTTGGTAGGAGGAGAGGTACTCAATACAATTAATGTTACCAGGGAGGCAGTGCTTGGTAGACTAACGGGACTGAAGGTGGACAAGTCCCCGGGCCCGGATGGAATGCATCCCAGGGTACTGAAAGAAATGTCAGAGGTAATAGTGGATGCGTTAGTGGTTATTTATCAAAATTCGTTGGATTCTGGGGTAGTGCCGGCGGATTGGAAAACGGCTAATGTTACGCTGTTGTTTAAAAAAGGAAATAGACAAAAGGCGGGCAACTACAGGCCGGTTAGCTTAACGTCTGTAGTTGGGAAAATGCTGGAATCCATCATTAAAGAAGAAATAGCAGGCCATCTGGATAAGAATGGTTCGATTAAGCAGACGCAGCATGGATTCATGAGGGGAAAGTCGTGCTTGACGAACTTGTTGGATTTTTATGAAGATGTGACTAGTGCGGTTGACGGAGGGGAACCGGTGGATGCGGTGTTTTTGGATTTCCCAAAGGCGTTTGATAAGGTGCCTCACAAAAGGTTGCTGAAGAAGATTGGGTCACACGGAGTTGGGGGTAGGGTGTTAGCGTGGATTGGGGATTGGCTATCCGACAGGAAGCAGAGAGTCAGAATAAATGGGTGCTTTTCTGGTTGGCAGATGGTAGCTAGTGGCGTGCCGCAGGGATCGGTACTGGGGCCTCAACTATTTACCATTTATATAGACGATCTGGAGGAGGGGACTGAGTGTAGGGTAACAAAGTTTGCAGACGACACAAAGATAAGTGGAAAAGTGAATCGTGTGGAGGGCGTAGAAGGTCTGCAGAGATTTGGACACGTTGAGTGAGTGGGCGAGGATCTGGCAGATGGAGCAAAACGTTAACAAATGCGAGGTCATTCACTTTGGAAGAAATAATAGCAAATTGGATTATTATCTAAATGGAAAGAAATTACAACATGCTGCTGTGCAGAGGGACCTGGGGGTCCTTGTGCATGAGACGCAAAAACCCAGTCTGCAGGTGCAACAGGTGATCAAGAAGGCAAATGGGATGTTGGCCTATATCGCAAGGGGGATAGAATATAAAAGCAGAGATGTCTTGCTGCATCTGTACAGGGCATTGGTGAGGCCACAGCTGGAATACTGTGTGCAGTATTGGTCCCCTTATTTGCGGAAGGATATATTGGCCTTGGAGGGAGTGCAAAGAAGGTTCACCAGGTTGATACCAGAGATGAGGGGTGTTGATTATGAGGAGAGACTGAGCAGATTGGGTTTGTACTCGTTGGAATTTAGAAGGCTGAGGGGGGATCTTATAGAGACCAATAAGATAATGAAGGGGCTGGATAGGGTAGAGGTGGAAAGATTCTTTCCACTTAGAAAGGAAACTAGAACTAGAGGGCGCAGCCTCAAAATAAAGGGGGGGTCAGTTTAGGACAGAGTTGAGGAGGAACTTCTTCTCTCAGAGGGTGGTGAATCTCTGGAATTCTCTGCCCACTGAAGTGGTGGAGGCTACCTCGTTGAATATGTTTAAATCATGGATAGATGGATTCCTGATCGGAAAGGGAATTAGGGGTTATGGGGATCAGGCGGGTAAGTGGAACTGATCCACTTCAGATCAGCCATGATCTTATTGAATGGCGGGGCAGGCTCGAGGGGCTAGATGGCCTACTCCTGCTCCTATTTCTTATGTTCTTATGTTCAAAAGCCCCTGTGTAACTTCTTTAATAAATAATTCTAACATTCTCCCTATGACAGATGTTAAGCTAACTGGCCTGTGGTTTCCTGCCATGCTGCAGTGGGGCACTAACATCCTGGCCGATGTACTGACAAGGTCATGCTGTTGCGGGGAGGGTTGTTCGTTAACAATGAAACAACCGAGAGTAAATCCATTCTTAGGTTAAATTTGTAAAATTTTAAGAAGTTAATTTTAAGACAAAGTGCAGTGAGTGAATGGACATAATAAACATAGAAGGTAGGAGCAGGAGGAGGCCATTCGGCCCTTCGAGCCTGCTCCGCCATTCATTACGATCATGGCTGATCATCCAACTCAATAGCCTAATCCTGCTTTCTCCCCATAACCTTTGATCCTGTTCGCCCCAACTAAAAAAAACTAAACAAATCAGGTAAATTTACATTAGGAAACCAGCGAAATCTAATTACATTTAAGGTTTCAAATCTGATGGACGTTTTCCTGTCAGTCGTGAAAAAATAATCAGCTACCAATTTCAATCTAATCATCACAAGTGTGTTTGTTTGGAGACATTTTAGTCACCAGGTGTTAAAGATTTCACTAAAGATTAAGCTTCATTTCTATAGAATTTCCCCTCCATTCAATTGATCCTAGCTATCTGATGCATGATTTAAAATGTCCCTTCATCAGAATGTGCAGATTGCAGTAGGCAAAACAGTTTTATGTCTCTGTCATGAGATTTTAATCAGGCAACGTTCGCATGTTTGCCTTAAATCTGATGAGTGGCAGGATAAAAGTATACTTCTTAAGTTATTAGAAAATTGGAGCCATAAGCTACCGCCCAAAGGGCTATTCTGAAAAAAGAAAATAGCCCTTTAGGGGTGGTTTATGGCCACCCAAAGAATTTAATACCATATTCTAATCATACCAACTGTTGTGCGGCCTTACTTGTTGAATCGGACTGCCATTTGGATGGCATCAGGAGATCCATTATCTCCAGGCTGTTGTTCCAATTTCTCTTGACATTTTGCATTCAACACGTCCCTCTTTCTTTCCAAGCAAGCTGTAACTTCTTTATAATATTCATTCATTTCAAAAGCCTCGCTGTTTATAGGAAGAATGCAACCATGATTACCAAATGTTCTTTCATGTTCGTCACAACAAGAAACAACTGAGCTTTAACAAATTACACACTTAATGTTCATCACTTGGAAACTTTGGCTTTTTTTGTGCCAGCATTCTACAAGGGGTCAGGGAGAAATTAGAAGTCAAAAGTGTTTTATTGTTGATGCAATTCTTGTGTGACCGTCTCAAATTATTCTTGTGACAAGGGCTGTTGCTGGACATACTCTCTTCCACCTTCTTCCGTCGGGAAAAAGGTACAAACGTCTGAGGTCATGTACCAACCGACTCAAGAACAGCTTCTTCCCTGCTGCTGCCATCAGACTTTTGAATGGACCTACCTTGAATTAAGTTGATCTTTCTCTACACCCTAGCTATGACTGTAACACTACATTCTGCACTCTCTCCTTTCCTTCTCTATGAACAGTACGCTTTGTCTGCATAGTGCACAAGAAACAATATCTTTCACTGTATACTAATTTAATAATAAATCAAATCAAATCAGTCTTAAGATGGTTTTGGTGACATCACTGAGTTAGGTGTGCCGGTTAGGTGCATTGACCATTCTCAATTCTCCCTCTGTGTATCTGAACAGGCGTCAGAGTGTGGGGATTTTCACAGTAACTTCATTGCAGTGTTAATATAAGCCTACTTGTGACATCAATAAATAAATAAAGTTGTGGGTTTAAGTCCTACTCCAGGACCTGTGCACATAATCGAGGCTGACACCTGAATAGTGAATGATGGAGGGAGGACTGGATAAAGGGTATTTCCTAATCTCTGGAAAAGAACTCGAGAAGGAGGACGATCCAGTTGTTGTGGCCAATGGCATTGGTAGAACAAGGAATGAGGCTCTGCGGAGGGAATTTGAGAAGTTGGCATCCAAGTTAATAAGAAGAACCTTAAGGATAATTGCAATAATTCCGCCAAGGCCAGTTTCCCACCACCAAAAAATCCTTCATTGCAAACCCAAGGAAGAGTCGTATTTGCAGCAAACAAGCCTGTACCTGAGACCCACACAACAAGCAACGGGTTTTAACCTGCCACTGCTCGCTTCCCATTGGGTGAGGCTCTGCTTGCTCAATAAGGGAGCTTGCACTCCATGAACCTCACGAGGAGATCTATCGACGATACCCTGTGTTCTTCATGACCGTCATAACAATAATAATAATAATCTCTGGATTAATACCCAAGTCGTATGCAAACTGGCAGAGGGTTAAACAAGTCAGAGTTGAACGAAGCCTCCTAGAGTTGCATGGGAGACATGAAGTGCTGGCTAGTAACTAGGAAAGAATCATAGAATCCCTACAGTGCAGAAAGCGGCCATTCAGCCTATCGAGCCTCCACCGACAACAATGCCACCCAGGCCCTATCGCCGTAACCCCACGTATTTACCCTGTCAATCTCCCTAACACTAAGGGGCAATTGAGCATAGCCAATCAACCTAACCCGCACATCTTTGGACTGAGGGACCTGTTTCACTGCGACAGACTCCACTTAGACAGACCTGGAACAGAGTCCTGATGAAGCAAGTAATTAAGATGTGGAGATGCCGGTATTGGAATGGGGTGGGCACAGTAAAAAGTCTCAACACCAGGTTAAAATGCAACAGGTTTATTTGGAATCACGAGCTTTCGGAGCACTGCTCCTTCATGATGAAGCAGCAGCGCTCCGAAAGCTCGTGATTCCAAATAAACCTGTTGGACTTTAACCTGGCGTTTTGTGAGACAAGTAACTAAGACTGCAGGTAGTGCTTCAAGCTTTAAAAAAACAGGGATGAGGACTTCAAACGAAAGGATATTTACAAACCTAAAGAGAAAAGTCAAGGCTGCTGAGCTGTGAGCAACTTGGGCCAGGATGAGCAGATTGTGACAGGAAGATGCAGAGAGTTTAATGGTAATAGTATAACAGAGATAAGTTAAACCAGGGGAAAAGATGAAAAGTTTAAATTGAGGGCACAATGAACAAAGCACTCGCAACAACACAGAGAGGTTAATGGCACAGAGATAAATGGGTTTGGTCTAACAGCCATTACGGAAACGTGGGTGCATGATGACCAAGGTTGAGAATTAAATATCCTGAGGACACTGTAGTTGATCAAGAAATAAGAGGAGATTGTAACAAAGCTGATGCGATAACATCACATCAGTCATCAGAAAAATGCTAGAATTCATCGTTAAGAAAATGATAACAGGGCACTTTGAGAATCATAAAGGCCTGGATTTTACGAACAGCAAAAAGGGCCTGAATTTAACGGGCAGCAACAAAGCGGTGGTGCTGATTTTGAAGAAAGGTGCACAAAAATGTTTGAGTTATTCTATTTTTTAATTCATTAATGGGACATGGGCGTCGCTGGCTGGCCAGCATTTATTGCCCATCCCTAGTTCCCCTTGAGAAGGTGGTGGTGAGCTGCCTCCTTGAATCGCTGCCATCCACATTCTCTGTGGTGTGGATTTCACCTTTCTTGTCAGCAGTATGAACCTGGTAACCAGTCAAGGGGATCTCCAACCATTCAACAACAATGGTGACATCACGCTCAGCAAGCAGCTGATCACATCGTATCATTCTCACAGACACCAAACCACCAGGTAAAGCCCACTTACTTTACTCTTTTAAATTTTGAAGGGACTAAATGAAATGTATCCAAGTTTGCTGGTGATAGAAAGCTAGGAAATGTGAACTCTGAGACAGGTGCAAAGTGTGTGTATAATGTATGTGGGCAAGGTGGTGGTGGCAATATCACGGGAAGAGTGTAGGGTGCGGGATTCTCCGACCTCCCAGCCACGTGTTTCCCAGTGAAATTCCCATTGACGTCACCCCACACCGGCAGGAAAGCCGCAGGCGGGGGTGCACTGCCAGCGGGACTGGAAAATCCCGCCGGAGTGAACGGCTGGAGAATTCCGGCTAGGGTACTCAGTTTGGTAAAAATGGAAAAAAACAGAATTTTTAAAAAATGGTGAAAAGTTATTAAATGCCGGTATTCAGAGGAATTTGCTCACAAAACACAAATAGTTAACTTGCAGGTACAGCAAGCAATTAGGAGAGGAATGGTCTGTTGACCTTTACTGCAAGGGAGCTGGAGTGCATGAGTAAAGAAGTCTTGCTGCAGCTATACAGGGCTTTGGTGAGGCCACACCTAGAGTAATTAACATGTACAGTTTAGGTTTCCACATCTAAAAGGATAGACTTGCTTTAGAGGGGTTGCAACAAAGTTTCACTAGATTGATTCCTTGGATGAGAAGGTTGTCCTGAGAAGAGATCGAATAGATTGGGTTTATAATCTTTAGAGTTTAGAAGGAGGAGGTGATTTCATTGAAACACAGAAGATTCTGAGAAGGCTTGACAGGGTGAGTATAGAGGGGCTACACCCCCTTTTGGAGACTCCAGAACAAAGACAAAAACAGACTATCTGGTCATTGATCTCATTGCTGTTTGTGGGCCTTTTGCTGTGCGCAATCTCCTGTACACTAACAGTGACTGCATTTCAAAAGCAATGCATTGACTGAGGTGCTTTTGGACATCTTGAGAATGGGTAAAGTGCTATATCAAAGGTTCTGCTCACCCCACCAATGCCCAAAGCTGCAGTTACCATTTTCTCTGGATTGTCACATGTCAGGCAACATAGAACAGTACAGCACAGTACAGGCCCTTCGGCCCCCGATGTTGTGCTGAACCTTTTCCGAAACCAAGATCAAGCTATCCCACTCCCTATCATTCTAGTGTGCTCCATGTGCCTATCCAATAACCGCTTGAAAGTTCCTCAAGTGTCCGACTCCACTATCAATGCAGGCAGTCCATTCCACACCCCAACCACTCTCTGAGTAAAGAACCTACCTCGTATATCCCTCCTATATCTTCCACCACGAACCTTATAGTTATGCCCCCAAGTAACAGCTACATCCACCCGAGGAAATAGTCTCTGAACATCCACTCTATCTATCCCCCTTATCATCTTATAAACCTCTATTAAGTCGCCTCTCAACCTCCTCCGCTCTAAAGAGAAAAGCCCTAGCTCCCTCAACCTTTCCTCATAAGACCTACCCTCCAAACCAGGCAGCATCCTGATAAATCTCCTTTGCACTCTTTCCAGTGCTTCCACATCCTTCTTATAGTGAGGTGACCAGAACTGCACACAATATTCCAAATGTGGTCTCACCAAGGTCCTTTACAGTTGCAGCATAACCCCACGGCTCTTAAACTCAAACCCCCTGTTAATAAAAGCTAACACACTATAGGCCTTCTTCATGGCTCTATCCACTTGAGTGGCAACCCTCAGAGATCTGTGGATATGAACCCCAAGATCTCTCTGTTCCTCCACATTCCTCAGTACCCTACCTTTGACCCTGTAATCCGCATTCAAATTTGTCCTACTAAAATGAATCACCTCGCACTTATGAGGGTTAAACTCCATCTGCCATTTTTCGGCCCAGCTCTGCATCCTATCAATGTCTCTTTGCAGCCTACAACAGCCCTCCAAGAGCAGGCAAGTTCTCCGAGGGATGAGGAAAAGGGGGTCTGAGTCTTATCCATGTAGAGCCTTCAGGGAGTGATTCTCTTAACTTGACCTCAACAAGAATAAAGTTGATTTATTAGTGTCACAAGTAGGCTTACATTCACACTGCAATGAAGTCACTGTGAAAATCCCCTAGTCGCCATACTCCGGCGCCTGTTTGGGTACACTGAGGGAGAATTTAGCATGACCAATGCATCTAACCAGCACGATTTTCAGACTGTGGGAGGAAATCGGAGCACCTGGAGGAAACCCACGCAGACACGGGGAGAACATGCAGTCTCCGCACTCTGTAAACCAAGCTGGGAATCAAACCCGGGTCCCTGGCGCTGTGAGGCAGCAGTGCTAGCCACTGTGCCGTGTGAGTGTGTGAGCGCACGTGAGTGAGTGAGAGTGTGCGTGTAAGGCTGATGGCAGTGCACACACAAATGTTTAGTGCATTGGGGGGCCTGCCAGAAAGCCTGCATGAGGAGGAGTCAAGCACCTTGTGCAATCTGTCCTCCAGCAGATCACTAGGATTGCTCAGGTGCTATTCCAGGGAGTGGCAGTGGCTCCATAGAGAATGAACCTTCTGCCCTCACTTAGAATGGCAGCATCTGTCCTTGCAACACTGCCACTATAGTGCCCTTGTTGTTGCCTCCCATCCAGATTCTGCCTCTATGTTACCCTGTAAAGTACACACAGTTCCAATATCTGTAAGATATATATCTAAATAATAATATGGTTATGAACTAAAAGTGAGGCTTGAAATATGCATCAGGCAAGCAACAGGACGACTCTGCTTTCCCAAGCAGAGAACCAACATTGCAATTCTGTATCTGTACCATTAGGTGGCAAGCTTAACTCATCAACGTAGAAATGTTAGTGATCAGTGTCAGCACAAAACTACTCCACTTGCCCACTGCCACACCCCCAACAAGACTCAAATATAAACTGACTTTGCAATTAGCACGACAGATTATGAATTAGTCAATGCTGATTAATTCAGTGCCCTGTGAGGCTAATTCAAATGGTCCGAATTTTACCATCCCGCCAGCCACAGGAATCGGAGCAGGCGGGAGGGCGGATAATGGGAAGGTCTGTTGACCTCGGACAGGATTTTACGGTTTCAGGATGAGCGAGGCCATAAAATCCCGCCCATTTGTGTGTTTTCTATTTCTAAGCTGATCGTACCTTGTAACTATAATTTACTGAGGCTGTTTGAATGCACAGAATTTTTACTCACGTGCCACTGAAAACAGAAAATGAAAATTTTACCAGGCCATTGTGAATGCAACGAAACAGAGGACACGATATCAGTGAGAGTTACACCAATATTAAATGTCACCCTACAGATCTGGAGGTAAACCTGGATTAAACCCTGGATGGTTTGATTTGTGCAACATTAATATGGTTCAATCTGTTAGATAATAACGTGGAAGCTCAGACAAATCAAGAGTTCAAAACTGTTGTAGAGATAATACACAACTGCAATGCAAGGACACAATGAATTCTCAGTGACAATGCCTTACAGATAACATGTGCTTAATCTGGGTTCAGTTGTCTCAATGACAACAGGACAATCAAGCGAAAATGCAGCAAATTGCAAATGTAGCCAGTTCCCAGGAAGGATCAGTGGCACAGTGGTTAGCACTGCTGCCTCACAGCGCCAGGGTCCCGGGTTCGAATCCCGGCTTGGGTCACTGTCTGTGCGGAATCTGCACATTCTCCCCGTGTCTGCGTGGGTTTCCTCCGGGTGCTCCGGTTTCCTCCCCCAGTCCGAAAGACGTGCTGGTTAGGTGCATTGGCCATGCTAAATTCTCCCTCAGTGTACCCGAACAGGCGCCGAGGGGATTTTCACAGTAACTTAATTGCGGTGTTAAAGTAAGCCTACTTGTGACACTAATAAATAAACTTATAAACTTGTTGTATCTGAGATGTCAACCTGTGCTTTCCTTTTACAGGAGTTGCAGATTTTGCGGTTTTGGTTTCAGTTTGAGATTTTTGGTTTTTGTTTCTTTCAGCACTCTTTTTGGTACGGTTTCACCTCACCCGACCAACCAGGTCAGGCAGTTCCCGGCATGACAACCCAACTGAAATAGGCTTGTACGATATCCCCGTTTGCAGCTGCTCCCTGGTCTGACTGAAGGTCAGACTGTTCAGCACTCTGCAGTGTTCTGGTAGCAACGAACAGAGTGACGTGCTGACAATGGGACGGTTATTACCCAAATCATGTGTGACAAGGTTGAAGCAAATTCCACAAAGCAAAACCCCGAGATCAGTGCCACTAGGAGAATGTTGCAGCAGCACCACCAGGTCATTAATAGGCAAATTTATTAAAACAGGTCAAAGAAATTTGTACCTGGAGGGAACTTTTTTTTAAACCGTTCGGTACTTTATTTCTAATCAAAAAAGCCAATTCAAATTAAACCCGATCATGTTCCCCACATGAGGGACAAACCAGATCCAACCTGATAAGACAGGACATTGTATCCCATCTTGGACTCAATCAAACAAGATCCAAGCTGACAGAATGAGGTATTGCACCCCCTGGGGTAGCACAGTGATTGGCACTGCTACCTCGCTACGCCAGGGACCCCAGGTTCAATTTTGGCCTCGGGTGACTACGTGGAGTTTGCACGTCCTCCCCATGTCTGCATGGGTTACCTCTGGGTGCCCCGATTTCCTCCCACAGTCCAAAGATGCGCAGGTTAGGTTGATTGGCCCTGCTGAATCGCCCCTGAGTGTCAGGGGGATTAGCAGGGTAAATATGTAGGATTACTGGGATAGGGCCTGGGTGGGATTGTTGTTGGTGTTGTTGGACTGAATGGCCTCCTTCTGCACTGTAAGGATTCTACGATCTATGATTTTGTAGAGCCTCGGTTTAACCTCATTAGCTACTCTGACCCCTTAGCCTGGCTTAGAGAACTACAATCGCAGGCGTCGGCACACCCCAAGTGCAATGAACCACAGAATCCCTGCAGTGCAGAAGGAGGCCATTTGGCCCATCGAGTCTGCACCGACTCTCTGACAGAGCATCCTACCCAGGCCCTTTCCCGTAATTCCAAGTATTCACCCCACTAATTCCCCTAATCTACACATCTAGGGGCACTAAGAGGCAATTTAGCATGGCCAATCCACCTAACCTGCACATCTTTGTGGGAGGAAACCGGAGTACCCGGAGGAAACCCACGCAGACCCAATGGGCTACCCTTGTCCCCTGCGTGATCATGGTTTCACCCCCGCTTTAGGCTTTAAAAATCAAAGAGCAATTAAGCATCTTCTAAAGGGTGATGACAGTAACATTACAACTGCAGAAATTAGTCACTGAGTTAATATCGCTCTTATCTGATTTGGCAATTCTGGTGAATCAGATTGCTTGTTTGCAATTTCTCTTTACACCTCCAGTTAATTCATTATTCTCTATTCTTCAGCTGTTATTGTGGGAACGTGCAAGAGTTAACCAGAGTCACGTCATCAGTTTTATGCAATTCTATCAGATATGCTTCAATGAAATGAAATGCTTGAGGTTTAGATTAATTTGGTGAGATGGCAGGCAACTGTCCCAGGAATTCAATACATCATTAACAAGCAGCATAAAAGCGTCCTTGATGCATTTGGATTATATTTTTCAGTTATTTGTCAAAGACTGCCTGAACTATGCATCTCAAAAGACATTCAGATGCCAGTACTCAGTGGCTGAGCAGCATTTGACTAATGTGTGTAACGTGTTGTCTTCCTAACAGCCATCCTAACAAGACTTTCAATTGAAGCTTCTGTACATGGAGTTAAGAAATAAAATTATAAACCTTAAAAATTAATTACATTTTTAGTGAAACAGCAAATGCTACAATGGAATGCAGCAGGGTGGCACAGTGGTTAGCACTGCTGCCTCACAGTGCCAGGACCCGGGTTCAATTCCCGGCTTGAGTCACTGTCTGTGCGGAGTCTGCACGTTTCCCCGTGTCTGTGAGAGTTTCCTCCGGGTGCTCCCGTTTCCTCCCACAAAGATATGCCGGTTAGGTACATTGGCCATGCTAAATTCTCCCACAGTGTACCCGAACAGGCACCGGAGTGTGGCGACTAGGGGATTTTCACAGTAACTTCATTGCAGTGTTAATGTAAGCCTACTTGTGACACTAATAAACTTTAAACTTCAAATCTCACAGGATCCAGGGTGAGGTAGCCAATTCGATACAAAATTGGCTTGATGACAGAAGACAGAGGGTGGTTGTAGAGCGTTGTTTTTCAAACTGGAAGCCTGTGTCCAGCAGTGTGCCTCAGGGATCATAGAAATCATAGAAGAATCATAGAAACCCTACAGTACAGAAAGAGGCCATTCGGCCCATCAAGTCTGCACCGACCACAATCCCACTCAGGCCCTATCCCCACATCACTACATATTTTACCCACTAATCCCTCTAACCTACACATCTCAGGACACTAAGGGGCAATTTAAGCATGGCCAATCAACCTAACCCGCACATCTTTGGAATGTGGGAGGAAACCGGAGCACCCGGAGGAAACCCACGCAGACACGAGGAGAACATGCAAACTCCGCACAGACAGTGACCTAAGTCGGGAATCGAACCCAGGTCCCTGGAGCTGTGAAGCAGCAGTGCTAACCACTGTGCTACCGTGCCGCCCATCAGTGCTGGGTCCACTGTTATTTATCATTTATACTAATGATTTGGCTGAGAATTTAGGAGGCATGGTTAGTCAGTTTGCAGACGACACCAAGATTGTGGTCAGTGAAGAAAGTTATCTAGGATTGCAATGGGATCTTGATCAAATGGGCAAGTGGGCTGATGAATGGCAGATGGAGTTTAATTTAGATAAATGCGAGGCAATGCATTTTGGTTGATCGAACCAGGGCAGGACTTACTCAGTTAATGGTAGGGCATTGGAAAGAGTTATCAAACAAAGAGATCTAAGGGTACAGTTTCATAGTTCCTTGAAAGCGGAGTCATAGGTGAACAGGGTGGTGAAGAAGGCATTCGGCATGCTTGGTTTCGTTGATCAGATCATTGAATACAGGAGTTGGGACGTCTTGTTGAAGTTGTACAGGACATTGGTCAGGCCACACTTGGAATACTGAGTACAGTTCTGGTCACCCTATTATAGAAAGGATATTATTAAACTAGAAAGAGTGCAGAAAAGATTTATGAGGATGCTACTGGGACTTGATAGTTTGAGTTATAAAGAGAGGCTGGATAGGCTGGGACTTTTTTCCCTGGAGCATAGGACGCTTAAGGGTGACCTTATAAAGGTCTATAAAATAATGAGGGGCACAGATAAGGTAGATAGTCAACATCTTTTCCCAAAGGTAGGGGAGTCTAAAACTAGAGGGTATAGGTTTAAGGTGAGAAATACAAAATGGTCCAGAGGGACATTTTTTCACACAGAGGGTGGTGAGTGTCTGGAACGAGCTGCCAGAGGCAATAGTAGAGGTGGATACAAGTTTGTATTTTAGAAAGCATTTAGACAGTTACATGGGTAAGACTGGTATAGAGGGATATGGGCCAAACGCGGGCAATTGGGACTAGCTTAATGGTAAAAACTGGGCGGCATGGACAAGTTGGGCCAAAGGGCCTGTTTCCATGCTGTAAACCTCCGTGACAATGACTCTATTTAAAAGTGAAATCGGAAAGCATTTTTTCCACACAAAGCATAGAAGAAAGCTGGCCTCTCTTCACCCAAGAGGCAGTGAATGCCAGATCAACTGGAGCTTTCATGACCGAGACTGCTGGATTTTTCTCTGGTAAGGGTGTTGAGGTGAGGGCGTGGAACAAAGGTGGATAAAGGGAGGTGAGGTACCGATCAGCCATTATCTAACTGAATGGGGGGCAGAGCAACCTCAATGGGCTGAATGGCCTATTCCTGTTCCTAAAGCTCCAGGCACAGAAACCAGGACTTCAAGGGTAAATAAGAAGAAATCAATTGAAGACTACTTTGGACTTCTAGAGCTTTCTAGTTTCTATATGAACAAAACACATTTAGTCATCACAGATACAATGTGGTCTCTTTGAGTTAAACACTAAATTAAATTCTTACCAGATCTCTTCATTCGATTGTGCAGCATGCAATTTTTTCCCCTGAGCCGATTCCAGTTTCTCTCTCAACATTTGGCAGAGACAGTATTTTGTATTTGAGTAATGACTATCATATTTAATTGCCTGGAGAACAAAAAATAGAATATAATTACACCAATCCTTCTTTAATACACTGCCCACTATTTTGCAGCGTAGTTCAAATTCCATAGAATTATTAATGATGCTTATATAGATTTTAGCTATATTAATTATAAAGCATTCAATTCAAATCAGCTTTGTCCATAGAAACTGGACCAACTTTTCCCTCCTTTTAAGCTCCCATTATTTTGGTGTTGTTGCTGTTTTCCATGAGTCAGGATTCCCATGCCAAGGATCTATAAACCACTGGGCCACTGGAAATCCTGTTTGGTTTTTTAAAAGGATCAAATTAATTTGTATCCTTTCATCTTCCCAGAATTGGGCTTTTGGCTGGGCAGCCGAATTTCCAGTAGCGGGTCCTGGCACTGCAGGGTGGGAAAATCCTGGCCCATGTGTAACATGATGTGGAGATGCCGGCGTTGGACTGGGGTAAGCACAGCAAGAAGTCTCACAACACCTGGTTAAAGTCTAACAGGTTTATTTGGTAGCACAAGTCACAAGCTTTCCGAGTGCTGCTCCTTCATCAGGTGAGTGTTAGGAGCAGTGCTCCAAAAGCTTGTGGCTTGTGCTACCAAATAAACCTGTTGGACTTTAACCTGGTGTTGTGAGACTTCTTACTATGTGTAACAGTCATGTTAACAAAGGCAAAGAAGAGTACGGATGTTGGGAGAGTGGAAGGTGTATGGAGGGCGATTGGCCATTCAGTTATAAATATTGCAAATAGTGTCAGTCTTATTAAAATAAAAGATTTCCTGCTTTAGGTACTCTTTTTTGGAAAAACATCTACCAATCATTTGGGATATTTTTGACATGGAAATGATGCTGAGCCTTCTGCATGTTTATTGTGGTTCAATTATTCTGCAGAGTGTAGGCACCTTTGCCTAACAATGGGTTACCCTTTTGCGGACAAACAGCTGGCTTCATGCACAGTGACCTTTTCCATCTTACTTTGTCATGGCAACATCGAAAATTGTAGCAGGAGTAGGTCATTTGCCCCTTCGAGTCTGCTCCACCATTCAATATAATCATGGCTGATCCTCAATTTCAATGCCATGGTCCCATGCTCTCCCATACCCTATTGACACCATAGTCTGGAAATCTATCTATTTCCTTCTTAAATATGTTCATTGACTTGGCCTCCACAACCCTCTGAGGCACAGAATTCCACAGATTCACCAGCCTCTGAGTGACGAAGTTTCTCCTCTTGTCAATGGCTTCATGGCCAGTTTAGTTTCAGTGTACAGTTTTAATGGAGCTAAACAGACATTGAGACAAAAAGAGATGGATAATAAGTTTCTCAAGGAAAATATATCACTTTTACTCCGACTTAGCAACCCTTTCCATCACTGTGTCATTTGTTTGCAGAATCACAGGGGAGACAGTGGCATAGTGATATTGTCACTGGACTAATAATCCAGGGTAGTGCTCTGGGGACCTGGATTTGAATCCCGCCACAGCAGGTGTTGAAGTTTGAATTCAATAAAAATCTGGAATTAAAAGTCTAATGATGACCATGAAATCATAATCGATTGTTGTAAAAACCCATTTATGTCTTTTAGGGAAGGAAATCCTTTCCAGGTCTGGCCTACATGTGACTCCAGACCCACAGCAATGTGGTTAACTGCTAAAATGCCCTCTAAAATGACCTAACAAGGCACTTAATTCAAGGGCAATTAGGGATGGGTAAGAATGAGGGCCCAGCCAGTGATGTCCACATCCCATGAATTATTTTTTTTAAAAAACGGCTCCCATGAGATCCGCTAAATAGCAAATTATTACCAATTGGAATGAATCCAAATAGGAAGCAGTTAAATTCTGACATTATCTACACATCCTCCAGAATTTTTCTTATCTATTATTTCTTTCTACAGTTTGCATCAAGTATGATAAATCGCCCGCCAGGCCGGGGACAACTAAAAATACTCACATATGAGAGATATTCCTTTAAAACCTTCTCTGCTGGTAACAGTCCTTCTCTTCTGAAGATGGAAGGATTCCACATGGCTGCACGGGCCACCATTACTGAAGAAGCGTTTGTTAGCTGGCGGAATTCTTCGATGCCTGCATACTCTTTGATAATCTCCTGAGATCCCCCACTGAATGGACAGCAAACTGAATGTAAATCACAGCTGCAGTGATATGGCATTTACACCCGAAAGCACATGGGATGTATCATGCAGTAGAACAAACTTGAAAAGACTCCTTGATCAATGCAACATTCTGGAACTAAAGCAACATAACATTGATTCCCTGGATAACCCTCCCATATCCGACTGAAATATATTCAAATATTTATCCAGGTCTATTTTAAATCACGTGCCATTCTTTGAATTGATCAAACTATATTTTCCAGCTATGTGGATGTATAAAGTTCTTGAAAATTATGTGAACAGTAATAATATTTAATATTTAATTTAATCCTTGGTTATCTAGCCTCATCATAAGACGTAGGAGCAGATGTAGGCCATTTGGCCCATCTGGTCTACCCTATCATTCAATGAGATCATGACTGATTGGATATGATAATCCTCAACTCCACTTTCCCGCCTTATCTCAAAAATCCTTGATTTCTTTACTGATTAAAAATTTGGTTTGTCTCAGTCGTGAACATATTGAACGACCCAGCCTCTACAGCCCTCTCCGCTAAAGAATTCCATAGGTTCATTACCCTCAGAGAAGAGATTTCCACTGAAGCACAAATGGGACACCCTTCACTCTGAGATTATGCGATGATGCCCTTTGGTCCTAGACTCTCCCACCAGGGGAAACAAACTTTCAGCATCTGCCCGGTCAAGCCCCCTGAGAATCCTTTGGGGGGGAATCGTAGACAATAAGACATAGGAGCAGAATTAGGCCACTCAGCCCATCGAGTCTGCTCTGCCGTTCAATCATGTCTGATATTTTTCTCATCCCCATTCTCCTGCCTTACCCCATATCAATCAAGAACCTATCTATTTGTCTTAAAGACAACTCAATGATCTGGCCTCCACAGCCTTCTGCGGCAAAGAGTTCCACACATTCACCACTCTGGCTGAAGAAATTCCTGCTCATCTCTGTTTTAAAGGATCATCCCTTTAGCCTGAGGTTGTGCCCTCTGGTTCTAGATTTTCCTACTAGTGGAAACATTCTCTCCACACCCATTCAATCCAGGCCTCGCACTATCCTGTAAGTTTCAATAAGATCCCCCCTCATTCTTCTAAACTCCAACCAATACAGACCCAGAGTCCTCAACCATTCCTCATAGGCAGAGGGCGGGCGGCGGACCATGCAAAGGTCCGTTGACCTAGTGTAAGATTTTCCGGTTTTGAGGTGAGTTTTGGGAAAACCCCACCCTATGCGTCTCAATAAAGCCGCCTCTGATTCTTCTATACTCCAATGTGTCTAGATCCAACCTACTTGACCTCTCCTCATAAGAAAATCCCTTCGTACCCGGGATCAGCTTAGTGAACCTTCTTTGGACTGCCTCCAATGCCAATTTCCTTCGATAAGAGGACAAAAACCAAAACTGTTCCCAGCACTTCATTGTGGCACCATAATTAGCCTTTGTAACCAGGACTTGTAGATGGTAGGGTTGTGTGTTTAATATCTGATCATTCCCCTGATCCAGAAGAAGGATAGTGACTCTCGGACAGGATAGAGCTAAGTGATTGTTGCTTGTGAGCCCATATACCCAGTGCAAGTTGTTCCCTTCAAGAGAGGGCAATCATTGTGATGGGAAAAACATCAGAGAAAACTGTACGACCAGAACAAGTACATAACAAAGAGGCAAATATTGTCTTAGTTGTGTGAAACAGCATTCGGAGCTTTCTGGCTGTAGTTCGACAATCCTGCATGGGATAATTTAGGTGAGAACTACTTGAGTTAGACGCCTAAGCAGAATTTTTTATGCAGTTGACCACAGAGCTTCTGAAAATCTATAGATTAAAAACATTTATACACATGGTGACATATAATCAATGAAGACAAGTCCTCTGAGATTAATTAAAAATCATCCCACTGATTTCACTTCACAGTGAACTAAAAATAGATCCAGCTGTGATATTATTTGACAGCTATTCAATGGATAATTTGAATGGCTCAAAATGCTGGTGTTATAATCTGGTTGGGTGCCTTGCATTTTTTGAAAATGGTAGTGAAAGCAAATATAATGTACTGCAAAGATTAAGCAACGCCAGATTCCTCAGGCCACACAACGTGTTCTCTTTATAAGGTTACAGTACATGAGAACAGCAGAAGAATGGAAAGGACTTTCTTTAAATCCAAACGCAAATCCCATCCTCCTTTCATTCTCACAGTCCTCAAAGTACAGGCTGCCATTTGCAGGTGGCACAGTGGTTAGCACTGCTGCCTCACAGCGCCAGGGACCTGGGTTCGATTACCGGCTTAGGTCACTGGCTGTGCAGAGTCTGCACGTTCTCCCTGTATCTGCGTGGGTTTCCTCCAGGTGCTCCGGTTTCCTCCCTTAGTGTCGGGGGGACTAGCTTGGGTAAATACATGGGGTTATAGGGATAGGGCCTGGGTGGGATTGTGGTCGGCACAGACTCGATGAGTCAAATGGCCGCCTTCCGCACTATATGATTCGATGATTAACCATCAGATGAAATGAAAGATAAAATGCCAAAGCTCATTGAAGCTCTCTTATTAACAGACTTGCTTCCAAAGAACAGGGAGTCTAGTTGTAGGATTCAGCTGTGATGCAGTAAAATGTATGTTATCTATAGTCAATTACGAGGGGACATAAGTTTAAGGTGCGAGGGGCAAGGTTTAAAGGAGATGTATGAGGCAACCTTTTTACACAGAGTGGTGGGTGTGTGGAACTCACTGCCGGGGGAGGTAGTGGAAGCAGATACGATAGTACCTTTTAAGGGGCGTCTTGACAAATACATGAATAGGGTGGGAATGGAGGGACATGGTCCCCAGAAGCGTAGGGGGTCTTAGTTCAGTTGGGCAGCATGGTTGGTGCAGGCTTGGAGGGCCGAAGGGCCAGTTCCTGTGCTGTAATTTTCTTTGTTCTTAAAATCCAGTTTTTCACTCAAGTGAGGGTTGTTTAGTTGTTCACATTATTCAAATACTTTCTCATTTTCCAACAGGGTTTGTGCAAACCCATGGCAAATAGAATAACCATCAAAACATCCATGTTAAATTTTTATTAACATCCAAAGATGTGCAGGTTAGGTGAATTGGTCATGCTAAATTGCTCCTTAGTCTCCAAAGATGTGTAGGTTAGTTGGATTAGCCATGGTAAATGTGTGGGGTTACGAGGGTTGGGTGGGGAGGCACCTGGGTAAGATGCTCTTCGTAGAGTCGGTGTAGACTCGAAGGGTCAAACAGCCTCTTTCTGCACTGTAGGGATTCTATGAAGATGCACTAATTGTGCTAAACCATGCTACTCGAACCTTCAATGGAGTTTCGAAACCAAAATAATTCTACTTGGCATCATCCAACACTGAGAATATCTCAAATCTATTTTTTGAAAGCAAAGAAAGAGAAATTGTACCCAGGAGTAAAGTAAAAGGGTCAAATAAAACTGCAGTACTTTTATCAGAGTGTGAAGGTAAAACAATGAATTTCTCCAGTTCAAATTACTGGCCAATGATAATAGTGTCTGAACAGAGGGCAGCAAAAGAGCTGTTTCCCAAACAGACAGACACTAAAATAATTAATACTGAATCATCAGATACATACAAGGCCGTCTTTAAATCGGAGATAGATTAGGTTTATTCACAAGTGTGCTAGCACGGACCTCCCAGCAACACAAGTTCCCAAAATCGGTCAAAGTTGCAGGCTTTCCGAATCACCTTTAGTTTGCCACCATTGCAGTAAGTTGCACAGTGGATGGGATTGTTGTATAGAGGAGCAACTTCTCCCCATGATATCCAATTCACTCAGATCTTTTCTATGGAGAAAGGGTTACCCACCAGCTGAATGCTTGTTCGATTCAAAAACAGATTACAGACTGCAGAAAGGGCTGGACAGAGATCGGCAACCTTGCCATTGATTGCACAGAAAAAAGTGTTCTCGTTTCCATTTCACATTTACTAATGAGTGCTTTAGTGAACTGCAAAACAGTTTGCTACTAATTTCCAAAATATTTAATTGAACCATAAAGGTTGATCTTGACCTTTGGTAGCAGTGGTCACAAGTTACATGCTGCCCACTTTACCTTTCTAATGATATGGAACGCAAATGGCTGGCAGTTCAATTATTGCCCCTGTTGTGCAAGTTAAAACTAGTCCTGCAGTGTCGGTAGGTCTAACTTTGTACAACTGGATTGTTTTATTTGACTTACTTTGCTATCACTGGGATAGACACAGCTTCAGAGATCGCTTTAATTATGTCGCAGTGCACAGGATGCTGTGGCCGTTCCTCTTTTCTCCTGTGGAAAAGACAAATTATAATATTCTTCTATGGTTCCAGTAGAAAAGGGGAAGGTGTTTTACACACACTCACTGTGATAGAGACCTGAAGCAGTAGGAGCCACTGTCCTAAATTATTTTTCTATAATTCCCCGACTGTCACTTCTCTTCCCACATTCCTCCATTTCTGACCTCCTGATTTTTGCCATTTAACCATTGATGGTGTGCTTTCAGGCGCCTAGATCTGAAGTTCTGGAAATTCCTCTTTAAACCTATCTACCTCTCCATCATTCTTTAAATGCTCCTTAACACCTACCTCTTGGTAAAACCTGTCATGAGATCTCTGATGTGGCTCCATATAAATGCAAGTTGCAGTCGGTATGGAAGGAGCAGTGATATAGCAAGGAGCAACTTTACTCATTGAGCCATCAGGGGAACTAAAGAATACATTGTAATCTGCTGCTGTGCAAACTGTGAATTCTGCATCACATCTTAAACTGCCCAAACTGGTACTTCTGTGTACAGCCTAGCAGGGATGGGCAAGTATATCTAACTGAGGCACCGCAAGGTACATCATTTGAATATCATCACCTCCAAGTTCGCTTCTGTGTCACAGACAATCCTCACTTGGCCATATTTCACCCTTCCTTCATTGCCACTAGATCACCAAATACCATCACCATAAAGACGGCAGAGGTGTAAGAAGACTCGCTGCCTCCTCAGGCTACTGAGCAATGGTCTAGAAATATGGCCTCACCGGCATTGCCCATATCCTGAGAACAAGTTTAAAAAGAAAACCTTCCACTGAAGCACAAAAGGCCAGGAGGGAACTTAATTAGAAAATTCAAAAGGGTTTATGACGGGAAAGACTATTTCCAATGGTCAGGAGATCAGAAACATGACAACCAGAAGGGAAAGCAGAGAAGGCAAGAGAATTTTTTTCACAGTGTTTCTGAACAAAGGAATACTGGGCCACAGGAAATGAATAATCTCCATCACACTTCATGTATATCAATTTATAGTTGGAAAGACAGTGTTAAATTTAAAGGCGAATCCTAGCATCAGAAATCTGCTAACTTAACAATGCCATTTGGAAGTGCAAATTCCAAAATGAAACCATCACAACAGACCCCTGATGGAAGGAATATAACATGATATCTTGAACGAAGTATAATATTGAATTCTTTCTTACCCGAGGTACCCGAGTCACAGTGTATCATGTTCTTTATGAAGTCCCATGAAACCAGGCCTGTCAGAGTGACTGAAGCCAGCAATTCCAACTGGCTGCAATCCCACAATTCAGATCTACAATCATTGGCATATTTAACACAATATCCATCGAGAATCTTCAAAAACACCAGGCCAGTAGAGACCCAGGCTCAGAACTGCGCCAACTGTTACATGGCACCTACAGTACAATGCAGCCAAGGGGTGGTAGCAGTCAGGCAAGGACGCAAACCCGGCCCCAACTCCAATGCTGACTCTTTGGGACAGTGCTGTGGAAAGGTAAATGGAGCAACCTCCTCACAACTACCTGCTGCCTCACAGCGCCAGGGACTTGGGTTCGATTCCCGGCTCGGGTCATTGACTGTGCAGAGCCTGCACATTCTCCCCATGTCTGTGGGGGTTTCCTCCGGGTGCTCCGATTTCCTCTGAACGATGTACTGGTTAGGTGCATTGACCATGCTAAATTCTCCCTCAGTGTACCCGAACAGGCGCCAGATTGTGGTGACTAGGGGATCTTCACAGTAACTTCATTGCAGTGTTAATGTAAGCCTACTTGTGACACTAATAAATAAATTTTACTTTACGTATCACCAATGCCCCTTCAGCATCCATTAAGCAAAGGGGTCAGGTATGGGTCTGCTCTGTAACTTGCTGTCAGACTAATGCCTGCACACCAATATAGCAACAATACTGCCTGCTTAATTCCTCACTAGAAGTCAGGAAGCACTGGTTTGTATGCTGTGACATTATGTCAGCCTAACAGTGCCCTTTCTTTAAATGCTGTCGTTTGAAAGTTCTGTAACCAGTTGATATAGGCAAGCTTCTCCAATTAGAGATCTTCACTTTTGAACAGTCTTGTACATCACTACTTCCTGACAGGAAGGGTTCATAATTAGAAAGGTCTTGCTCAGGCAGCAGAGAAACAATTCTTATCGGTCTGTGAATTGGTACTTAGATGAATAAAACTGTCAAACATGAAGGGAAAAGTTAAGAGCCTTTTTTCAATGCAGTTGTCGGGATTTGCAATACTTTACCAAGAAGAGCAATGGGAGCAGAATGGCGTTTAGAGAGTTAAAGTGTCGAGGTAAAACACCAAGTATTGAGCTGAAGCCACATGCACCCTGTCCATTATTAAAGAGGAGATAGCAGGGCATCTGGATAGAAATGGTTCGATCAATCAGACGCAGCATGGATTCATGAGGGGAAAGTCGTGCTTGACGAACATGTTGGATTTTTATGAAGATGTGACTAGGGCGGTTGATGGAGGAGAACCGGTGGATGCGGTGTTTTTGGATTTCCAAAAGGCGTTTGATAAGGTGCCCCATAAAAGGCTGCTGAAGAAGATTAGGGCACATGGAGTTGGGGGTAGTGTGTTAAAGTGGATTGGGGACTGGCTATCCGACAGGAAGCAAAGAGTCGGAATAAATGGGTGTTTTTCCAGTTGGAGGAAGGTAACTAGTGGCGTGCCGCAGGGATCGGTACTTGGGCCGCAACTGTTTACCATTTATATAGATGATCTGGAGGAGAGGACGGAGTGTAGGGTAACGAAGTTTGCAGACGACACAAAGATAAGTGGAAAAGTGAATCGTGTGGAGGACGGAGAAGATCTGCAGAGAGATTTGGACAGGCTGAGTGAGTGGGCGAGGATATGGCAAATGGAGTATAACGTTGAGAAATGCGAGGTTATACACTTTGGAGGAAGTAATAACAAATGGGATTACTATCTCAATGGAAACAAATTAAAACATGCTACCGTGCAAAGGGACCTGGGGGTCCTTGTGCATGAGACGCAAAAGCCCAGTCTGCAGGTACAACAGGTGATCAAGAAGGCAAATGGGATGTTGGCCTATATTGCGAGGGGGATAGAATATAAAAGCAGGGATGTCTTGATGCACCTGTACAGGGCATTGGTGAGGCCGCAGCTGGAATACTGTGTGCAGTATTGGTCCCCTTATATGAGGAAGGATATATTGGCATTGGAGGGAGTGCAGAGAAGGTTCACCAGGTTGATACCGGAGATGAGGGGTTTGGATTATGAGGAGAGGCTGAGGAGATTGGGTTTGTACTCGTTGGAGTTTAGAAGGATGAGGGGGGATCTTATGGAGACTTATAAGATAATGCGGGGGCTGGATAGGGTGGAGGCGGAGAGATTCTTTCCACTTAGTAAGGAAGTTAAAACTAGAGGACACAGCCTCAAAATAAAGGGGGGTCGGTTTAAGACAGAGTTGAGGAGGAACTTCTTCTCCCAGAGGGTGGTGAATCTCTGGAATTCTCTGCCCACTGAGGTGGTGGAGGCTACCTCGCTGAATATGTTTAAAGCGCGGATGGATGGATTCCTGAGCGGTAAGGGAATTAAGGGTTATGGGGATCAGGCGGGTAAGTGGTACTGATCCACGTCAGATCAGCCATGATCTTATTGAATGGCGGGGCAGGCTCGAGGGGCTAGATGGCCTACTCCTGCTCCTATTTCTTATGTTCTTATGTTCAAATCAGTATTCAATTTATATAGCATAAAAAATACTTCCGTTTCTCACAAGAAAGAGACAAGAACAATCACAGCTCTTTCTCCGAATGTCTAGCTGAACAGCAAAACGCAACTTTAGCTCGAAGTCTCAATCAAAAGACACCTTCAACAATGCAGCACTCCCTCAGTATTAACTGAACGAGCAGTCTAAGTTATGTACTCAAGTCCTGGAGTGGAGTCTGAACTCACAATCAGCTGGCTTAGAGTGGATTGAGAACCAAGCTGATACTTAGGCATTGAGAAAAGCCATTTCCTCACTCTCAGAAGAGGGACCCCTCCCACACCAGCTTCATTTATTTTCTGTTTCCCATATGGAATCGGAGTACGGTTAAAATGACACTGAAGTGTGGGATATTGTTCATAACTTGCCTTTTGGTAATCTGGCTCAAAGCTCCAGAATTTCAATCTGGCATGTGCTAAATGCCTGGAAGCGAGGAGAGAATAACGTGATCCATCTCCTTAACTTTCATATAGGAACCAGATAATGTTGTCCACCCAAGACATTTCTCCCTCTCGTTAGCTCTGAAGAAGTTATACAGACTCAAAACATTAACTCTGTTTCTCTCCCTGCAGGCGCTGACAGACCTGTTGTGTTTTGCCAGCATTTTCTGTTTCAAATTTCCAGCATGGGGCAGTATTTTGCTTTTATTATGATGCTGTCTACCCACTTCACTCTATAAATACTCCTGTAACTCAGGGCACACTGATGAAGCCAGCAACCAAGAGTTTGTAGACTTCACTTGTACCTTCCGTGCACCGCCACAGCTGCAACTCCCGTTCGTTCGATGCGTTTTACAAGCTGAATGGTGTCTTCCAGCTGCAAGTAAAAGCATTAAAACAAATCATGAGATCAAGAGGTGAGCTAGGCTTTAGCTTCCTTGATGAGCAACACTTTAAACAATGAGTGTCACTGTTGACATACTTTGCAAATGTCAATCCAATAGCAGAAGAACTTTATACAATCACTTTTTGCTTTTTTGGACTAAACAACTGCTTCTGACATTTAGTGAGACAACGGAGGCAAGTGACCTTATAGTGGGAGAGGGCTGAAGCTTCCTGAGAATATTTCCTAAGCTGTTCCGATGAAAGAACAATATTCACTGATTGAAAAGAAATGCTTTTTGGCAGTTGGTTTGAAAATAGGAGTGGGGAAAACTTGGGAGCAGTATCCGATTCAAAGATCCCTGGGGCTACTCGCTGCTGCTATTATTCCCATTTTCCTTTCTGGCAATGCAGAAGGAAGGTGTCAGTGTTAAACTTGGAGAGATAATTATCGTTTGAACAATGAAGTTGGACTGGTATATTGGAAATTGTATTCCTTCAGGGTTAAGGTACAACAGAAAGAAATAGAATTTGAGGAGGCGTAGGCCTCCAAGCAATGCTTGGGAGGGAGGGGGTTTGGGGGTGGGAGAATAACCAAAAACAGTTTTTGGATTTTGAACAAATGTAATACTTGGAACAGGTCTGGGAATTTCCCAAAATAACTAATTATTTTTATAGGATTTTCTAAGTTTTATTAAAAAAAAGGTGCCCCATGGTGCATCACAAATGGAAAAGAGGGAGAAAGAGATTAAAGAGGGGTGACCAAAACTTGGCTGAAAGGATCGGTCCAAAGGAAATTGTGATGGAAAACCATTGCAACTTCCAGCACAGGCGATCATGTCTAAGCCAAGTTCTTGCTTCAACAATCCAAAACTAATCCCACACTCCTCATACACCCTGTATCTTCCCCTGATAATATTTATCGATATTATAGCTGTCTGAACTACCTGTAAGAAATCTCACAACACCAGGTTAAAGTCCAACAGTTTCTTTGGTATCACGAGCTTTCGGAGCGCTGCTCCTTCATCAGGTGAGTGGACTACCTGAGATAACATATTCCATACTCCAACAAAGCTCACAGGAAGGGATAAAGGGCTGGAAGACACAGGGTGAGGACAAAGAGAGATGTGAAGGTGAGGAAAGGTGATGTGATTTTAAATTCAATAAGTGTAGGTGGGTTAGAGTAGAGGATGGGCAATCAGGACTTAATATGGTACAAGATACAGAGGGCTAGCGTTAGACACTGGAAGTTTAAGGAGGTGAAGGTTGGCAAGTAAGGCATTGGAAAAAATATCAAGCCCAGAGGCTCACGCAGGGAGATTCATAAGAACACAAGAACTAGGAGCAGGAGTTGGCCCCTCGAGCCCACTCCGCCATTCAGTAAGATCATGGCTGATCTTTTTGTGGACTCAGCTCCACTTATCCGTCCGCTCACCATGACCCTTAATTCCTTTACTGTTCAAAAATTTATCTATCTTTGCCTTAAAAACATTCAATGAGGTAGCCTCAACGGCTTCACTGGGCAGAGAATTCCACAGATTCACAACCCTTTGTGTGAAGAAGTTCCTCCTCAACTCTGTTTCAGATTCAGATCTATGCAGCATTCATCAGGGAAAATTAGCCAGTTCGGATCCACCATGATTGCCCTTCAAGAACCTTTTCCATTATTCAGATGCTCTCCATTCACTCTTGGACATATCAGCCTTACAAAACTGACTGATCCAGGATGTAAGAATTTCACAAGATCAGCTGACGGTCACTGCACTGAAAGGAAGTAATGAGACGATTGAACAATGTCTGAATATCTGGAAGAATTAAGATTGTTCAGTAAATAATTATAGGTAATAGCAAAGTCATCGTCTTTATAGGACAGTACGGTGGCACAGTGGTTAGCATTGCTGCCTCACAGCGCCAGGGACCCAGGTTCATATCCTGGCTTGGATCACTGTCTGTGTGGAGTCTGCGCGTTCTCCCCGTGTCTGTGTGGGTTTCCTCTGGGTGCTCCGGTTTCCTCCCACAGCCCGAAAGACGTGCTAGTTAGGTGCATTGGCCATGCTAAATTCTCCCTCAGTGTACTCGAATAAGTGCCAGGGTGTGGCGACTAGGGGATTTTCACAGTAACTTCCTTGCAGTGTTAATGTAAGCCTACTTATGACACTAATAAATAAACTTAAAACTTTGTTAAAAGAGAAAATGCTGGAAAATCTCAGCAGGTCTGGAAGCATCCGTAAAGAGAGAAAAGAGCAGATGTTTTGAGTCCAGATGACCCTTTGTCAAAGACAGGCGAGAATTTGTCAGTTTTGACAAAGGGTCACCTGGACTCGAAACGTCAGCTCTTTTCTCTCCTGACAGATGCTGCCAGACCTGCCTGAGATTTTCTAGCATTTTCTCTTTTGGTTTCAGATTCCAGCATCCACAGTAATTTGCTTTTAAACTTTGTCAACTCTGCACCTCCCCCACCCCACCCCAGCCAATGCACCCAAGCCATTAACTCTACCCTCTGCCTGGCAACTGGGGTGGCATGGTATCACAATGGTTAGCACTGCTGCTTCATAGTGCTAGGGACCCAGGTTCGATTCCCAGCTTGAGTCATTGTCTGTGTGGAGTCTGCACGTTCTCCCCATGTCTGCATGGGTTTCCTCCGGGTGCTCTGGTTTCCACCCACAGTCTGAAAGATGTGCTGGTTAGGCGCATTGACCTGAACAGTGGCGACTAGAGGAATTTCACAGTGACTTCATTGCAGTGTTAATGTAAGCCTTACTTGTGACTAATAAATAAACTAACTAACTACCTGAGGCTGAAACAGACCATTTGCAACCTTGGTGTTGTATTTGAGCCCAAGGTGAGCTTCCAACCTCACGTCCGCTCCTTTACCACTACTGCTTACTTCCACCTCTGTTGCTCCACTGCCGTCTCAACTCATATTCTGCCGAAACCTCATCCAGGCCTTTTTTATTAAGCCTCTGGAGCTGATGCCATTGGTGCCACCAATTCTCACCTGGCCAACCTCCCATCTTCCATAAACTCGAGCTCATTCACTACTCTGCTGCCCGTGTCTTAAGTCACAGCGAGTGCAAAGATGTGCAAGTTAGGCTGATTGGCCATGCTGAATTGCCCCTTAGTGTCAGGGGAACTCGCAGGGTAAATATATATGGGGTTAAGGGGATAGGGCCTGGGTGAGATTGTTGTCGGTGCAGATTCGATGGGCCGAACAGCCTCCTTCTACATCGTAGGGATTCTATGGTTTTATGTAGTCTTTTCAACCATCACTCCCATGCTTGCTGATCTATAGTGGCCCCTGGCAAAACCCATTTTCAATTCTCATCCTTGAATTCAAATCCCTCTGTGGACCCACCTCGCCTTCTCTGTAACCTACTTCAGCCCTGCAATCCTCTGAAATCTCTGCGTTCTTCCAATTCTGGCCTTTTGAGCATTCCCAATCTTAATTGCTCTACCATCGGTGGCCATGCCTTTAGTTCCCTAGGCCCTAAAGACTGTCATTTCCTCCCTATACCCCTCAGTCTCTCTTCCTCCGTCTCCTCACTTACGCTGCTCCTCAAAACTTACTTTGTTGACCAGTTTTTAGTGACTGCCTTAATCTCTCCTTATGTGGCTCAGTGCTCAATCATGTTTCACAATGCTTCTGCAAAGTGCCTTGGGGCATCTTGCTGAATAAAGACACTATTTACATGGAAGTTGTTATTGTTAAAAGCTAGGGAAGGCTGACAAGTGGAGATGATGTTTGAAATTGTTTTACCACAGTGCACTTAACTATTTATCACCTTCATATACTGTTTAATAGTTTAAATTATTTAAATATAACGCACAACATCAGTTGTGGTTGTTAGAAGCATAGAACTAAATTCAGTTGTGTGTCCCTGGCATTGGGAGGTCACTGCACTTCAAAACATTTGAGGTGTTTCTGAGAGATATGAGGCTGGACTTGAATGGATGACTTTAGTTTTTTTTCCATTCCGTTCTGGGGATGTAGATGCCACTAGCAAGGTTGATATTTATTCCCCACTTGTCATTGCATTTGAGAAGTTGGCAGTGGACCATCGTCCTCAAGCAATGCAGTTTAGCAGTTTTGTTGGTTTTTAAAAAATTTTACACTATTTTTAATGTTACAAAGCCAACGTGCAGAGTGGACAGGGCAAACCCTTAACCCGTCTCCTTGCTCGCTCCAAAAACCAATTAAAATGCAAATCAAATCCAATTCATGCCCCCGACAAGACAGACATACAAGCTCCAAGCTGACAAGAAACGGCACTGGGCCTAATCCTGGGCTTGATCATACAATCCTTCAGTGCAGAAGGACGCCATTCGGCCCATCAAGTCTGCACCGACCACAATCCCATCCAGGCCCTATTCCATAACCCCATGCATTTACCCTAGCTAGTCCCCCTGACACTAAGGGGCAATTTAGCATGGCCAATCCACCTGACCCGCACACCTTTGGACTGTCGGAGGAAAACAAGCAGACACGGGGAGAACGTGCAAACTCTGCACAGACAGTGACCCAAGCTGGGAATCGAACCCAGGTCCCTGACACTGTGAGGCAGCAGTGCTAACCGCTGTGCCACCATGCCACCCTTGCTTAGCCAAAGGCCGAGAAGCGATCAAAGTGGAGACTATGGGCATCGATCCCAGTACCTCTCAAATGCAGAGCAAGCACTCTACCAGGTGAGCTAATTCCTAGGCCATTTCAGAAGGCTGTTCGTTGATGTGGGTCCAGAGGTGCTTTCTGGTCAGGCCAGGTAAGTGTGACAGATTTCCTTGCTAAAAGGACTTAAATGAACCAGTTGGGCTTTTAGAACAATCTAACAGCTTCACCGTCATTTTATTGATTCCAGCTTTTGATTTCCAAATTTAAAAAATAATAATTAAATTGTTTGGTTGGATTTGAATCCACGGAAAACAACTGGTCCGGATGGGGTACCCGGATGAGCACTCAGATCCTGCGCGGATCAGCGGTCGGAGGTATTCACAGACATCTTCAACCTCTCTTTACAACAATCTGAGATCCCTATCTGCTTCAAGACGACGCCCATCATCCCGGTACCTAAGAAAAACTAAGCAGCGTGCCTTAATGACTATCGGCCGGTGGCTCTGACATCCATCATTATGAAGTGCTTCGAAAGGTTAGTCATGGCATGATTCAATTCCAGCCTCCCGGACTACCTGGATCCACTACAGTTTGCCTACCGCCGCAACAGGTCCACAGCAAACGCCATTTCCCTGGCCCTGCACTCAACCCTGGAACACCTAGGTAACAAAGACACCTATGTCAGACTCCTATTTATTGACTACAGCTCAGCTTTCAACACCATTATTCCAATGAAACTCATCTCCAAACTCCGTGGCCTGGGCCTCAGCTCCTCCCTCTGCAATTGTGCCCTGAACTTCCTAATTCACAGACCACGATCAGTAAGAATAGGCAACAACACTTCCTCAACACCGGTGCCCCACAAGGCTGTATTCTGAGCCCCCTACTATACTCCTTATACACCTATGACTGTGTGGCCAAATTCCCCTCCAATTCGATTTTCAAGTTTGCTGACGACACCACCGTAGTGGGTCGGATCTCAAAAAATGACGAGGCAGAGTACAGGAATGAGATAGAGAATCTGGTGAACTGGTGCGGCAACAATAATCTCTCCCTCAATGTCAATAAGACGAAGGAGATTGTCATTGACTTCAGGAAGCGTAAAGGAGAACATGCCCCTGTCTACATCAACGGGGACGAAGCAGAAAGGATCAAGAGCTTCAAGTTTTTAGGTGTCCAGATCACCAACAATCTGTCCTGGTTTCCCCCATGCCAACACTATAGTTAAGAAAGCCCATCAATGTCTCTTCTTTCTTAGAAGACTAAGGAAATTTGGCATGTCAGCTACGGCTCTCAGATGCACCATAGAAAGCATTCTTTCTGGTTGTATCACAGCTTGGTATGGTTCCTGCTCTGCCCAAGACCGCAAGAAACTACAAAAGGTCGTGAATGTAGCCCAATCCATCACGCAAACCAGCCTCCCATTCATTGACTCTGTCTACACTTCCTGCTGCCTCTGCAAAGCAACCAGCATAATTAAGGACCCCACGCACCCCGGACATTCTCTCTTCCATTGGGAGAAAGATACAAAAGTCTGAGGTCACGTACCAACCGACTCAAGAACAGCTTCTTCCCTGCTGCTGTCAGACTTTTGAATGGACTTACCTTGCATTAAGTTGATCTTTCTCTACACCCTAGCTATGACTATGACACTACATTCTGCACTCACTAGTTTCCTTCTCTATGAATGGTATGCTTTGTCTGTATAGCATGCAAGAAACAATACTTTTCACTGCATGTTAATACATGTGACAATAATAAATCAAATCAAATCAATGTTCTTGGGATTGTTACTCAGGGCCTCGGAGTTACCAGGCCAGTAGCTACCACATGATTCTATCAGTAACAGAAGGAATAAAGACAGGTTATGAATACGAAAGTTCCTATAGGTGCTTAGGTAGAAGAAAAAGACCAGACACTTACAGATGGCAAAATTCGAATTTTGCAGGTCACTGGCTTTGTGATTCCTTTGACCAGAGTGGAAAGAATCTGAAATGGTTGGACAAAAATTAGGAAAAATTAGTTTAATACATTCTTAATAGAAATTACATCAAATGTTGATCTCCTGTATAGACACTGACTTGAAAAGCTCCTGACAATGGGTGTGAGAATAGCCTTGCGCAATTGATTTGTGCAAATTCATTGAAATGTCGGCAACACTCGTGCTTTGTGCTCCCTGCCGATTACTGTGATTGCTGAATGCAGCCAGTGCTAACCCCTGCTGTACATCGGCTGCATCAGCAGGGGGCTCACAATCATAACTACCTAGCACTCCTGGAAGCTAGCTTAGACTGCCAAAAGCTAACGTGCCTTGCCTAATGAGGAAGTGCACTGTGGCTGGAGCAGCTGCTGGCAGTCGCGCAGCAAGTGAATTTGACCTGGAAACAGTGAAGAACGGCACATTTTGAGAGAGAATGCAAGCTGCAAAGTTTTCAAAACGACACTGGAGAACTGGGTGCAGCAGGTGCGAGACGTCTGGTATCTGCAAGAGGCCGAGAGGCTCTCCAGAAAAATAGCCAAAAGGCAGCGGAAACAGACACCAGAGGACATCAATGCCAAGGTCTAGCTGCAAGGTTCTGGACATAGGGCTGCAATAGGTTCAGCAACCTCACAACTGCTCAAGATCAGTGAATGTATCTTCAACTACCATATCCTGCCAACTATATCACTAGCCTCCAAACTCATTCATTCACTTCTCCCCACCACCCATCACTCACACATAATCTTTTTTTATTCATTCATGGAATGTGGGTGTTGCAGCAAGGTCAGCATTTATTATAGAACCCCTGCAAAAGAGGCCATTCGGCCCATCAAGTCTGCACCAACTCTCTGACAGAGCCAGGCCCTCTCCCCCACACTATCCCTATGACACCCACACCTTTCCCATGGCTAATCCAGCTAAGATGTGGAGGTGCCGGCGTTGGACTGGGGTAAACACAGTAAGAAGTTTAACAACACCAGGTTAAAGTCCAACAGGTTTATCTGGTGGCTTTTGCTACCAAATAAACCTGTTGGACTTTAACCTGGTGTTGTTAAACTTCTTACTAATCCAGCTAACCCAAGAGGCAATTTAACTTGCCCAATCAACCTACCTTGGACTGTGGGAGGAAACCAGAGCACCCGGAAAAAACCCCACGCAGAACGGGGAGAACATGCAGACTCCGCAGAGACAGTGACCCAAGCCGGGAATCGAACCCGGGGAACTGTGAGGCAGCAGTGCTAACCACTGTGCCACCATTTATTTTCCACCTCTAACTGCTCTTGGGAAGGTGATGGCATGCCACCCGTTTCTATACAGCCAAGTGTTTTGCTGGGCAATTTCAGGGAGCAGTTAAGAGTCACCCACATTGCTGTGGATCTGGAGTCACATACAGGCCAGACTAGGATGGCAGATTTCCTTCCCAAAACCATGTTAGTGAACCAGGTGAGTTTTAATGACAACCAGTAGTTTCAGTAACTATTACTGATCATAGCATTTTATGTCAGATTTATTTATTTAATTAAAATTACATTCTCCAACTGTCTGTGGTGGGATTTGAACTCATGTCTTCAGATCGTTAGTCCAGGCCTCTGAATTAGTAGTCAAGTAATATAATCACTATGCTAGCTTATCGTACCTACGAGCATACGAATTTGGAGCAGGTGTAGGCAACTCAGCCCCTCAAGCCTGCTCCACTATCCAATAAAATCATGGCTGATCTAATTGCAACCTCAACTTCACATTGCCACCTACCCCTGGTAACCTTTCACCCCCTTGCTTATCAAGAATCCACTCAGCTCTGTCTTAAAAATATTGAAGCTTCTGCTTCCACCATCTTTTGAAGAGGAGATTTCCAAAGACTCACAACCCTCCGTCTTAAATGGACAACCCCTTATTTTTTAAATCAGTCACCCCCCCCCCCCCCCCCACAATTTTAGATTCTCCACAATGGGGAACAGCCTTTCCAGCTTTGATTTCCAAATTCTAAATTGTTGAGTAGGATTTGAATTCACGTTAACATTCTTTGGATTGTTACTCGGGGTCTCTGGGTTACCAGGTCAGTAGCGACCACATGACGGTATCTTTTCTATCAATAGAAAAAGCAATAAAGACAGATTATGAATACGAGAGTTCCTATAGATGTTTAGGAAGAAGAAAAACACCAGACCCTGTCGAGTGCCTTCAGGATCTTACATGGCACCTGTACTTTCATCAGATACGATTATGTTCTAACATTCACAATGGACAACAGCACGGAGTGCTCCCTGTTCATTCTTCCAGTCATGCTGTATGCTAAAGGGAATGCCGATTTCTGCACCCATCGTTTGGGACAACTGCTTTGTGTAGAAGCAAAACCTTTTTCAGCACCTGTCACGTCACTCGCTGTCAACCTCTGCAACCTGAAAGAGTTATGGAAAATACTTGCAGAGAAGCCATAAGAAATCAACCCGAAACTGAGTTAACAAATGACGATCCCTTCAGTGCTGGTTGAGGGGGGGGGTTTCAAAATACACCTGGTTCAAATACTGCAGTGAAACGTGAGAAAAAAAAGGTTGTTTGTTGAATGATGGATGGGGTGGCAGTGAAGAATTAAAGTGCTGAGAAGCTAGTGTGTGCTTAGTTGTGTGAGGTAGAAAGGGGGCAAGAGAGGGCATTGGATGGAACACTGAGCTTCAAAATGGCAGCAACGGTCATTATCACTGTGGCACTAATTGCTCTCAGCAGAATGGCATCATACACAATTTGTAGCATAAATGTGTACATCTACCAGATGCCATTTTGGATCCTGTGTGGCACCCATAGCACTGAAATAACAGGCCCTACCAAACCCAATTCTGTCTCCTATTTCTTTACGTACAGTTATATATTTCAAAATATAATTTTAATTCTGGATTTTCCCAAACTAAAATTTTATAGATTAGAACAGCCAGACAGCTATAAGCTTTCTGTGTAAACTTCAAAGCAAACAGCTAAAAATCTTGTTGCAGGACCGCATAAACCTCGGGATAAATTAACCCCACACACAATGCAACAATGAGGAGGTTCTAGAGGCTGCTTCTCCACCAAAGTGAATCACACGGACCTGAATCACCCAACCCTTCAAAACGCTCCAAGCCCCAAGTCAAATCAAAGAACAGCAAAACCGGAGCTTCCTCTGAAAATCCATAGCCCCCTCACATCCAGCACCTTGTCAATTCAGATCCACTACAAGGTACATATTAAATGTTAAAAAAACCACGGAACTCACAAAGCAGATGGTATGAGAGCAATGACTATTTTCATTTTGATTGATTTATTTGTATTCATGGAGAGCTCAGTTTTGGTCATCATACATTGGGGCTGAATTGCTGTCAAATGCCAGTGCTGGTTACATTTATACAGGGCAATAAACAGTGCTCACATTTATCACTTGGTAATTCTGAGTCACAATTCCATTGCACATCTCGCAGAGCCTCGAACCTACAGAAAACATGTACTAGAATATATACTTTGGAGAGAGGCTGGCATAGCAGTGATGTGGCTGGATTAGTAATTCAGTGGCCCAGGTTAATGCTCTGCAGACATGGATTCAAATCCCACCATGGCAGCTGGTGGAATTTGAATTCTGTTAATAAATATGGAATATAATGTTCGTCTCAGTAACGGTGACAATGAAACTATCATCAATTGTATTAAAAGCCCATTTGGTGCCTTTAGGGAAGGAAATCTGCCACCCTTACCTGGTTTGGCCTACAAGTGACTCCAGACCGCAGCAATGCGGTTGACTCTTAACTGCCCTCTGAAGTGGCAGCCATTCAGGTAAAGGGCAACTAGGGGTAGGCAAGAAATGCTGGCCTTGCTAGCAACGCCAAATACCATGAAAGAATTAGAACATAGAAAACTACAGCACAAAAGTGCCCCACAAGTTGTGCCGAACATGTCCCTACCTTTTAGGTCTACCTATAACCCTCCATCCTATTAAGTCCCATGTACTCATCCAGGAGTCTCTTAAAAGACCCGATTGACTCCACCACCACTGACGGCAGCTGATTCCACTCGCCCACCACCCTCTGTGTGAAAAACTTCCCCCTAACATTTCCCTTGTACCTACATCCCAGCACCTTAAACCTGTGTCCTCTTGTAGCAGCCATTTCCACCCTGGGAAAAAGCCTCCGAGAGTCCACCCGATCGATGCCTCTCAACATCTTATATACCTCTATTAGGTCTCCTCTCATCCTACGTCTCTCCGAGCTCCCTCAGCCTATCCTCATAAGGCATGCCACTCAATCCAGGCAACATCCTTGTAAATCGCCTCTGCACCCTTTCAATCTTTTCCACATCCTTCCTGTAATGAGGCGACCAGAACTGAGCACAGTACTCCAAGTGGGGTCTGACGAGGGTCTTATATAGCTGCATCATTATCTCCGGACTCCTAAACTCAATCCCTCGATTGATAAAGGCCAGCACACCATACACCTTCTTAACCACCTCCTCCACCTGCGGGGCCGATTTTAGAGTCCTATGGACCCAGACCCCAAGGTCCTTCTGATCCTCTACAGTACTGAGAGTCTTTCCCTTTATATTGTACTCCTTCGTCCCATTTGACCTGCCAAAATGGACCACTACGCATTTATCTGGGTTGAAGTCCATCTGCCACTTCTCCGCCCAGTCTTGCATCCTATCTATGTCCCTCTGTAACTTCTTTCATCCCACGATCTGTATTGATAATAAATTTAATCATTTTTACCACAATATTCAGGAATAACACCTTAAAACAACCAATGAAAAATGAAAGACAATGGCCGGGATTTTACCAGCACGGAGATCGGCATTCTCCATTGGCCTCGGGCGGGATCTTACGAACCTCGGGCGGACGTGCTGGTAAAATTCCGCCCATAATTTTAAACAGCAGCTGGTATGCAAATAGTGGCCATGGAAGACTGTAGATTTCTAATGTCACATTAATTGTTATCTGGAATATTGAAAATACACAGGCTAACATGAATCAGAGAAAAGAACATTTTCTTTTAAAAGCAATGGAAGTAACAGTGTTCATCATCATCACATCAACTTCTGGAATCCGCACATGCGCAGGATAACGCAGAAATCCAGAAGTTGCTGTCAGTGAATCTATGCTTCACCAGATGGTGTGCTTTTCAGGTACACATGGACTGCATGCAATTAATGGGAAATCTATGAAATGATGAGAGTTTCCACTCTTACACGGTTAATCTCAGTGTAAAAACCTTTGAAAGTGTTACACCTTCTTGAATGAGGTGTAACTGGGGTATTGACTTCATAATTACTGTTAAACATCCTCACTAGCCCTGAAAAGCTAATTTTATATTTGTGGAATATCAAATTTCTCCATCAATGATAAAAAATTGCACATTTTAAAAAGAATTTTTCTTTTCTTTTATCAGTTTGCACACACTTCTTTTAGCTCCTATCTTAATCCAAGCCATCAATTATTTTGCTATTGAAAAATTAAAAGTGAATGAAATTAAGTACTTCTAAGTTCCTGGTTTCCGGTCTGTGAGAATACCTCAGTGTGATTGGCTGCTTACCCACTGGCTGACATCACTGCTGCTGCAAGCAAGACATCCCCTTGACTGACTTTCAGATTCAAACTGCTGTTGCAAAGGGGATATCCATGCCACAGAAATGGCTAAACCTTTGTGGACAGTTATCTTTTGAGGCGAGTGGCAGTGCTTTGCTGCTGACCTCAAAGTCCAGACCATTGTCTTTAGGACATAATGATCGGAAAGAGACAGCACAATATGTTGGACTAAATCCTCTGGTCTCCGGATCATTAGAAGTCAGGTGTATGACCAATGATGCATGTTGGGACGTTGCAGACGTCCTGATTTATGTTTCAAGTTAGTTGATGATGCCACCATAGTGGGTCGGATCTCAAACAATTATAAGATGGAGTATAGGAAAGAGATAGAGAATCTGGCGAACTGGTGTGACGACAATAATCTCTCCTTCAATGTCAACAAAACAAAGGAGATAGTCATCGGCTTCAGGAAGCGGAATGGAGGACACACGTCTAACCACATCAACAGGGATGAAGTGGAACTGGTCGAGAGCTTCAGGTTTCTAGATGTCCAGATAACCAACAACCTGTCCTGGTCCCTCCATGCCGGTGCTATAGTTAAGAAAGCCCACCGCGCCTCTACTTTCTCAGGAGGCTGAGGAAATCTGGCATGTCCGCTACAACTCTCACCAACTTTTACAAATGCGCCATAGAAAGCATTCTTTCTGGTTGAATCACAGCTTGGTGTGGCTCCTGCTCTGTTTAAGACCACAAGAAACGACAAAGGCTTATGAATGAAGCCCAGTCCGTCACACAAACCAACCTCCCATCCACAGACTCCGTCTATACTTCCTGCTGCCTTGCAAAAGCAGCCAGCATAATCAAGGACCCCACGCACCTTGGACATTCTCTCTTCCACCTTCTTCCATCAGGAAAAAGATACAAAAGTCTGAGGTCATGTACTAACTGATTCAAGAGCAGCTTCTTCCCTGCTGCCATCAGACTTTTGAATGGACCAACCTCATATTAAGTTGATCTTTCTCTACACCCTAGCTATGACTGTAACACTACATTCTGCACTCTCCTTTCCTTCTCTATGAGCGGTATGCTTTGTCTGACGCGCAAGAAACAATACTTTTCACTGTATACTAATACAGGTGACAATAAATCAAATCAAATCAAACCTTCCACTGAACTCTACACCGCTGTGACAGAGCTCCCCGATGGATGCCGTACTCCGCAATTCTGGAAAGCTGGGCTTGAAGGGAATGTGGAGCAATCGAGGGAATTTTCAAGCAGAATGGCAATCCGACAGTGATTACCATCCTTGGAAAGTCTGGGCCATCATACTTACAGACAGTCTTTAACACGAAAATAAGCCATTGTGACAAGAGGCTTGGACAAAGAGATGGTCTAAAGGTTTTAAAAGGAAAGCTTAGAGTCAAGGCATGAAACATAGAAACTAGAAGCAGGAGTAGGCCATTCGGCTCTTCAAACCTGCTCCGCCATTCATTTTGATCATGGCTGACCATCGAATTCAGTATCCTGACCCTGCCTTCCCCCCATATCCCCTAATCCCTTAAGCCCCAAGAGCTATATCTAATTTCTTCTTGAAATCAGAGAACGTTTTGGCCTCAACTATTTTCTGTGGTAGTGAAATCCACTCATTCACCAAGAAATTTCACCTCACCTCAGTTCAAAAAGGTTTAGCCCTTATCCTCAAACCATGACCCCTAGTTCTGGACTCCCCCACTATTGGGAACATTCATTCCTTTCTAACCTTGTTAAAATTTTCTAAGTTTCTATGAGACCCTCTCACTCTTCTAAACTCCAGTGAATATAATCCTAACTGACTTGGTCTCTCCTCATATGACAGATCTTCCATCCCAGAGATCAGCCTGGTAAACCTTCACTGTACTCCCTCTATAGCAAGGACAGCCTTCCTCAGATAAGGACACCAAAACTGCACACAATACTCCAGGTGTGGCCTCACCAACGCCCTATATAATTGCAGCAAAATATCCCTATCCCTATACTCAAATCCTCTTGATATGAAGGCCAACATACCATTTGCCTTCTTTACTGTCTGCTGTACCTGCACGCTTACTTTCAGCGATTGATGTATGAGGACACCGTGAGTAGTCATACTCATCAAATCACACAATGTCAGCCTGGTGCTTGACTAGTCTGTGGGACAGCTCTGCCAATTCCTGCACAAGCCCCCAGATGTTGGTGAGGAAAACCTTTCAAGGTCAGTAGGGCTGGGTTTGCCATTGTCGTTTCTAGTGACTAGGTCGATGCTGGGTGGTCCGTCCAGTTTCATCCCTGTTTGCAGACTTTGTAGTGGTTTGTCATACAACCGAGTGGCTTGCTAGGCCACTTACAGAGGGCATTTAAAGAGCCAACCACATTGCTGGGGGTCTGGAGTCACACGTGGCCAGACCAGGTAAGAAGGGCAGATTTCCTTCCGTATTCTCTTAACACCTACTCTCTGTTTTGTGTGTTTAAGTCAGCTTGCTATTGTCCTACTTATCCCCCGACTCCACATGTTTGGATTCTTATGTCTACAATGCGGTATCCTATTGAAGCTTTTTGGAAATCCAAATGTATTGCCTTTTATTTACCACGCCTGATATTTCCTCAAAGGATTCAATAAGGTTGATGAAGCGTGATCTTCCTTTTTGAAATCCATGTTATCTACTCTATTATATTTGCAGTTGCCAGATGTTTATATCTAGATATCGTTGCTAGATTGCAGAAATATCAGTGTAGGGCTTTAAAGAAAGATCAAGTGTGTTTACTTGCACCCCTCAGGAAATGTAATTAAGTTGTGCAGGAGACCAGAACAGTGCAAACTTTTCATCCACCATTCCACATTGCGCCTGAGCTTTTGGCTTTCCGAGTAGCTGAGATACAAAGGCAACCTAACTTGGCGGATTTCCACAAGGCAAGCAATTTGGAGGCAAGCACAAAATGTCATACTTCTTCTCCAAGGATCAACACAGCCAAGAGCATGGAATGAAAATGTAACAAAACGCCGGATATTTCATGCGGTTCGCCTGTTATAATCAATGTGCTTCACGATCTGGTGAAGAGTAGCCATTACCAGAGAAACAAGAAATCAAATAACCGCAAACCTGGAAAAAATTAGGAAATCTTAAAATCAATCTCAGTGAAAACAGGTCTGAAATTGCAACAGGATGTTTTGAAGATGAAATCAATTGACTTGATGCTTTTGTAAAAGTTATGGAAACTTGGAAGATATACTTTGGGGCGGCACGGTGGTTAGAGCTGCTGCCTCACAGCGCCAGGGACCCAGGTTCAATTCCCGGCTTAGGTCACTGTTTGTGCGGAGTCTGCACAATCTCCCCATGTCTGCATGGGTTTCCTCCGGGTGCTCTGGTTTCCTCCCACAGTCCAAAAGATGTGCTGGTTAGGTGCATTGACCATGCTAAATTCTCCCTCAGTGTACCCGAACAGGCGCCAGAGTGTGGCGACTGGGGGATTTTCACAGTAATTTCGTTGCGGTGTTAATGTAAGCCTACTTGTGACTATTAAATAAACTTTAAACTTTTTAAATGTTTGGATTTAAAAGATTTTTTTGAAAGCGCCGCAGCCTTGCAGTGTGTTATTTTAATATTCCTTTCTGTCCCATCCTTAACAAGAGGAACAGTTACTGACCAGAAGCTGCAAGTCATGGATCAGTGGTAACAATCTTGCTTTGAAAACTTATGGATTCAAACTGCACTTCAGATACCAGAGCGCACAATCCACTTCAGTGCATTATTCAGGGCATGCTGCTTGCTGACTATCTATCACATACCCAGCAACATTAATGGAAAAAAGGTGATCTGCTCATTGTTTCGTGGCTGTTTTTTTGGGTCTTGCTGTGTACAGTTGATTGCTGCACTTTCTAAAATACACGTGAAAAGTGTTCCGTTGGCTGTAAAGCTCAAGATCATGAAAGGCGGCATACAAATGTAGCATCTTAATTGTTAAGTCTTGACGAGATGCTGCCTTTCAGGTAAGGCAGTTCTATCAGCCCTTGAAATCTGGAGGAAAGAGCAGAAAAATGCGATGGGGGCAGGTTATCTCCTACACGGAGGTAAAAAAGACAAAAGAATAGGTGCGATTGGTTGAGCAGTTCTCGGAGTAAAAATGACCATTATTCTGCCTGAGTTAATAAAGCTTTGCCTGTCCGGCGACACCATTTTATTTGAAAACAATGCTACATTCAGCACTTGCAACAGAAGTTGAGAAAACCTTCAACTTTTAAAAAGCCACCCGACCTCCCCAAACCAACCGACATATCTGCTATCAACACCAGCTCCCTTCCTCTGAAAGGTGAAGCAGGAGTAGGCCATTCAGTCCCTTGAGCCTGGCTGATCTGTATTTTAACTCCATCCATCTGCCTTTGTTCCGTAACCCTCAGTATCCTTGACTGACAAAGCCGATCAGCTGAACCTTCCCCCACTCTCCCTCCCACCTTTTGGAAAACAGAATCCCAGATTTCCACGACCCTTGGTATGAAGAAGTCCTTCCTAACATTCCTCATGAACTGGATTCCGCGGCCACAGGAAACAGTCCCTCTCCGTCTATCATCATCAGATTGCCTGTCTTAAGTGCAATTAGGGATGGGCAATAAATGCTGGTCTAGCCAGCGTGGCCCACATTGTGTGAAAGAATTAAAAATCTATTTTAATTATCTTGGACATCTCCATTTGATCAGTCCTGGATATCTCAAGCGATACCGAAAGAAATACAAGGTTAGTCTTTGCAACCTGGCCTCAACCTGGCCTATATCGCAAGGGGGATAGAATATAAAAGCAGAGATATCTTGCTGCATCTGTACAGGGCATTGGTGAGGCCGCAGCTGGAATACTGTGTGCAGTATTGGTCCCCTTATTTGCGGAAGGATATATTGGCCTTGAAGGGAGTGCAGAGAAGGTTCACCAGGTTGATACCAGAGATGAGGAGAGACTGAGCAGATTGGGTTTGTATTTGTTGGAATTTAGAAGACCGAGGGGGGATCTTATAGAGACCTATAAGATAATGAAGGGGCTGGATAGGGTAGAGATGGAGAGATTCTTTCCACTTAGAAAGGAAGCTAGAACTAGAGGGCACAGCCTCAAAATAAAGGGGGGTCAGTTTAGGACAGAGTTGAGGAGGAACTTCTTCTCTCAGAGGGTGGTGAATCTCTGGAATTCTCTGCCCACTGAAGTGGTGGAGGCTACCTCGTTGAATATGTTTAAATCATGGATAGATGGATTCCTGATCGGTAAGGGAATTAGGGGTTATAGGGATCAGGCGGGTAAGTGGAACTGATCCACTTCAGATCAGCCATGATCTTATTGAATGGCGGGGCAGGCTCGAGGGGCTAGATGGCCTACTCCTGCTCCTATTTCTTATGTTCTTATTAACATTAATCCACTGGCCTCGTATCGTTCTCCTTAAATGTGCCTCCTGGCAACTTTAAAAGATAGGCCCAAATCTTCTGTTCTCCAGATCAGTGGATTTCCTTTCTTAAACATGGAGACCAAAACTGCACACTATTCCAGATGTGGCCTCATCAAAACCCGAAACAATTGGGGCAAAACGTTTATATATCTATAGACCAATTCCCTTGCAATAAAGGCCAACATGCCATTTGCCTTCCTAATGGTTAGCATTCTAACTTTGTGTTCCTTGTATGAGCATCCCCAAGTCTTTGACAATCGACACTTACCAGTTTCACACCCTTTAAAAAACATTCTGCTTTTCTAATTTTGTTGCCCACTCACTTAACCTATCTATATTTCTTTGCAGCCTCGGTATCCTTCCCACAGCTTACCTTTCAACTTAGTTTTGTATCCTCACCAATTTCAGCAACATTACTCTCTGCCTCGTCATCAAAGTCATTAACTACAGACTGTAAATGGCTGAGGCCCCAGCATTGATCCTTACTATTCGCTGCCTGCCAACTTGAAAATGTTCAGTCCCAAGAAGCCCAGGCCAGGTCACCCACCCAGGATGGCCCGGTCCAGGTCACCTGTCCTGAGGGACCGGCATCATCATTGTTCAAGGAAGATCCTGGTGGACGGGAGATGGTACCTGCTTAACTTACAATCTCATTTGACCAGTCCCTCCCTATATTATTACTGATCTGTTTTCTGTAAAAGGAGAGGCACTTGATGCTACATTTTATGGGAGTGAACTTCACCCACAGTCTACCAACCTGCAGATCATTGTGAGTGCTTAGAATAGATAAGATATTGCTTCATACAAGATCAAAGTCAATTCTGTTTATTATTTTGGTCCTGGCAATACTGAATGGAAAGCAGGCTGTGACAGAAAGTGGCGATACAGTCATGCTGGTCATGTACTGCTTGTGGGCTTGAAACTGAGGGGCTGCAGTTGAAAACAGTTCACGTTGTGGTTTTCCTTTTTGGTTTCAAATTGAAGATCTCACTAAATTAAACATGAAGGGTTTGATGCATTCGGAGTCATCTGCTGACCTGGTTCATAAAGGCCTTTCCAAAACCTTTTTGACACGCTTGAATTATTCCTAAAGTGAAATATTACTAAGTTATGCATGTAATTGACTTGCCAGTGAGATCATACAATTGGACACTTTACAGTACTTGAAAAATTGTGTCAAGCATCATACATAATAATACAGCGATTAAAATCTACTGCTCTTAAATTTTACAGTGCACTTTTTGCATTTAATGCACCTCAAAATGACCAAAGGACAGTTTCAAGATTAAATCTCTGTGCATCAAGAGCCATGTCATTTACTCACAGGTGCAGAAGACTTAAAGTGATGAAGCAAGTCGACAAAAAGATGAAAGAATCTTATGTCGTCCACTAAGCAACACGCTTCCTTTATTCTGATACCATAACTGTACTAAATATACTTAAAGTACACCTGAAGCATATTTATGAACCATGCAAGTTTATACCCTCAACCCAATTTGTGTTACAGGGAGAAATCCCACAATTGCACCTCCCCATCTCTCATATTGTGAATATCTAACTTAAAAAGTCCAATTGTGCCATGAATATTTGGATTGGTCAGGAAGTATGTTCATAGCACAGACTGAGCATAGAGTGTTACTGACTGGTTCGTGTTGACCACATGACTGTTACTACTACCCTAAGCGGGAGGGCCGGGAACTCTCTCTCAGCTGTTGAGTTGTAGGTTTACCCCAATAAAAAAGTTCTGGGGAAAAATAAATCCTCTCCAATTTGGCCTTTCCCTTCAAAGCTCTGCCAGAGCTTACACATTTCTGTAACTGTGAGCCAAAAGTCCATTCCTTCAATTACTTTTAAAACGTTATCACTGTTTCAAGAAAGCCAAACTACATAAAAAGCAATGAGATAGACAACCAGATAATCTGTGTTTATTTTTTAAAAAGTGGTCTTGTTTGAGGAATAAATTTTGGCTCTAACACTGGAAGGTGAACTCTGCTCTTGTTCAAACAGTGTCATGGCATCTTTTGTGTCGGCCTGATCATTTTTAAATGTCTCAGCTAAAAGTTGACACCGCCAACAAAGCAGCACTCCCTCAGTGATACACTGAGGTATCAACCTAGGCTACGGGCTCAGGTCGGTCAAGTAGAACTAGATGCACTGTCATTGTGTTACCCAAGATTACTTCAGTTTAGTGTTTGCTGATGCTTAAAGTCAAAATGACATTAAGTGACACACAATTATGATGTTTCGTATCAGTCTTATTTTATTATAAAGTTTATTTGTTAGTGTTCTCTGCACAGCATCCCTGTAACATGAAGAAAAGGCCAAGCTTGTGGCTCACTTGCTCAGGGCCCAAGTAGGCTCACATTAATATTGCAATGAAGTTACTGTGAAAATCCCCTAGTCGCCACACTCCGGTGCCTGTTCAGGTACACTGAGGGAGAATTTAGCATGGCCAATGCACCTAGCCAGTACGTCTTTTGGACTGGGGGAGGAAACTGGAGCACCCGGAGGAAACCCATGTAGACAAGGGGAGAATATGCAGACTCCACACAGACAGGTGACCCAATCCGGGTCCCTGGCACTGTGCGGCAGCAATGCTAACCACTGTGCCACCCTTAAACTGAAAAACATTATCATAAGCCTATTTATTTTGATAAAATGAAACTTTGCTGCATTATTATCACAGCTGCATCACCAAACCTGTGCCAATCCATGTTTTCCCAGCAGACCTTCAGCAAACTTAAAAAATGCTCGGCCAGAATTCACTGCAGCCAGTGACTGGCCTGCTGTTTATTGGACTCTCTCTCACCCGTTTAATTTCCATGAAACTTTGAATAGGAAGTGGCTGTTCACGGCAGTGGAGAATGGCATGGTGCCCTCTCAAAAACATCTGGGATCTGAGTGAACAGGGCAGGCAACGGTGCATCCCCTTCCCCAATCAGAATGAAGGATTCAACAGCACAGAGTCTGAAGCAGGGAGTGTAAATGAGCAGTGTGCTCAATGGCAAATCAGGTGCAGAAAGCAAAGAAACACTGAATGGAGAGAGAGAGACAGGAACAAAAAGTAAAATAGAAAGCTAAAGTTGAAAGAATCAGGCTACGCATCTGCAATTGTTAATTTTCGGGGCCAGAGAGGTTGATGGTTAGTAATTAAGATGTTTCACACTATTAAAAAAAGGTACTTAGACTGATGAGGACAAACCCAAACTTCCTGTGACAAGTTTCCTTCGTAATAACAGTGCAAATACAGGAGCTTAACAGCAATCAATGTATCTGAAGGTTAAGCCAGGCAGAGAGATGTCACTTTTGTGAAGCTAATGGTAAAGCAGTGTAACTCGAACAGTACCTTCTGGACTTCTATATTTAAATGAACATTTATCCATAGCTAAAACTGCTGTGCTGTTTACATATAAACAGTGAACATTATTGACCTCACTATTATTCTGATTTATGCCCAGTTCTTACTACTTCATTCAAAAAAAATGCTAAATAAAAACCTTTTGCGCAATGGCCTCAGTCTTAGTTCCAGATAACCTGTTGTCCATGATCATGGGAAAATTTGCAGGATGTGGAAACATTTTGACGCACAATTTAACCTCTTAAATATCCTCTGTACCGTTTTCCTGTTTGTCTGCTCATGTGCTGTAGACTGGCAATTAGTCAGCTTTCATTCCCAATTAACGATTCTCAATGGATTCAGGATTGATTCCATTTTTATTTTGAAAGCAGTCACTTGAAATGTTGAATTCTAAACCTTGCCACTGTTCCTTTGACTCATTTTGTAATACAAAAGCTTTAGTGCACAATACTCCAATAACACCATCTACGGGAAAAGTAAAATAAGTGACAGATATCTTGCAATGGCTTGCTGGCAATTGCCCCAGTTATGATGCAGGGCAAACCTTCATACTGAGAAACAGAAAAATCTCTCAGCTCATTCATTCCTGGGCATGGCTCTTATCACGTAATGTCAAACTCTGAACTCCCAGTGAAGCATGCTGAATTAATGACACCAAAGGAAGGCAGGAAGGTTTAGTTTTGTTCTACTGCAGGAAATATACTGTGAACTTCTGCCCACAACACGGTCACCGCAGCCTCGGCCCAGAGGCAGCCAATCTTTTGGCTGCTCCCTCAGCCTGGCTTTGCCAGGACATTCAGCTGCTACGGTCTTGCCGCTTGGGCGCTTCCTCAGGTGAAAGACAGACACGTGGCTGGTAAAGGCGGCTGAGGGACTTCACTGGTGCATTTTGGGAGAAGTCAGACCAGCAATATCCACCAAGAAGTGGGAAGCGGAAGGTCTGATGTCTCAGAGTGGTATAACCTTATGCCTTTTTTTCTCCCCCCCCTGTTTAGGTTATGTATCTAACCCCATGGAATCATACACACGGTTTTTCATGCTCTGATCGCTGTTGGATGCATCCAGAAGAAATGTGGGCACTTACTACACACCACATGACGCATCTGCATTATTTAAGAGCTATGGGAAGCAGTGAGTAGTGGCTGGGCTCATGTGATGAATGCACGGTTAACCAACTGTCTGTGCACGAGGACACCAGTCGTCAAGGCTGACATTCAGGTCACCAGAAACTAATTTTAACTGCCTTTATCATTATCCTAAAATGAAACCATCATGTTTCTCATGAAGTTTTATTTTATTGCATCAACTCAATTTGACATTTAGCAGAAGGGTCAATCTTTGGAAATATAGCAACATCTCCAGGATGAGTTGTGGGGTAATCTGTCTTAAGCTTTGCTCAAACACTGACTGCTCTGTGGCAATCTTCCCAGAAAAAAAGACACTTCCCATATCGTATGGATTGGGACATCTACATTTGCATCTTTCCTGTTATTCCATGGCCCATCTGCTCATAATGCATTATCCATTTTAATTTTAGAATTGAAAGAAAATGTTGAATCCTTCTCAATGTTATGGTCTGTCAAATACATTTTCATAGAATATAGAATCCTACAGTGCAGAAGGAGGCCATTCGGCCCATCGAGTCTGCACCGACCACAATCCCACCCAGGTCCTATCCTTTCCCCAAAACGCCATGCAATTACCCTAGCTAGTCCACCTGACACTAAGGGGCAATTTAGCACGGTCAATCCATCTAACCCGCACATCTTTGGATTGTGAGGGGAAACCAGAGGACCCAGAGGAAACTCACGCAGACACGGGGAGAATGTGCAAACTCCACACAGACAGTGACCCAAGCCGGGAATTGAACCCGGGTCCCTGGCGCTGTGCAGCAGCAGTGCTAGCTATTGTCACCGTGCCGTCCCATTTTGTTCATTAGACTGGTTTTGGGGATGAGGAGATTCTCCCATGAGAAAAACACTGAACATGTTAATTCTCTATTCCCTAGAATTTAGAATAGTGTGAAGTAATCTAATTGAAACATAGGGGGGGAAATGTGTTAGTGCAGTACGTGCGATTGCCTTGATTCTCTGGCGATGCCGGTAATGGCTTGCGGTGCTGTACGTGTAGTGTCGTTTCTGCAAACTAACGCTTCCCCATTACATTTCTTATAGAGATCGACCCAGATGTTGCTGAGAGGATGTTTCCCCTGGCTGGGGAGTGCAGAAAGTGGTGACTGGCTCAGGCTCAGGGGTTGGCCATTTAGGACTGAGATGTGGAGAGATTCCTTCACTCAATGGATGCTGAGTATTTTTATCATTCTCTAAATCAGAGAGTAGTGGATGCGCATTCAGCATATTCAAGACAGAGATCATCAAGTGAGTGCTGAAGCAATGAAAGGGTACGGGGGGGTAAGTGCAGGCAGGGAGAGCAGAGGGAGAGCAATCAAGGTCTTATTGATAGGTGGAGTAGGCTCTAAGACCTATCCCTGCTCCCATTTCTTATGCTCTTATATAGAATCCCTACAGTGCAGAAGGAGGCCATTTGGCCCATCGAGTCTGCACCAAGCACAATTCCACCTAGGCCCCAACCCCACAATCCCATGCATTCACCCTGCTAGTCCCCACTGACAGTAAGGGGCAATTTACCATGGCCAATCAACCTAACCCGCACATCTTAGGACTGCGGGAGGAAACCGGAGCACCTGGAGAAAAGTCACGCAGTCACGGGGAGAATGTGCAAACTCCACGCAGACATTGAGCCTAGGCCGGATTCGAACCCGGGTCCCTGGCGCTGTGAGGCAGCAATGCTAACCACTGTGCCGCCCCCATCACTGATGAGGGTGGGATTTGAACCCACGTGTGCAGAGTGCAATAGACTGGCAGTCCATCGCCTTAACCACGAGGCTCTTACATAATTTTACCTCAGTAGGAGTTAACTGGACCGGTTTCATGATGTCCAATGTTTACTTCAGAATCCTGTAACTCCGCAGCAGTGTTTATTTTTCATTTGAGAGGCCAGCACAGAGACTTCAAATTATACTTTCCACTGGTGCTCTTAAGAAGCCAGGCTCTGCATGTTCACCTTGAAGTGCGCAGTGGTGTTGAGACCAGCAGGCTGGGTTACTGGAGAGGAGTACGTGCTTCCTGCCTCCCTCTCTGGAGCTCGGGATGAGCTTCAAGAAGATTATTTGGTGGATTCTCTGCACAGCATCCCTGTAACATGAAGAAAAGGCCAAGCTTGTGGCTCACTTGCTCAGGGCCTGTTGGTAACTGCGGGCGGCACGCTGACACAGTGGTTAGCACTGCTGCCCTCACAGCGCCAGAGACCCAGGTTCGATTCCGGCCCTGGCTGACTGTTGGTGTGGAGTTTGCCCGTTCTCCCCATGTCTGCATGGGTTTCCTCCGAGTGCTCCAGTTTCCTGCCACAGTCCAATGTGCAGGGTGTGCGGGTTAGATTGACTGGCCATGCTAAATTGTCCCTCAGTGTCAGAGAGGTTAGTAAGGGTCATGGGGATAGGGCCTGGGTGGCCTGTCTACCACACCACCAGTCGGTGGTGTGGTAGACAGTGAGGAAGGGTGTCGTAGTTTGCAGGAAGACTTAGACAGGTTGCAAAGTTGGGCCGAGAGGTGGCGGATGGAGTTTAATGCGGAGAAGTGTGAGGTAATTCACTTTGGTAGGAATAACAGATGTGTTGAGTATAGGGCTAACGGGAGGACTTTGAATAGTGTGGAGGAGCAGAGGGATCTAGGTGTATGTGTGCATAGATCCCTGAAAGTTGGGAATCAAGTAGATAAGGTTGTTAAGAAGGCATATGGTGTCTTGGCGTTTATTGGTAGGGGGATTGAATTTAGGAGTCGTAGCGTTATGTTGCAACTGTACACAACTCTGGTGCGGCCGCACTTGGAGTACTGTGTGCAGTTCTGGTCCCCACATTACAGGAAGGATGTGGAGGCTTTGGAGAGGGTGCAGAGGAGGTTTACCAGGATGTTGCCTGGTATGGAGGGGAGATCCTATGAGGAGAGGCTGAGGGATTTGGGATTGTTTTCGCTGGAAAGGCGGCGGCTAAGAGGGGATCTTATTGAAACATATAAGATGATTAGAGGTTTAGATAGGGTGGATAGTGATAGCCTTTTTCCTCTGATGGAGAAATCCAGCACGAGGGGGCATGGCTTTAAATTGAGGGGGGGTAGTTATAGAACCGATGTCAGGGGTAGGTTCTTTACCCAGAGGGTGGTGAGGGATTGGAATGCCCTGCCAGCATCAGTAGTAAATGCGCCTAGTTTGGGGGCGTTTAAGAGATCCGTAGATAGGTTCATGGACGAAAAGAAATTGGTTTAGGTTGGAGGGTCACAGTTTTTTTTTTTAACTGGTCGGTGCAACATCGTGGGCCGAAGGGCCTGTTCTGCGCTGTAATGTTCTATGTTCTATGTTCTAATTGTCGTCGGTGCAGGCTCGATGGGCCGAATGGCCTCCTTCTACACTGTAGAGATTCTGTGATTCTATGACAGGTGAGTGAAGCTGGGGAGCTGAGTGGGCAGGTGGAGACAAGCAAAAATGTTCAAAGTCCAGAGCAGCACTGAGCAATGCAGAGGTTACCCCAGCATGGCAGAGTTTAGTGTTTGACATTTGACTCCTCCTCAACACCTTTCATCTGTGAGGCAGTATTCCTTAAAAGGTGGTGCTCTAGGTAATCATTACTGAAGCATCCATAAATTTATAAGCCAGTGTTTACTCCTAATGCAACCCAACCTAATGGAGAATCCTAAAAATAAACGAGAGCCAGAGGCCGTAAATTTTATTTGTCGGTAGAATTATTGCTTTGCATTCCACTGAGCAATAGTTACCTGGGATCAAGGCCCTGTTTCCATTTAAAGCTACAGCAAACAAAATTGCTCCATCCCATTAGAGGTTTATTGTTTAATGTAATTTCTGTACTTCTTTCAGCTTAATAATAACATGTTGCTTTTTTTTTGGCCAACAGGACCGGTTTAACTCCTGCAGTAATATTCCTGCATAAACCGCAATGGTGGCAGCGGGTAAGTCAACCAGTGGAGGGTTAACATAACTTTGTTCCTGCCTGATTTGCACAGCTCAGCTGCTCACTGAATAAACTCACCAGTCATATCTTGGGAGTTTTCCTTTTCTGGGTGCTTTGGATTCAATCTGTGTATCACTGGTAATCACAAATGCTTTATTATGATCAGAGTTATCCCTTGGAACCTCGTGAACGGCCATATGAAGTGCAAATAAATCTTGCATTCAGATTTCTTTGTTGATCCATGACATTATTCAAAAATCTTATCCCATATTTTTGTTATGGATATGTAGGTGCATTGAGTCATATTGAATACACAACAGTCCAATTCCAATTCTCTTCCCGCACCTAGTGGTTCAATAAGGCAGGCTCTTGTCTGCTTCCATAGCTAGTAATTCCTGGAATAGGTCGCTAGTCTGTCACCAGAGGTTTATAGTTTAAGTGGTGCCGCTCCCCCGTTAAGTGTGGCTGACCAGAAGTCTCTCCCACTCTTACCGCCAGCCATTGACATGTTTGGAAGGATTTGCAAGTTGACACCCATCCTGTTTGACCCCATTATGAACACATCTTCCTTGGCCATCAACTCCCTAGGGTGGGACTCGAACCTGGGGCTTCTGGCTCAGAGACAGGTAAGCTCAAAACCTCCTAATACATAACAGTACTGTAGTATAACTGAAAGGAATTAAACCGCTATTTCTGCTAGATTTCATTTTGTAAGTTATTTTTGCAGGCCAGGAGCTGGCTTTTTACAGCATCTCTGATCCTTCTCCCATGTGAGGACCTGCACATGGATGAGTGCACACTTGCCTGGATGGGTGCAGCTCCAACAACACTCAAGAAGCTCAACACCATCCAGGACAAAGCAGCCCACTTGATTGGCACTCCATTCACAAACATTCACTCCCTCCATCACCAAACACACAGTGGCAGCAGCAGTGTGTACCATCTACAAGATTCACTGCAGCAACTCACCCAGAGTCCTCCAACAGCACATTCCAAACCTAGGACCACAACCACCTAACAGGACAAGGGAACACCACCAACTGCAAGTTCCCTTCCAGCCACACAATGCCCTGACTTGAAACTGTTATCACCGTTCCTTCACCGTCACTGGGTCGGAATGCTGGAACTCCCTTCCTAACAGCACTGTGGGTATTTCTACAGCACATGGACTCCAGGGGTTGAAGAAGGTGGCTCACCACCATCTTCTCAAGGGCAATTAAGGATGGGCAGTAAATAGCCAGCAACGCTTACACTGCATGAACAAATAAAATGGCGTACTCTTTGTACATGTTGAACATGCATGTGTAATCTAATGGAAGGGTAGTGAAGAAACAGGACATATCGACATGGCTGGATTTACAACATGGGAAAGCTGAGAATACATCAATAGGTGGCATTTATATCGTCAATCTTGTGTCAAACCTGGCCTGCAAATTGAAGTGCAACAGGAAATTATTTTATGTCCGTGGTGTATTTTATGAGTCATTGCCTTTCATATTTTACAACAAAACCACTCCAATGCCTGTAACGAGTTATGGGAAGTCCCGAGGTCAGGAAAAGTGCAAATTAGTTTCTATAAATTTCATGCATATATAGTTTACAGAGAAAAACCATGCCAGATTTCACCTTTGAGTGCATCAGTGTGCCCTTTGAAATATCCTGAGAATATGATGCGGAGTAGTGTGTCCAGTTTTGGTCCATCCCACTCACCCGAGGAAGGAGCAGCGCTCTGAAAGTTCACGATTCCTAATAAACCTGTTGGGACTATAACCTGGTTTTATGAGACTTCTTACCATATCCTGAGAATATGGAAGGTGCTATCTGAATGCAAGTCTTACCTTTATTAATTGTTATCATGACTGTAATAATACTGTAGGATTTGGTGTCCCAACGAACAGAAAAGATCCAAAAAAAATTAATCCCCTCTCCGGCAATGTCTCTTTTCTTTTACTCCGGAAATCTCTCAATGGTTTGGCACATTGATGTACTGGAGACAATATTCAATATTCCGTGTCATTGCAACAGGAAGTGAAATCAAAGTATACAGTCCAGAAAAAGGCCACTCAATGTAACCAGTCTATGCTGGTGTCTTAACTTCACTTGAGCCATCTATCCTTCTTCATCTAACTCTATCAGTATATCTCGCTATTCCTTCTCACCCCCATGCTTATGTGGGCTCCAAACAAGTTTTCATAGCTAGGAACATTTAATGAGATATAGGTAACTGGAGACAGATATTACATTTCCCCAGTAAACCACATCAGCATTTCTGAAACAAAGTTTTATGTTTGCAGATTGATGGAGAACAACTGGAAGATAATTCAGTGTAACTACTTACAGCTTCGATCTTGTCAGGATTGGACAACAATGCTACTCCCATGCCACCCTACATAAATACAAAGGAAAAGGAAAAGATTAGTTGGGAGTCAAAGCTGCTTAAATTTAAAAGAGAACATATCTTGAGTAATAAGCAAACACAGGAACATAGGAATTAGGAGCAGAAGTAGGCAAATTCAGCCAATCGCGCCTGCTCCGCCATTCAATTAGATCATGGCTGATCTCTCCCTGGTCTCAAATCCATCTCTCCACCTGTTCCCAATATCCCTCTTTCCCCTTTTTTAAAATTAGAAACATGTCTATCTCCCTCTCGAAACCATTTAATGATTCAGACTATGCCACACAAAGGGGCAGCAATTTCCACAAATTCACCACCCTCTGTAAGTAGTAGTTTTTCCTCATCTCAGTTTTAAATCTACCGCCTCACAACCTTTACCACTGACTGCTTGTTCTAGATTGCCCCATTAGAAGAAACATTTGGTCTGCATTTACTTATCAATCCCCTTTAAAAATGTATATACCGCGATCAAATCCTCTCTCATCCTTATAAACTCCAGCGAGTACAAGCTCAAATGTTTAATCTCTCCAAATACATCAAACCCTTCATCCCCAGAAACAATCTGGTGAACCTCCTCTGAACTGCCTCCAATGCCACCACGTCCTTCCTCAAACAAGGAGGCCAAAATTGGACACAATATCCCAGATGTGGTCTCACCAACACCCTATACAATTGCAACAAGCAAACCGAAGTAGCAACCCCCTCATTCCAAAACAGCAATATGAAGTGCAAGGGCCTCAGGAGATTCCAACCTCTGATAAGAAGCTGTTTCTGTGAAATATCTCAGGACAATGTGGCGTTTTATTCTGTTGAAGGCGCTACTTGCTGTAGTTTTAGTGCAAGCCTCGATAGGCAAACTGGTAATATTAAATGTTAAATTGTTGCCTCAATAGTAAGGGGCAATCTCAGTTGTTGCCTCAGTACATTGGAATGCCATTAGTAAGCACAGAGAGGATCTTAATCCATAATCTCAAGCCTTAGAATGTGTGTCAACATTGCTGTTGGACTGTGTCCCAATTTCATATATTTTATAAATGCAAAATCTTATTCGAAGGGATTTAAATTCCTGTGCCCAAAATGTTATTAGTAATTAACTGAACATAACAGCACCAATTGGAGTGACACATCTAACCGCACAGTTCAGCATTACTTTTCATCTACAAAGTCACAACTTTAGGCCTGCCGAAATTCTCAGTTTGCTCCCAACACTTCAAACACCAAATTCAATCCCAGAATGTGCAGATTAATTCAGATTCATACTTAAATTTGTGTTTTTCTTTCATGGGTATAGCATGGTGGCACAGTGGTTAGCACTGCTGCCTCACAGCGCCAGGACATGGGTTTGATTCCGACCTTGGGTTTGATTTGAATTGATTTATTATTGTCACATGAGTTGGTATACAGTGAAAAGTATTGTTTCTTGCCTGCTATACAGACAAAACATACTGGGAGAAAGAAAGGAGAAGTTTCAGAATATACAGCCATAGCTAGGGTGTAGAGAAAGATCATCTTAATATATGGTAAGTCCATTCAAAAGTCTGATGGCAGCAGGGAAGAAGTTGCTCTTGAATAGGTCAGTATCTGATCTCAGATTTTTGTGTTTTTTTTCCCCGATGGAAGAGGGATTGTCCGGAGTGCCTGGGGTCCTTGATTATGCTGGTTGCTTTTCCGAAGCAGCAGGAAGTGTAGACGGAGTCAATGGATGGTCTGTGTGGAGTTTGCATGTTCTCCCCATGTCCGTGTGGATTTCCTCCCACAGTTCAAAGATGCACAGGTTAGGTGGATTTGGCATGCTAAATTGCCTCTTAGTGTCCAAAGATGTGTAGGTTAGGTAGACTAGCTATGGTAAATGTGCGGGGTTACGGGAAAAGGGACACGCTGGGGTCCTGCGTAGGAGGGAGAGTTGGTGCAGTCTCGATGGGTCAAATGGCCTCTGTTTGCACTGTAGGGATTGTACAGGTGCCAAATGCTTATTATAATTTTAAAGCCATATCGGAAATGCACAGCAGGACGTTCAGAATGTGTCGGTTTTACCAACAGCCCAGAGTGCATCTGTCCATTCGACCATTAACATGAGGCAATAAAATGACAGAGAATGCACAGATCTGCTCAGTGGACATGTACCATTCATTACAGGATGCAATTCTTCAAAGTCTGCCAATTCCACATGAAATTATTTAAGATGAAAACAGGCAAAAAACCCTCCCAGCTTTTCAAGGAATTTAATTGACTTGCTTGAAAGTGAGCATTAATAAATTGTAAAAGGTCCAATGAATTCGTATCACTTATCAAGAAACAAATCAAGCTTCACAAATCTCAATCAATGTCAATAGGAATGGACTGGCCAATTCCGACTGGATTCATAAAAAAGTGGTTAAAGTGGGCGGCACGGTAGCACAGTGGTTAGCACTGCTGCTTCACAGCTCCAGGGACCTGGGTTCGATTCCCGGCTTGGGTCACTGTCTGTGTGGAGTTTGCATATTCTCCTCGTGTCTGCATGGGTTTCCTCCGGGTGCTCCGGTTTCCTCCCACAGTCCAAAGATGTGCGGGTTAGGTCGATTGGCCATGCTAAAATTGCCCCTTAGTGTCCCGAGATGTGTAGGTTAGAGGGATTAACGGGTAAAATATGTAGGGATATGGGGGTAGGGCCTGGGTGGGATTGTGGTCGGTGCAGACTCAATGGGCCGAATGGCCTCTTTCTGGACTGTAGGGTTTCTATGATTCTATGAGTTTCTATGATTCTATGATAAAACTCGGCCACCACATGAAACAAAACACATCCTTTACAGCATTCACCACTGTCATAATTAATCTCTTACCAACTCATTTGTAACAATGTGCAACAGTGCTACCACAGTTCAGTGCTACCTTAATTATTGCTACCTATTGCAATTGCAACGTCTAATTTGAGGTATCCGTTATTAGATCAAGATTAAACTCATTTATAAATGCAGCCCTGAGCTGTCAAAAGCAAAGCTGTTATCCTACTTTTGAAAATTAAAGAATGAAAATTTAATTTCCCACCTCACTAACAGTTAGCTCTTCTGACAAATTGAGGATACCTCTCGCTGCTTCGAATTATTTAAGCTAAAGGAGGTAATATCTCTCAGTGTCGTACCAGGGAAATTGAAGTTTTCCCCACTCCATTACCTTATCCAAGGCCAGGTTTCAGGGCCTGTGCTTGCTGACAGTAATAGAAAGGGCAGAGCTTTCCTGGGTGTCAGCATTCTGCTGACAGTTTCTCAATACAGTTCAGTCACATTGTGAACAAAAGAAAAAGGTTAGGGTTCAGTCAAGAATCAAGTAACGCTTCTCACTGAATTCCCACTGAGTACGTAGCATTTAAAATGTGCCCAATCCAGCCCTTAATGGAATGCTTCCAACTGCGCTCTACAGGGATCAAGGGCCACATGGCAGCTCAGTAAAAGGGAAATTCAAGTTCACTATCTGTGTCAGAAGACTGCAAAAGCCCACGACCACATTCTGTTGAGCTGTGCGCCTTGCTATAAAATATAAAAAATGCTTGGATTACAAAGGTCAGCTTATGAGGATGGAATGCACTGATTTATATCACACCCTGGCCCGGATAGATGTTTATTGCTCCATTTTCTCACTATTCATTTCAAAGATAAATGCATTACCCTCCCACCTCATTATGCAGAAACTGTTTCTAACCCTGTGAGAATGCAATGTAAACTAGTCAACGTGCCACTATAACCGAAAGGCCACACTGGGTCCCCTTACTTCCCTGCAGCAAGACGCCAGCATGCACTCAGCTCTTTCTCACAGAAATGCAGCTGAAATCAAGAGTTCAGCAAAATGGTGGACCCCACATGTTCTGATGCTGTTATTAGGCTTTACTGGTTTCTTCGGCAGCTCAGCTACCATACGGAACAGTTCCAAACAAGAGTACTAAAAACGCAAGTGCCCAAATATTCAGCAGGTCTAGCAACATCTGCGGAGAGTGAAATAGAATTCATACCCGGACATTCTCCCTTCCACTTCTTCCGTTGACAAAAAGATACAAAAGTCTGAGAACACATATCAACCGGCTCAAGAACAACTTCTTCCCTGCTGTCATCAGACCTACACATCTTTGGACACTTAAAGGGCAATTTAGCATGGCCAGTCCACCTAGCCTGCACGTCTTTGGACTGTGGGAGGAAACCCACACAGACATGGGGAGAACATGCAAACTCCTCACACAACATCCATTGACTCTGTCTATTGACTCCACTGCCTCGGAAAAACAGCCAACATGATCAAGGACCCCATGCACCCCGGACATTCTCTCTTCCACCTTCTTCCGTTGGGAAAAAATGCAAAAATCTGAGGTCACGTTCCAACCGACTCAAGAACAGCTGCTTCCCTGCTGCCATCAGACTTTTGAACGGACCTACCACATATTAAGCTGATCTCTCTCTGCACCCTAGCTATGACTATAGTCCCACATTCTGCACCCTCTCCTTTCCTTCTCTATGTGCGGTATGCTTTGTCTGTATAGCGCTCAAGAAACAATACTTTACACTATATACTAATACATGTGACAATAATAAATCAAATCAAATTTTGCGTGGACTATGGCTCTTCTTCAGAAACGAATTCTAAGTTCAGGAAAAGAGTCATATTCGATTTGAAACATTAACCCTGTTTCCTTCCCCGACCAAGAGTAATCCAATTCAAAACCATTGAAGTTAACAACGATACTGAACCCTTAAAACGTTTCATTGGTGTATACCAGTCAGCTTTCCCGTACATTAACTATCTTTTGGTGGGAAATATTTAAAACGTGCATATTAGTGCCTGTGTAACTAAAAAAATATATAATCAGAAGAGGTTTCCCCGAGACTGCGTATTCGGCAGAATCTTGCCACTTTGACCGAGTGGTGTGGTTGGTTTTGTGGGCGGTTTTGTGGGCGGTTTTGTGGGCGGTTTTGTGGGCAGGGCCGAGTTCGGGTGAAATTAATCTTGAATCAGCACAAAAGATCGTTGAATGTACTTTTGTACATAATTCACTTACGTTTAAGATTCCCCAGTCTTCTGGTAGTACAGAACTTGAGTATTACTGGAAAAAAAAGAGACATCAGCGAAACCTTTCACCTTGCACTCAGCAGGACACTTTACAAGAGTTCCAGTACAAGTGGAAAACAACTATTCATATCTTATGAGAAGAGAATGCTGATTGATTGGCAAATGGACTCTGATTGATAGAGGTGTTGCCATAGATAATGCACCAGTTGATGGTGGCTGACAATTAATAGCCAAGAGGTTAGAAATTTAAATCAGGCATCTTGACCCTGATTGGTTCAGGCATTGCCCTGAGGAATGAGTCAGGGAATGGCTGTCAATTGTATTATTTCACTGAAACAGACTAATTATGTGTATATGTGCTTTCTGTCTGCAAAGATCAGAGCCCTCTGTATTGATATATGTAGTTCCCTCACACACAAATGTGTCACACAGAGCCTGGCTGGCAATCCTAAATTAACAGTCAGAGTAATTCTTAGCACTGAGGATTATTTATCAAATGCTGTTCACTTGCAGAAGCACACCTAATGTTTGGACATTCTCCCTGTGTCTTTGTGGGATTTCTCTGGGTGCTCCGGTTTCCTCCCACAGTCCAAAGATGTGTGGGTGAGGTGGATTGGTCATGGTAAATGTGTGGGATTACGGGGATAGGGTGGATGGGAGAGCTTGGGTGGGATTTCTCTTTTGGAGAGTCGGTGCAGACTTGATGGGCTGGATGGCCTCTTTCTGCACTGTAAGGATTCAGTGATTCTATGATGGGTATCGTGCTTTGAGTTTTGCAAGCACAGGTGCATTGGGTATGGTTTGTAGTTTGGGAACAGTGGTTGGGACATGTTGTTTGATACAAACACAGTCATCATCAACGGGTGCATTTTCTATGGCAACGCCTCTACCAATCAGAGTCCAACAGCCAACCAATCAGCATTCTCTTTCTAATACAGTATAAATTGCTGTTTTCCCCTTATGCCGGTATTCTTGTGAAATATCCTGATGAGTACAGACCGAAAAGCTTTGACACGTCTGATTCCCTAATCTTTTGTACTGGTTTGGTCAATTCCACCTGGATTGTGTCAATATAACTCCCAAAGTTTGCCCTGAGTATTTGTATCCCATAGCACTGTGCTTAAAGTAAGTATTTGCAAAAGGGAACATTGGACATTACCCTATGCATGGTTATAAACTGGCACAGTAATTGATTAGGAATAAGAAGCTATTTTATCACTTTTGACCTTTCTGCTCGTGGAAGTATAGAAGGATATAACTGTATCTGTGCCAAATCTTTGAAACAGCTGGGAACTAGGCAGTGTTTATAGGTTTGTAAAAGGTTTTGCTTTTGCACATCATGCCTTTATTTAGAAAGCCAAGAATCCCATATGCCTTTTATACAACCTTCTGAACTTGTCCTGCCACTTTAAGAACTTGTGTACATAAATCCCATCTCTCTCTGCTCCTGCACTGCCTTTAAAATTGTAATTTCATTTATATCGACTCTCCTCATTATTGCAACCAAACGAAACTCTTCGTATTGCTGTGTTAAATTCTATCTGCCCAGTTCACCAATCTGTGTACAACTTCCTGGAGTCTGCTACTGATCTCCTTGTACTTTATTACATTTTTGAGTTGTTTTGTGAAATATTTTGCCTATTTTCTTTTTACAGTTTTTATAGTTTTTTTGTGAAACTATTCTGCCCAGTGTACCCAAGTTACTGATGTACATTAATAATACAAATACCTAATTCCGTTATCAGGGGAAGACCTCCACAGACCTTTCCTTCCAGTCTGAAAGATAAGCTTCATCACTTCCCTCTGCTTTCAGGCCCTTAACCAAGTTTGTATCTACGCTGCCACTCTCCCTTCAATCATTCTAACAAGTCTATGATGTGGTATGTTATCAACTGAAATCATAGGAAATCATAGGAACCCTACAGTGCAGGAAGAGGCCATTCGGCCCATCGAGTCTGCACCGACCACAATCCCACCCAGGCCCTACCCCCATATCCCTACATATTTTTACCCACTAATCCCTCTAACCTACACATCTCAGGACATGAAGGGACAATTTTAGCATGGCCAATCAACCTAACCCGCACATCTTTGGACTGTGGGAGGAAACCGGAGCACCCGGAGGAAACCCACGCAGACACGAGGAGAATGTGCAAACTCCACACAGACAGTGACCCAAGCCGGGAATCGAACCCAGGTCCCTGGAGCTGTGAAGCAGCAGTGCTAACCACTGTGCTACCGTGCCACCCTGCCTTTAGAAAATCCACATACACAACAACCATGCTACTCTCATCAAACCTCCTTTCCTTTTAGTCAAACACAATTTGCCTTTAACAAAATTCACACCTGTGTTCATTTATCAATCCATCCGAGATTCTCAGTTTGCCCACCACCAACATTAGGCAGAATGACCAAGAGTTACCAGATGTAACCCTCTTCCAATTTTTGAATGGGCATGTAACATTAACAATCCTCTAGTCTTCTGTGTTATACTTCGGATAGTAAGAAGTCTCACAACACCAGGTTAAAGTCCAACAGGTTTATTTGGTAGCAAAAGCCACTAGCTTTCGGAGCGCTGCTCTTTCGTCAAGTGGGAGTTCTGTTCACAAACTGGGCATATAAAGATACAAACTCAAATTTACAAAATAATGGTTGGAATGCGAGTCTTTACAGGTAATCAAGTCTTAAAGGTACAGACAATGTGAGTGGAGAGAGGGTTAAACACAGGTTAAAGAGATGTGTATTGTCTCCAGCCAGGACAGTTAGTGAGATTTTGCAAGCCCAGGCAAGTCATGGGGGTTACAGATAGTGTGACATGAACCCAAGACCCTAGTTGAGGCCGTCCTCATGTGTGCGGAACTTGGCTATCAGTCTCTGTTCAGCGACTCTGCGCTGTCGTGTGTCATGAAGGCCGCCTTGGAGAACGCTTACCCGAAGCTACGACAACGGATGAATGAACACCGCTCGACAATCACCAGGCAAGAGTGTTCTCTTCCTGTTGGGGAACACTTCAGCGGTCACGGGCATTCGGCCCCTGATCTTCGGGTAAGCATTCTCCAAGGCGGCCTTCACGACACACGACAGCGCAGAGTCGTCGCTGAACAGAGACTGATAGCCAAGTTCCGCACACATGAGGACGGCCTCAACCAGGATCTTGGGTTCATGTCACACTATCTGTAACCCCCATGACTTGCCTGGGCTTGCAAAATCTCACTAACTGTCCTGGCTGGAGACAATACACATCTCTTTAACCTGTGTTTAACCCTCTCTCCACTCACATTGTCTGTACCTTTAAGACTTGATTACCTGTAAAGACTCGCATTCCAACCATTATTTTGTAAATTGAGTTTATGTCTTTATATGCCCTGTTTGTGAACAGAACTCCCACTTACCTGACGAAGGAGCAGCGCTCCAAAGCTAGTGGCTTTTGCTACCAAATGAACCTGTTGGACTTTAACCTGGTGTTGTGAGACTTCTTACTGTCGCATACAAACATTCCCTATCCCTACCATGATTCAAACAGTTAAATACACCAACAAGCCACGAGCAATATTTGTTAAATTGGTAATGAAGATGTAATTCAGCACAATGGGTAAAACACTCTCCTTTTACAGATTGCACACCGCATAAGTGTAACTCTTTACAGAAGGAAAAATCTATTGTGAAGGGTGAGTTGGAGGTTGTACTGCTTTATAGCAATGGGGTAGGTATCAATGTGGCTTGATAGGGAAATATAACACAAAGCATAAGTTGCAGAAACCAAGAAAATGTTACAGAAATTACAGAAAATGTCAGCTTACCTTGGTAGAATATTCTTTTGGACAGCCCATGTTGACATCTATTCCAGCTACATCATTTTCTCTGTGTGGAAAGTTGGAGATACATTTACAAAAATATTGCGGTCAAAATACTCTGCTTACATTCAGAGTTACATACATGAGCTGACCCCTGTGTTGCTGCCGACGGTGACACGCAAAATGCGATGACTGAAGTGTGACACAAGTGGGACATTTAAGTTTGTGTTAAAAGACAAGACACTTAATTTTTGAAGGGAAGTTCACTATTGTGTTGCTCACCATGAATGAGGTGTATTAGAAATGTGGAAGTTAATGAGATTAACAGTGAACTTGAGATGGAAACAAAAATAGGAGACAAGTAACAAGATTAGCAGGTGTCTAGAGGAAAAATGAGATGTGATTTGCCAAGTAACAAGATTAGCAGGCATCTAGAAAAACTGAGATGCGAATTGCCATATTAGAAATAGTGTTTACCAGAGATCAGTGAGGCTACACAAACGATATTTGTATATTTGTGGAAAAATTGGAGCTAAGAGTAACGTTTAAAAACTTCTGTTAAGAGTGTTCACAGCTTCAATTCCTTCACCAATTAGGAGTCATATTTTGCTTCATTACATTGGACCCTCCTTTCCTCATACTTTAACGCCCCTATATCCACTCCTTGTACACTTATTGTTTGAGGGCACCTTACAGAGTCATTTTGAGCAGTTACTGGGGCTGTGACTTACACAAGTCGTGCGACTGTCAGAGCTCTCTGAGCGTCAGCTGTGCCCTGCAAAATAAAGAAAACTTGAAAAAAGCATGAACTCCCAGATACGTGCAGACAAAATACAAAAATATTCTGAAGGGCTGAAAAGCAATTACTTAAATATAAAAGGAATTATTCACAATAAAAATGCTAGCAGCAGGTAGTAAATCAAAAGTGACACACGAATAGTCTCATCAGATTCCATATAGCATTATTTCTGAGCCATGAAATAACAGTAAAACTTCATTGGAACTAATGCCATTATTTAGACTCAGAATGGGACACTTTCTGTTTAAACAATTCAAGCTGATCGAGTTTCAACCAGCAATAATTCTAGGATTATTTGCTTAGTGCAAAAGATCCCAAGACACTGTTTTGAAGATGCCCAATATCTACCTTCCGACCAACACCTAAAAAAAAATCATGTTTGTCACATTTCTGTTTATGGGAGCTTGCTGTGTACAAATTGGTTGCCAAGTTTCCTGCATTACAATAGTGGTTACGCTTCAAAACTGTACAGCATTGGGTGTGACATCTTCAGGTCTCTCCTCTTAAAACATTTTGTGATGTTGCACATAAAAACATAAAGATTCGAGAATCTGACTGAATCCAAAGCAAGGGGTTCGGATGCTGCTGATATACTCATATCTATTGCCTTGGTCATCTTTGCTTTAGAAGCTTACACCACCGCCCAGCCGACTGATTATATCCTAAGACACACTGCAAAAATATCCCTTTTGTTACGTAGTGGCACTCCCGTCATCACCAAGAGACTTCAGACTTTGTTAGTTTCTCTTATTCAATAAATATGTTTTGTTCCTATGTATGGAGTTTGCAGCCCTAGACTGCCTTGGAGCTGTCCCAGTCCTTACATACTTACTACATGGCTTCCAAGATGTATTCTGCCAAGAGAGGATTCCACCCTCTGGGGTGATCACTCTCAGTTCCCATTGGTCCCTCAAGCCAGTGACCCTCTTCTGCTGTGCTGTCTTAAAGTCATGATGTGGAGATGCCGGCGTTGGACTGGGGTAAGCACAGTAAGAAGTCTCACAACACCAGGTTAAAGTCCAACAGGTTTATTTGGTAGCAAATACCATAAGCTTTCGGAGCACAGCTGTGCTCCGAAAGCTTATGGTATTTGCTACCAAATAAACCTGTTGGACTTTAACCTGGTGTTGTGAGACTTCTTACTGTCTTAAAGAGACAGACAGCACAATCATTACATCTTTGTTTAAATTTTTTACTCCAGTCTTAAAGTTTAAAAGCCAATGCTCAGAGTGGGCCAGGTGGACCTGAATCCATTCCTTGCTTTCTCCAAAAACCAAATTCTTAATTAATCCTATTCATGGCCCCACAAAAGAGATAAACCAAATCCAAGGTGACAAGATAAGGTATCGCACCCCATTGAGGGCTTGATCTTAGCCTTTGGATTTATCATGACATTTCCTCCCCTTCAATGGAGATCAGGCATTTCAGAACTCTCTGACCTCCAGCCAGCCCCCCCTTGTGTGTAAGGTCACACAAGAAGGATCCATCTGCATTTCAAACAGGGCCCATGACCCTTATATTAATCTGCAAGCCAATCCAGAGCTGTCCAATTCTCAGAACACCCAATACTGGTGAAGCAAACCCAATTTATTAAAGTGTTATCAGCATAAATAGGAAATTGGAGGTTAAAAATAAACCATGCCAGAAATACTTGAAGTAAAGTTTATTTGTCACAAGTAGGATTACATTAACACTGCAATTACTGACTGCAATGAAGTTGCTTCACACCAGGGTGGCACGGTGGCACAGGGGTTAGCACAGCTGTCCCACAGTGCCATCCAGGGGACCCAGGTTCGATTCCCAGCTTGGGTCACTGCCTGTGCGGAGTCTGCACATTATCCCCGTGTCTGCATGGGTTTCCTTCGGATGCTCCGGTTTCCTCCCACAGTCTAAAGATGTGCAGGTTAGGTGGCTTGGCCATGCTAAATTGACCCTTAGTGTCAGGGTATGGTAAATGCATGGGGTTATGGGGATAGGGCCCGGGTGGGATTGTTGTCAGTGCAGATTCGATGGGCTGAATGGCCCCCTTCCGCACTGTAGGATTCTATGACTGCCCACCCGAGAGTTGTTGCTGTGGGGTTAGGAAATCAGCTGTTAACAAATTCAGCTGATGTCAGCTTTGCAGACTTTGACGGGAAAGATGAATCAAAGATGAAGAGGAGATATTTGGACCTCATTGGACTTCATTTTAAAAAGAGAGAATCGCAAAGCAGATAAATGTAACCCTGACAGATAGTGATAAGCAAGAGAAGCTATAGGAATAATTTCGTAGATGATAGGCAAAGGAAAACTTGCACGACATACATAAATTTGGGAATCTCAGGCTGTCTAACAGGATAGTGGGCTCCAGAAGGCAGGGCAGCCTCTGCCTTGCAGAGGAACTCCTGATCGCAAGAGTGGACATTGTGAATGGAGACATGAGCACCACACCAATGTCCTTTATCATTAGCAATATATTGGGAAACTCAATTCACGCTCGCAGTGAGCAGCTCGTTCCTGACTGCGCCATTTAGAGGCCATTTTATGGTTCAGCCCAACCAAATCTCTAGGGTTGGTGGTCACTATCTCGTGTTACAGGTATGCACCACTTACATGCTGAAACTGCTTTCAGCTGCCTTAACAGCAAAATTCTGATCAACCTGTTTCTAATTTAATTTCAATAGCCCAAAACAGAGGTGGTACACATTTATTTTCAACATCCTGAAATCAGTGCTCCAAAGAACTTTGCACATCTTCACATTTCCCTTTCTTTTAAATCTGTCATTATGGAAATCTAAAAGACTGATTGTCTAGGATAGAAACCGTGAGTGACATTAGCAGCAGCCCAACTAATCCCGGGCTCACTCAGCCTGCGTATTTCATAGAATCCCTACAGTGCAGAAGGAGGCCATTCGGCCCATTGAGTCTGCTTTATGTCTGTTGTGCAAGTTTTTCTTTTCCTTTCTTCATCTTTCCATAACATCTCTTGGTTATCATCTATTTATCTGTCAGGGTTACATCCATCTGCTTTGTGATTCTCCCTTTTTAAAATTCAATCCAATTAGGTCCAGATGTCTTCTCTTCATCTTTGATTGGTCTTCCCTGTCAAAGATGCTCTCCAACAGAGCATATTACCCAGGCCCACCCCCACCCTATCTCCACAACCCCACACGCTTACCCCAATAATCCCCCTAACCTAGATGTCTTGGGACACTTGGGAGCAATTTAGCCTGACCAATCCGCTTAACCTTTGGATTGTGGGAGGAAACCAGAGCACCCAGAGGAAATCCATGCCATTTGAAGCCATCCAAACACAGACTACCGCAAATAGTAATTTATTATTATACCTTTCCACTGGATGGGGTGGTTGTTTCTTACCATTTGGAAGACAACGTGATTCTTTTCTCTTTCACAGGTCCGGAAAATGACTCGCTCGTCAGATGCAACATAATCTATGGTGTCCAACACCTCTGAGAAAAACAAATAGAAAGACAGGCTTAGCAAGGTGGATGAGCGCAAGTTTTTAAAATCCTTCCATGGGATGTGGGCGTCGCTGGCTAGGCCAGCATTCATTACCCATCCCTAACTACCCACGAGAAGGTGGTGGTGAGCTGCCTTCTTGAACCGCTGCAGTCTATTTGATGTAGGAACACACACAGTGCTGTTAGGGACGGAGTTCGACCCAGTGACAGTGAAGGAACAGCGATATATTTTCAAGTCAGAATGCCATGTTGTTGGAGGGGAACCTGAAAGCGGTGGTGTTCCCAGGTATCTGCTGCCCTTGTTAATCTAGCTGTTAGAGGTGGCGGATTTGCAAGTTGCTTTGTAAAAATGGTTACAGGGAATGGGGTAATGAAATGACATTTTCAATAATCAATTTCACCGACAATCTAGCTACATCTGGTACAGTGCACAATATTTCCTTTACAAACTACATTCGCAAATATCTTTATCAAGAAAGATGCCTTTGGGATACCAAATGGCCAGGGTCAAGGTTTTACATAGAAATTAGAATCAAAGAATCAAGAATCAAAGAGGTTTACAGCATGGAAACAGGCCCTTCGGCCCTACTTACCCATGCCGCTCTTTTTTAAAAAAAAACTCCTAAGCTAGTCCCAACTGCCTGCATTTGACCCATATCCCTCTACACCCATCTTATCCATGTAACTGTCTAAATGCTTTTTAAAAGACAAAATTGCACCCACCTCTGGCGGTTTGTTCCAGACACTCACCACCCTTAGTGAAAAAAATTGTCCCTCTGGACCCTTTTGTATCTCTCTCCTCTCACCTTAAACCTATGCCCTCTAGTTTTAGACTCCCCTACCTCTGGAAAAAGATATTGACTATCTAGCTGATCTATGCCCCTCATTATTTTATAGACCTCTATAACATCACCCCCTCAGTCTTCTACACGCCAGATAAAAAAGTCCCAGTCTATCCAGCCTCTCCTTATAACTCAAACCATCAAGTCCCGGTAGCATCCTGGTAAATCTCTTCTGCACTCTTTCAAGTTTAGTAATATCCTTAATATGCTTAAAATACGTTGACAGGGAGGATAACCAGAAGGAAATACCAGTAGTGGTAAACAAGGAAAACAGGGGTAGAAACAAAGGATTCCGAAATTGACTTTCCTTGCAGACTATTGCCATCGATGATGTGGGCGTTGGTGCTGGTGCTATATGTTATTACAAGATGAAGAACTAGGAATTAAAAAGTCGGTAGGATATATCTCTCAGAATTTTTATGTACATCAGAAGAAATATTTAACTATCAAGGAAGAGACTCTAAAGTATCAGCTTTACAGCATTTCAAAATTTATGTTGCAAGCAATTCTTCAAAGGCAATCATATGTACTGACCACAATCCTTTGAAATTTGGGGAAAATTTTCAAAACCAGAATGCAAAGCAGGAGTAGGTTATTCAGCCCTTTGAACCTGCTCCGCCATTCATCTTAATCATGGCTGATCATTGAATTCAATATCCTGATCCCTCCTCCCTCCCATATCCCTTGATCCCTTTATCCCCAAGAGCTATAGCTAATTTCTTCTTGAAATCAGACAACGTTTTGGCCTCAACTACTTTGTGTTAGTGAATTCCACACACTCACCACCCTCTGGGTGAAGAAATTTCTCTTCACCTCAGTTCTAAAAGGTTTATCCCTTATCCTCAAACTATGACCCCTAATTCTTATTGTCTGGCGGAGCAGGCTCGAGGGGCCAGATGGCTTACTCCTGCTCCTAGTTCTTATGTTCTTATTGCAGTACTGACCGTTCCATTCATAGAATCACCATAGTGCAGATGAAGGCCATTCAGCCCATCGAGCCTGCACTGACAACAATCCCACCCAGGCCATATCCCCATAACCCCATGTAATTCCCTGCTAATCCCCCTGACATTAAGGGGCAATTTAGCATGGCCAATCAACCTAACCTGCACATCTTTGCAGTGTGGGAGGAAACTCAGTCAACTTCTTTTGCCAAGTATCAGAAACATGTTTAAGTATTCATTCTAGAAAGAAAAGGAAGCGCAGGGAAGATAAAATCACGTGAAGAAAAAATTAATTTGTCAACTCACCATTCACCACTCTCTTGCACTGTATCATTTTCAAGTCAATCAATTCCTATTTAAAGTAGAAAAAAAGTTAAGTTCACCCACTGACCGCAACATTATTTTATTACCCAAATGATTGATGCACTCATGACTGTTACGTCACAGAATATTCAAGACACTATCTATATACAGATTGTTGGGGAACACTTAAGCCAATCTGTCCTTAATTTTTAAAAGCATGAAGTGAAGGAATGTAAAATATCATATTGCTGTGAAGCTTGCCAGTACTCTATCTCTGCCACCTTCATGTTAAATTGCATTTTGCATGATCTCGGAGAGGTTTGCCTGGCAGATTGTTCCAAACATTAATCACCTTTTGAGAAGGGGCTGTATTTCATACACTGGCTTGAAAAAGTAGAAAGAACTTAGAAAGCATTTACATTGTGCCGATCATGTTCTGGACGCCCCAAAGCACTTCAGTGCGAATGAAGGACTTTTCAAGTGTAGTCACTGTTGTAATGATGGAAATGAGATGACCAGATTGTGCACAGCTAGGTCCCATCAACATCAATGAGATAAGTAACCATATCATCTGTTTTAGTGGTGTTGACTTTGGGGCGGAGGAGGGGGGCGGGATATTGATTAGGTATTCCGCATCCTCCTTGAATTGTGCTATGGGATCCTTGCTGCCTAATTGAGAAGGCAGACAATGGCTCCTTAATCATTGTCTGCATGTTTCATCTGAAAGACGGCACCTGATCATGTAATGCTCCCACTGTGTGCACACAGCAATGCTGCAGGCAGCAGCCACAAGAGTCAACCTGGGTTTCATGAGCTCAAGCCTCTGCAGTGAGACTTCAATCCACAACTCTAGCTTAACAGGCAAAGTCGGCTTGAGAGAAGTTGAAGAAACTTGCCTACTTTACTCTCGGACAGACAACAGAAAGGTGATCTTATAGACATGGGTACAATTAAGGGAAGAGAACAGATGAACTCAGAACATAACTACAAATTAATTTATGGTAGGACAAGGGTTCAAACAATTAAGATGGTGAATCTAAACTTGATATCAAAGGAGCTCTTCCTACATGTTTCTACATATGGAATAAACCTCCAGATAGATTACTGAAGGCATAATCCATAGAATCATTCATGAATCAACTGGAACCTGGAATGGGAGGGGGTGCTGTATCTCGGGTCTTTCTAGATAGGCGAGTCAAGATGGTTTCCCAATCAGTCATTATCTTGCGATTATGCATGGGTTTATAAACAGAGTATCCCGTTTGCTATAAATGAGTATCCTGACTCGTACAGTTAAAGAGTCAGCCATGTTGGTGTCGGACTGGAGTGACACATAGGCCGGACTGTGCAGAGACAGCAGGCTTCCTCTCCAGTGTGATTTTCCTGATGCCAGTTTTCCTTCTTTATTTCTAGAATTTGAATGGTCAAGGTGGGATTTTGGAGTTGCGTTTTGTGGATGTAAGGGAAGGCCTCTGGACTCCTAGCTCAGTGGCATGGCCACAACACTGTTCATCATTCATCTGATCCCTAACTTTGAGAGAATAATTCACACGTGTAGGGAATTCTACCACACGGCAGGAATACCCCTGCAAATGGAATTCTGCTTTCATGGATGTCTGATGCTTTCCTGAATGATTAGTGAGACACTGTAAGCGCCACTAAACTAGACCATCACGTCAAAACACTCGCAAATAGCTCGCAGCAGCTGGCCACTCAGGTCTAAGCTTCCACAAAGCAAATGTGAAAGCATTCTTGTTTTTGATAATGGATCACCATTGGGTGAATTTTACCCCATCTTCAACCCCTAGCCAGGGTATCTGAAGATGAGGGACTCATAAAATCAAAATGGGTGACCTGTCCTCTGCCTTCCCACCCACCTCCCACACGGCTCCTATATTACAGGGTGGGTAAGGCAGCCCACCCATCCTTGAGCCTTTAAATGATTAATTAAAGGCCACTCCAGGGCCGTATAGTGCCTCTGTTGTTATAATACACGCTTCGGGGAAGTGGAAGCAAGGCGGGCGGCCCGGCAGCTTTCAATGCATGGGCTGCTGGTGGGAGGAAAGGGGGAGACCTTCTGTTGGGGTGACCTCTTGTACTCATTGGAGGTTCGCCCCTCCAAAATCGTACGCTCCTTTTATGCCTCTGCCCCCTAGCCTCTAAAGCATGGCCTTCCATCCCCACCCAATCTGTTTGACTTTCTAGGGGTGGGACCTCTTTCCAGATGGGGGCGGATGCCCCACTCTAAATCAATTAAGGCTGCCCCCAATACTGTTCCTGGATGGCACAGTGCCAAAGGACGTTTTAGTGTGGTGGGGTGAGGGGAAGAGACAGTGTATGTAATCCATAATCCATGCCCTTGTAAAATCTACCCACTCCCCCAAACTCATGTCAGGGAAACATCATAGAGCCCGCTCCCAATTACTGCTGCAAGTCATTTGAATTCTCTATATGTGGGCCGGTTATCCCCCTGAATTATCCATCTCAAAATCAGAAACCTGTTTAATGAAGAATACAAAACGAAAGTGGTCAGTTTGACTGCTGGGCGCAGGGAACCATCAACGGCCAGAAATTAAATAAGGGCCATGGGGTATGGAAGTCTCCAACCAATATCAGGCATGGCGCATGCTATTAATCCCAAGTGTACATCGCGGGCAGGGAGGCTCACCACCAGGACTTTGCCTCTGAACACGGATCTGAATGTGCCTAAAGCAGTTCATTCGGCACAGTGGACAGAACAGTGACTGAAAAACAATAAGAAGGTTTGCTGCAGAACACAGCCTGTAATAGACTCTGCAGAAGCATGCACATCTTCTAGTTGTGTTTAAAAGTGAAAACTGCAGGATGTAGTCGATGGAATCGCTGAAGGTTCACTGATCCTAACTCTGTTTTCAAAAATTTCTTTTTCTAGAACGGAGTCGGAATGCAACACTTCAGGAATAAAAACATAATGTTTGATTTGATTTATTAGACAGTGAAAAGTATTGTTTCTTGCGCGCTATACAGACAAAGCATACCGCTCATAGAGAAGGAAAAGAGAGAGTGCAGAATGTAGCGTTACAGTCATAGCTAGGGTGTAGAGGGAGATCAACTTAATGTGAGGTAAGCAGCAGAGAAGAAGCTGTTCTTGAGTCGATTGGTACGTGACCTCAGACTTTTGTATCTTTTTCCCGATGGAAGAAGGTGGAAGAGAGAATGTCCAGGGTGCTTGGGGTCCTTGATTATGCTGGCTGCTTTTCCAAGGCAGCAGGAAATGTAGACAGAGTCATTGGATGGGAGGCTGGTTTGCGTGATGGACTGGGCTTCGTTCACGACCCTTTATAGTTTATTGCTGAATAATATGGAATGTGTAATTAGCTTCAAATCTTAAAAAATTATAGAACTATAGACTCAAAATTATTTTCCAGAATGAATGATAGTGCGCGCAGTTTACATTACAAAATAGGTGGTGCAAACTCCAACTCACACTTGGCCTTAACAGAAGTAACTCTTTCCTTGAACAAATCAAGCCATTGTTACAGCAATAAAATTCACAAAGGTTTATTTTCCCACCATGGCCAAACACTTGTAGTATCTCAAATTTTTGCAGCAACATTCCATTAAGGAAAGATGTAAATGCGTTAGAAGCAGCTCAGGCAAGGATTACTGGACTAATTCCAGGAATTAGTGGGTTGTCTTATGAGGAAAGGTTGAAGAGGTTAAGTTTGTATCCACTGGGAGTTTAGAAGAGGAAGAGGTGACTTGATTTAGGGTCCTGAGGGACATTGACAGGGTGGATGTGGAGAGGATGTTAACTCTTGCGGGAGAATCTAGAACTAGGCGCCACTGTTTAAAAATAAGGGGTCGCTCCTTTAAGACACAGACAAGGACATTTGTTTTTCTCTCAGAGGATTGAAAGTCTCAGTGGAAGCAGACAATTTGAATGTTTTCAGGCTGAGCTCGATAGATTCTTGATTAACAAGGGGCAAAAGGTGAATGGGTATAGGCAGGAATGTGGGGTTGAAGTTACAATCAGATCAGCCAGGATACACAAAGGAACGGGGGCGACATGGTGGCACAGTGGTTAGCACTGCTGCCTCACAGCACCAGGGACCCAGATTCGATTCCTGCCTTGGTCACTGTCTGTGTGAAGTTTGCACATTCTCCCCGTGTCTGTGTGGGTTTCCTCTGGGTGCTCCGGTGTCCTCCCACACTCCAAAGATGTGTGGGTTAAGTTGATTAGCCATGCTAAAATTGACCCTAGTGTCAGGGAGATTAGCAGGGTAAATGTATGGGGTTACTGGAAAAGGGCCTGGGTGGGACTGTAGTCGGTACAGGCTTGATGGGCTGAATGGCCTCCTTTTCTACTGTAAGGATTCTATTCTATGATCCTATTGAATGGCGGAGCAGGCTTGAGGGGCCGAGTGGCCTACTCCTGTTCCCATGCTCATTTCCAGGTAGAACAGGATTTCTAACAACCCAGGTTAAACAAAACATGTATACACAAAGGAACTGAGAATGACACGAACATTCAGCCTGTCTTCCCACTCAACAATAAAATAATTAAAAGTGAAAAACACTACACAGAACCTACAGTTCTGACTATCCAGACCTCGCAAATTGAGACAGGGATACAAACTCAGATTGATTTTTTATATAAGAGGTACATAAAGCTTGATTAACAAAGGGCTCAACTGATTCAGCTCCTGTGGCAAATTTTAAACAATTACAAATGAATGGACGAAGATCAAGAAACCGTGGACCAGCCAGCCTGAATCGCAGTGTTGTACACAGTATTGTGCTGAATCACTCCAGTTTTACAGAAGGTAGCTGCTGATATTGTTACAAATGCGAGGTTTTGTAAGCTCTTTAATTCAGAGCAAAATGGAGGAATGAAGGGGGTCATGTGACCTGCCATTTGACATCTTCACTTGTCAGTCTGGAAGAGCGTGGAATGTCTCAGAAGAAGCAGAGGCCCGAGACCCGGGACAGGGCAGCCCCTGGATTTTCAGCTGCAGACCTGGAGCTCCTCCTCGGAGCTGTAAGGCAGAATCAGGGGGTCCTCTTCCTGGAGGATGACAGGAGGAGACCGCCCTCCCAGACGAAGCAGGTCTGGCTGGAGGAACAGCAGACACTGAGGGGCCCATTTTACCAAATCGGCTCAAAGTGCCGGGTGCGGTCGTAAATCAGACCCGCGGCCGGCAGCCGCGCTCCAGCGCCCCCATACGCCTTTTTTTGGCGTGGGTCTAGTGGGCGGGGCCTAGCGCATTTGCATCTGTCGGAGCACCGAACTGCGCATGCGCAGTTCACCGACAGCACTCAGCGTGCCCGAGCGCGAAAGTCAAAGGCAGCACTGCTGTCTGCACTGCCTTTGACTTTCCCTTGGGGGGGGGGATGGGATGTGGCGTCTCTTCCCTGGGGGGGGAGGGGGGGGGGAGAGAATGGGGGGGAATCTGACATCTCTTCCCTGAGGGGGGGGGGGATGTGATGTCTCTTCCCGGGGGGGGGGGGGGGCGGTGTGGGCTGCCGGGGTGGTTTGCGGGGGCGGTCCGGGGCAATTTGGCGGTTCAGTTGCTGAGTTGAAACCCTATCGGACTTGAATTCAGCAACACGGTAAATGCGCGGGCGCCGATCGGATTGGAGCCTCGTAAAGTGTGAATCCTTGGGTAAGTTGGGCGCGGGCTTCATTATGCCGATTTAAATGCATGCAAATGCATTTAAATCGGTCCGCTGGCCGATTCAGGCATGCGCCGGATCGGCACTCGGATCGGCCGTTGGTAAAGGCGGGATTGGCCTTGGGTCGGGTCTGGACCGCGTTTTAGGCGCGACGCTCAACTTTACCACGATTTCGCAATCGGGCCCCGAGTGTGGTTTGCTGAAAGTGGATCCATAATGACCTGGCTCGCCCTGGCAGTGTGAGTGCAATCCCCCTCCATCGCTGAGGGCAGGTCGCTGGGTATTCAGTCTCCATGTGGCTCTTGCTACCAAATAAACCTGTTGGACTTTAACCTGGTATTGTTAAACTTCTTACTGTATTCAGTCTCCAGCAGACAGAGGTACATGCCGTTCCTGCGCAGGTCAGGATTGTGCGCCCAGGGAACTTACTGACTCAGTGCCTCTGAGGACTTGCCAAAGGGATGACAATGGTCAAAGATAAAAAGTTTTGACAGGGATCATGTCATTGTGGTGCTTCTGATCACTGCAAGTGCTTCTCGGACACTTCAAACGTTTGGCAGGGCCTGGGCGGGCTGTCCTTTTGGAGAGTCAGCACAGACTTGGTGGGCCGAATGGCCTCTTTCTGTAGGAATTCTATGGAATTATTAGACTTCAAGTGGGTAGAAACATTAGTTTTCCTTAGCTTACCATCTACCACAGTCAAGACTATGGACCAATGCTTTTGGATCAAATCACCAAGGCCTCAGTATTTCAGCATTCAGTGCAGTGCAGCGTGGAATCCACACTAACACAACTTGACTTTACTGGATTCTGTCCATGTAAAGTGAGGCAAAGGGCTTGGGCAATGCTTTGCAAACTATTTCCCAATCTGACCCCATTTTAACTCACCATCACCTTCTCAAGGGCAATGAGGGATGGGCAGCAAATGCTGGCCTTGCCAACGATGCCCACGCCCCATGAACGTACATTAAATAATAACACTCAAAATCTAACATGACTTCAGATGCCAACAAAAACAAAACATTAATAAAACAGAATAGTAACATCTGGTATAATTATTAAAAAGTGCATGTTATAGATCAACATGCATCATACAAATATGAAAAGCTGTTATAAAAAACTTTGAAAAAATATTATTTTACATGCTGATGTAGGTCTCAGCAAATCTCTCCACCTTCCCTGGCGACCGAGGACTCAGTAAAGTCACTCTCCTCCTCTCCCTCACACACACATTTTAATCAGCCCATCTCCCCCACTACACACAAACACCTCTTTCCCAAACCCCCTCCCTCCACTCACTCTTCAGCCCCTTTTCCCAAACCCTCTCTCTCATTGTTTTGCCCCTTTTCCCAAAACCTTTCCTCGCTCACAGTTTTGCCCCTATTCCCACACTCCCTCTCCACTCTCTCACTGTTTAGTCCAGCTTTCCAAGCCCCTCCCCTGATGCACACTCACTCACTCGGAGGCCTGGCCTCTCCAACAACCTGACAGGAACATCAGCTGCCCTGGAACCTCACAGGATCCTACACCGTCAGGCCACCAGGGCTGAAAAACGGCATCCATTCACAACAACCAGCCACTGTCTGTGTGGAGTTTGCACATTCTCCTCGTGTCTGCGTGGGTTTCCTCCGGGTGCTCCGGTTTCCTCCCACAGTCCAAAGATGTGCGGGTTAGGTTGATTGGCCAGGTTAAAAATTGCCCCTTAGAATCCTGAGATGCGTAGGTTAGAGGGCTTAGCGGGGTAAATATGTGGGGGTAGGGCCTGGGTGGGATTGTGGTCGGTGCAGACTAGATGGGCCGAATGGCCTCCTTCTGCACTGTAGGGTTTCTATGATTTCTATGAAGGCTCGGACTCCACTGCATCCTCCCCTCCTCCACCCTGAACCCTGCAGTTCCTCTGAGTGGTCAGCAAAAGAGAGACCCTCCCGGTGGAATCGGTGACAGCAGCCAGTTCTGGGGACCAGACCGAGAGGCTCTGCTGCAGACACTGAAACAGGCAACCTCCAGCATTGGCTAGAGGACAGGATTGCCTCACCATGCTCTCTTATGTCTTTGCAGGAGAAACATGCTCTGAAAGCCTGGGAAAGCGCCTGGCCTGAGGGAGGCTTCTTACTTCCCCATCATTGCCACAATGGAAGAGGAAGCCATCAGGATCGTGATCACAAGGAAGTTGGGCAAGGAAAAATAGGCACCCATGCTGGAGATTTGATTTGATTGTCATATGTACTGGGACACAGTGAAAAGTATTGTTTCTTGTGTGCCATACAGACAAAGCATACCGTTCATAGAGAAGGCAAGGAGAGGGTGCAGAATGTCATGTTACAGTCATAGTTAGGGTGTAGAAAAAGATCAACTTAATATACAGTAGGTCCATTCAGGAGTCAGATGGCAGCAGGAAGAAGCTGTTCTTGAGTTGGTTGGTATGTGACCTCAGACTTTTGCATCTTTTTCCCGACGGAAGAGAGAATGTCCGGGGTGCTTGGGGTCCTTGACTATGCTGGCTGCTTTTCCGAGGCAGCGGGAGTGTAGACAGTGTTAATGGATGAGAGGCGGGTTTGGGTGATGGATTGGGCTTCATTCACAACCCTTTGTAGTTTCTTGCGGTCTTGGGCAGAGCAGGAGCCATACCAAGCTGTGATACAACCAGAATGAATGCTTTCTACGGTGCATCTGTAAAAGTTGGTGAGAGTCGTGGCGGACATGCCGGGGGAATTAAGGGGGTGCCCTGCACTCCATTCCCTATTCTGCAGCTTACCCAGCATTGAGCTGCACTGAAAGGCCTCAGCACATGCAGAGGCTTCTGCTCTCCAAGGCAGGTCCTCATGATCTCTTCTTGTGTCTCCCACAGGTGTTGACATTGAGGTGCCAAGACCAACTCCCTCCCATCATTGGCCAGATGCAGCCACAGCAGAGTTCAGAACAAGCATCTTCACCAGCACATCCCTTGGAGGTTCCTCATTCATGCTTCGATAGAGTGACACTGGGTGATAAGCATGGCACCAGTGCGCAGGAGAAGGTGCCAAAGACCCCCCTTGGCACAACCTGAAAATTCAGCCCAGGATCTCAGTCACAGAACCAAGTTGCAAATCAAAGGTTGAGATAACGTTTGTATTCAGCAGCTTGTGAAAGAAAGAACAGGAACAAATAGATATTTATAAAAACCACACTCAGAACCCCGTCAACCGTTCAGTGAGACTTTGTGTATAATGACTCGACAGTATTATCTTTATCTGTCATTAACTAAAAATGAGTTTCCGTATCCCCTTACTGCACTTTGTGCTTCAAGAACTGTAAACTCATTTTCCCCAACAATTGGGTCTCCAGATAGTCAATCAATTTCCCATCAGCTTCACTCTATCTGGGACTGCTGCACTTCTCACATTAACACTGGTAGATTTATCTTTTTATTCCTCTCCGATAGCTCGGATCCAAAGATCAACGAGTTATTTTATTCTCTCTTCAGTTACAATACACCCTGCCCATTTCCCCCACGTTGACACTCCCGTCATGTGTCGCACTGTTTTAGAGCGTGCAGCTGTATTTGAGCCCGGTTTCTCTGAGCTGCTTTTTACAGTGATGCCTTGTGAAACACACAGTAAGAAATATTCCCCAGAACAGGCCACTGCAATGCTCAAATCCTGAGTGACAGCAAAAGACTAGATATTTTAATCTTGGTAAAACTGCGGAAGCCAAAGGTCAGATCGGCTATGTTGCTGCCCACCCAGACTCCCACAAGAAGCCATCACCTTCAAAAAAGAAGTCCGGTCACATTTATTCATTATTTAAACTCCATTACACGATGCTCAAATACACTGCAGTCATCATATGGTCGCTTTCCCCAAAAGTCAATGTTACTTTCCATTCAAGCCACTAAGCTTCAACCATTTCATTGCAAACCTACAGCTAAGTGGAGTTAAAATACAGATCTGCCATGATTTAGTTGATTCTTGGAAATACACAAGAGCTGAACTGGCTACTGTTCAACTGGACTGAGAGACTTAACAATGCCCCGTATGAGAAGGGTTTGAGTATCCCTTGTTGTTCAGTTTTGCTCTCACTCAGCACTGACCTGTTTTCCTATTAACACACTCTTAAAGACAAATGCTACGGATGCTGGAATCTGAAACAAAAACAAAAAATGCTGAAAAGTCTCGGCAGGTTTGACAGCATCTATGAAGAAAGAACAGAGCCAATGTTTCGAGTCTGGATGATCCTTCAGTTGAAAGTTTATTTATTAGCATCACAGGTAGGCTTACATTAACACTGCAGTGAAGTTACTGTGAAAATCCCCCAGTCACCACACTCCAGCGCCTGATTGGGTACACTGAGGGAGAATTTAGCATGGCCAATGCACCTAACCAGCACGTCTTTCGTACTGTGGGAGGAAACCCAAGCACCCGGAGGAAACCCACGCAGATACGGGGAGAATGTGCAAACTCTGCACAGACAGTGACCCAAGCCAGGAATCGAACCCAGGTCCCTGGCGCTGTGAGGCAGCAGTGCTAACCACTGTGCCACCGTGCTGACAAAGGGGCATCCTGACTTAAAGAAGGGTCATCCAGACTCGAAACATTGGCTTTATTCTCTCTCGATGTGGAGATGCCGGCATTGGACTGGGCGCAGAGTCGCTGAGCAGAGACTGATAGCCAGGTTCCGCATACATGAGGACGGCCTCAACCAGGATATTGGGTTCATGTCACACTATCTGTAACCCCCTCAACTTCCCTGGATGTGCAAAATCTCACGAGCTGTCCTGTCTGGAGACAATACACATCTCTTTAACCTGTGCTTAATGCTCCCTCCACTCACATTGTCTGTACCTTTAAGACTTGATTAGCTGTAAAGACTCACATTCCAACCATTATTCATGTAAATTGAGTTTGTGTCTTTGTACCCTGTTTGTGATCAGAACTCCCACCCACCTGACGAAGGAACAGCCTGTTCCGAAAGCTAGTGGCTTTTGCTACCAAATAAACCTGTTGGACTTTAACCTGGTGTTGTTAAAACTCTTACGATGTAAAATACAACATACTTTTATATTCTTCCTCATATCGACTTATTTCTCCATTTTTCTCACATACCTTTGCAACAACCAGCATTACCATAGAAACGTTACAGCACAGAAGGAGGCCATTTGGCCCATCTTACCCATACCAGCCCAAGAACACCCAGGTGCCCTTTCCAATCCCACCTTCCTGCACCCAGCCCACAGCCCTGTAGCTTACAGCACCTTAAGGTGCAGATCCAGGTACTTTTTAAAAAGCGTTTAGAGTCTCTGCCTCCACCACCCCAACTCGGGCAGTGAACTCCAGACATCCGCCACCCTATGCGGAGGGCCTCATGCCCCCTTGGCCCCCAGTGCCACTTATCTTGAATCTATTTCCACTGGTTCTAGAATTCTCCGCCAAGGGAAACAATGAGCGCAGATTACCATGGTCACTCTCTCATCAGACCTGAAGTTCACAGTGGGGTTAATCATCAGCTAATTTTGATTGACTCAAGGGTGAACAGAAATTGTCCAAATGACAGTAAAATAGGTTAAAGCTCTGGAATTAAGCTCCATCACAAGGCTTTCAAACTGCTATAAACCTTACTGAGTCACAACTCATGTTGAAATGAAGGTGGTACCTGTACACCGTACACTATTGTCAATGAGAAGTTCGCATGTGTGTATTGTAACATAAAGTAGGTTGGCAGTATTACTCGGGTGTGGGGGGACAGAGTGAAGTCCTTAGTTTTTGTTTATTCCATTGCATTTTCTAATTCTAACATTGGTATTCAATCAACCCCTGCAGGAGAGGGACACACTAATCAGCAGACATGCCTTTCCCTTTAAGAGACCCTGGCCCGTTCCCACAATGCCTTCCTCCTCTTCTCACGGCCTGGATGGTGTGTCGACAGCACACATCTTCCATTATTATTCTCCTGTCAGTTTGGCGCCTTGCGTGAGCGAGAAGGAAAACAAGACTAAATTCCAGGCTCCAACAGGGTCAGAAATACATGTTGATTTCTGCAAGTTACATTCCAATTTGAAAGACTAAACAAAATCTCAGATTTCCCTTGGGTCCAGGATTCAAAAACCTACTTTGTGCAGCGAAACCTCCCTAAAGACCACAATTGCATTGCAAAATTCCATCCAAAGCAGCAAGGACAACTTAAGAAAAAGGAGGTGACTGATTCACGATGACTGAAATGGCAGAGGCTTTCTCTTTATAAGGCATTGAATCACACAACAGCAGCGATGAATCCTCGTGTTTCTAATGACACAAATGGCAGAGAATGATAGGGTTGGCACAAGGAGAGACAGGGACGGCGGGGGGGGGGGGGGGGGGGGAGTACAGCAGAGGGGGCGGGGGGGGCGGGGGGGGGCGGAGAGGGAAGGGGGAAGGGTGGAGAGGGGAGGGGGGGGAAGAAGGGGCGGCCGGGGGGGACGGGAGAGGGGGCGGCCGGGAGAGGGGGGGGGGGGAAAGAGGGGATCGGGGTGCGTGGTGGGGGGGGGGGAAGAGGGGGCCGGGGGGGAAGAGGGGGCCGGGGGGGGGAAGAGGGGGCCGGGGGGGGGGAAGAGGGGGCCGGGGGGGGGAAGAGGGGGCCGGGGGGGGGAAGAGGGGGCCGGGGGGGGGGAAGAGGGGGCCGGGGGGGGGGGAAGAGGGGGCCGGGGGGGGGGGAAGAGGGGGCCGGGGGGGGGGGAAGAGGGGGCCGGGGGGGGGGGGAAGAGGGGGCCGGGGGGGGGGGGAAGAGGGGGCCGGGGGGGGGGAAGAGGGGGCCGGGGGGGGGGAAGAGGGGGAAGAGGGGGCCGGGGGGGGGGGGAAGAGGGGGCCGGGGGGGGGGGAAGAGGGGGCCGGGGGGGGGGGAAGAGGGGGCCGGGGGGGGGGGAAGAGGGGGCCGGGGGGGGGAAGAGGGGGCCGGGGAGGGGAAGAGGGGGCCGGGGAGGGGAAGAGGGGGCCGGGGAGGGGAAGAGGGGGCCGGGGAGGGGAAGAGGGGGCCGGGGAGGGGAAGAGGGGGCCGGGGAGGGGAAGAGGGGGCCGGGGAGGGGAAGAGGGGGCCGGGGAGGGGAAGAGGGGGCCGGGGAGGGGAAGAGGGGGCCGGGGAGGGGAAGAGGGGGCCGGGGAGGGGAAGAGGGGGCCGGGGAGGGGAAGAGGGGGCCGGGGAGGGGAAGAGGGGGCCGGGGAGGGGAAGAGGGGGCCGGGGAGGGGAAGAGGGGGCCGGGGAGGGGAAGAGGGGGCCGGGGAGGGGAAGAGGGGGCCGGGGAGGGGAAGAGGGGGTCGGGGAGGGGAAGAGGGGGTCGGGGGGGGGGGGTGGAGGGGGCCGGGGGGGTGTTGGGGGGGGGGAACGATCCCGTGCAGGAGTGTGAGCGGGTGATACAGGAAAAGAGCATCCAGGGGAGAGAAAGGGAGAAAAGGGGGAAAAGGGAAGAAAGACAGAGAGACGGAGAGAATGAATGTGAGACTGCAAGAAAGAAAATGCAGATGCTTGGGAAAAGTGGAAGATTGATTAAAAAGCCAGTCAGTGCAAGTTTAGGACAACACTTAAAAAATTCAAATTCAAAATATAAATGTGGAGGTGAACAACTGGCTGATTAACAAGAGAAAGGAACAGATAGTTCGCTGATTAACTGCAAATTCACTGGAGGATATTGAATTGTACAACATTGTTCCAACATCGTGACACTTTCAGCATGAAAATCTGTGCACAAAAATGCAACTGTCAACTCATCATCCCAGCCCCCAGGAGTCCCTGCTTTTCTTGTCAAGTGTTTTTGCCAGGATCAGAAAAATGTCCTTGTGTGTGTGAAATCACTCCAACCAACGCTGTCCAAGTGAGTTCCCTCAGCAGTATTTATACCTGGATATTCTCCTTAGACAGGCATCCATTCAGGTTCATTTAGTATCCAGGCACTAACCTGATTCACTAAACCAGTTCACTGACCCCAATTATAATGGGCGGCACAGTGCCAGGGACCTGGGTTCAATTCTGGCCTTGGGTGACTGTCTGTGTGGAGTTTGCACATTCTCCGCATGGGTTTCCTCCGGGTGCTCCGGTTTCCTCCCACACTCCAAACTTGTGTGGGTTAGGTTGATTGGCCGTGCTAAATTGCTCCTTCGTGTCGCGGGGGGGGCGGCTAGCAGGGGTTACGGGGATCAGGCCTGAATGGGATTGTTGTCGGTACAGGTTCTATGGGCTGAATGGCCTCCTTCTGAGCTGTCGGGATTCTATCGTTCAAAGAAGCAACTGAACCAGTAGTTTCAGTAATGACAGGAGAAAAGGACCTAAAATGCTAGCAATCTGAAAGTAGAAGGTGGCAGAAACATAGTGGGCCAGGCAGCATCTGGAGGGAAAAGACAAGACCGAACAGCTGCCTGTGCCAGTCTGCCCATGCCAGTCTGCCCCTGCCCTTGCCAGATGTTAACTGACTGTGCTTGGCCTTTCCAGCACTTCCTGTGTTTTGTCAGCAAGCACCTAGTGATCTTTGACCTGGAGAATATTTTCATCCATTTTCCATTGATCATTTGACACAATGACAAGGGAATAGTCGATTTGTGTTTTAAATGCTGATGGCAGGTTAGAATTCACAACTAGAGGAACAACTGTGGACTCCCAATGTAGAAAACATGACTGGTATTGATTAGATATCCCTACCGTGGGCACAATGCGAAATGTAACCTCTATAGAGCACATCGCCAGCAAACTAGCGCAACTATCGAGCATGCCACAGGAATAATACCTGACTGCTTTCCTTACCTCACAGTACACAATGTCCGCTCCATAGTCCAGTGCCAATAATCTCATCGGTAAAGTACCAACACGCACCATGGGGGCCAGGATCATCTTATTTCTATAACAAAGTCGGCTAACAGTTTGGTCGATCATTTCCTCTTTAATAACCTAGAGAAGGGAATAAAGCAAGTCTTATTAGTGTCACAAGTAGACTTACATTAACACCGCAATGAAGCTACTGTGAAAATCCCCTAGTCACCACACTCCAGTGCCTGTTCGGGTACACTGAGGGAGAATTTAGCATGGCCAATGCGCCCAAACAGCACATCTTTTGGACTGTGGAAGGAAACCGGAGCACCGGGGGAAACCCACGCAGACACGGGGAGAATGTGCAAACTCTGCACAGTGACCCACGCTGGGAATCGAACCCGGGTCTCTGGCGCTGTGAGGCAGTAGCGCTAACCACTGTGCCACACTACGTGACTGTGCCTCTGTCACAGTCCCTCTGCGACTGTGTGACTGTCCCTCTGAGATTCTACAACAGCTGCTGCTACCAACTGCATTGACCCATCAATCTTGACAGAAAAAAAAATGCCTAGTGAAAGGAGATAGGAGGACGGGGAAACCAAAACCTGGGTCAAAAAGTTTAAGGAGTATCCTAAAGCAGCAGATGGAGCTGCAGAAAAGGGAGGGAGTTCCGGAATTTAAGGATGACTATGAGCACTGATGCCGAGTGTGGGGTAAAGGGGGAATCACTCATAAGGGGTGAGCATCAGGAGATGAGCTCTCAGACTGCAGCAGATCGCAGAGATAAGGTGAGTAAAACCATGAACGGGTTTATTAAAGTATGAATTTCATAGAATCTTACAGCGCAGAAGGTCATTTGGCCCATTGAGTCTGCACCAACTACAATCCCAACCAGGCCCTATCCCCATAACTCCATGCATTTACCCTAGCTAGTCCCTCTAAACTAAGGGGCAGTTCAGCATGGCCAATCAACCCATCCCGCACATCTTTGGATTGTGGGAGGAAACCGGAGAACCTGGAGGAAACCCACGCAGACACGGGGAGAAAGTGCAAACTCCACGCAGAGTGACCCCAAGCCAGGAATCGAACCCGGGTCCCTGGCGCTGAGAGACAGCAGTGCTAACCACTGTGCCGCCCCTTGAAATCACTGGGGGAAAAGGCCTGTGAGAAAAGGCAAGTGAAAGCACCCTATCAATGCATTCCTGGGCTACACATGCTGAGATACTGATACTGAATAGAAGATGGGTTTATGGGAGGCCAGCCAAAGTAGCACAGAATATCGAATTGTTGACATTTTGTTGCTTTAATGGGTACATAAACATGCCCAGAGTTTCCCAACTATGAATCCATGACATTGGTCCATATCTGCCCCATGGGAGTTCAGGCCACAATCCTACTGAAATCAATATGCAGCCTATCGATCTAGTCTAATTCTGTGCTGGGGGTGGGGGGAGAGAGAGAGAGAGAGGGGGGGGGGGAGGAGAGAGAGAGAGAGAGAGAGAGAGAGAGAGGAGAGAGAGAGAGAGAGAGAGAGACAGTGTTGGCTCATCTCTCATTGCCCAGCCAAGTGCCCACTTTTCATGGATGAGTCTTCACAGTGCACCTTAGCATCTGTTGGCCACAGGCCCAGTTTTGTCCTTAGCCAACGTCTGACTTTACACACCTCCAGCAAATGTCCTTGGATAAAGATTATGAGCAAGAACCTAGGGCTGATACCCCTTCCCATAATCCACAGCCAATGAGGCAAATTGTGGAACCCTCACCCTACTCTTGCTGAGAGCAATTCGCTCAGTGGAATATCAAGAAACGGTTTGAGTGCACTGCGTACAGCACAGACTCTGGGCCCTGACAACACCTTAGCCATTACGCTGAATCCTTCTGCTCCAGTACCAGCTGTTTCAGAACAGCTACAATACTGGCATCTCCCCTGCCAGTATTGTAATAATAATAATAATTATTGTAATAAGTCAATAATAATGACAGGGAATATAATCCTTCACACCAAACACACCTTGGTGGAAATGTTCAACACGGGAAAGCTGAGGTCCGTCTCAAACATGAGAAGGGCTAAATGGGAAGCTGTCCTCCTACCTCCCAGCAAAGCCGTAATAATAATAAGGGATACAGCAGAAGGGATTTAGACACAGGAGAGCCACACAATTGTGGGGATATAGATATGGACGTAGACGAGGGTAGGATAAAGGATGTACCTTTAACAACAGCTGAGGAGACCCTTTTTGTAGATGGTTCACGCAAATATGTGGAAGGATCACCCCGGACAGGGTGGGCAGTAGTAAATGACAAATTAGAAACAGTAAAGTCAGAAACAATTGACGGAGGTCTATCCGCGCAAGTGGCAGAACTAGTGGCATTCACACAGGCACTAGGGTTATCTGAAGGCAAAATGGTAAACATACATACAGATAGTCAGTACGCGTTCGGGGTAATACATGACTATATGACAGCATGGGGTAGAAGGGGTTCATAACCACAGGAGCAATTCCTATTAAACACCAAAGAATTGAGGCATTGTTAAAAGCCAATGAGAAACCTCGAGAAGCTGCAGTAATCAAAATTAAAGCGCACCAGAAAGAACCAGGAAGAGATAACCCGGACTGGTTAAATTTCAAAGGGAACCAAGTCACAGATAGGGCGGCACAGTTAGCCTTAGAACAGGAGACAGTTGGCGAGCTGCCAATAGCAGTAACAGAACAGACAGGAGACGAAATAGATATTCGGGACTTACATGAGGATACCTCGAAAGAGGAAAAGGAGAAATGGGAAGCACAGGGAGTGATCAAAGGGACTGATAACATTTGGAGACGGGAAGATAAGGTAATAGCACCAGAGTGCATACAAAACACCCTATTGGAACTACACCATGGACTCTCACATGTGGGTAGACAGGCCATGATAACTAATATAGGAAAGGAATGGTGGTGGAAAGGAATGGGAAGAGACATAGCCTGACACTGTCACCGATGCGTGACGTGCGCGCAACACAACCCTGGTCGACCCATAAAAATTAAGATGGGACACCAGCCCCGACCAAAGGGACCCTGGGAACATCTGCAAATAGATTTCACAGGGCCACTACCACAATCCCATGGCAAAACCTATTGTCTGGTTATTATAGACCAGTTCACCAGGTGGGTAGAAGCGTTCCCTACTACAAATTGTACTGCTACCATGGTGGCTAGAATATTGGCAGAAGAGGTAATCCCTAGATGGGGAGTACCCCTACAAATCGATTCGGACCAAGGGACGCACTTCACTGGAAAGGTGGTAAAAACAGTGTGCCAATTGATGGGGATAAAACAAAAATTCCACATCCCTTACCACCCACAGAGTTCTGGAATGGTGGAACGTATGAATAGAACACTTAAGAATGCACTAGCTAAAGCCATACAAACATCGGGAAAAATGTGGACAGAGGTATTGCCCACGATACCAATGAGACAAAGAGCTACCACAAACCGGACAACCGGATTAACCCCTTATGAACTGATGACAGGACAGGCGATGCAATTACCAGAAAGCATTGAAGGAGGAAAAATATACAGATGGGTACACATAAGATGGTGGCCTGGCACACAAACAGTCACCTGGGAAAGAGACATTAAACGGACACTGACTCTTAGCCCAGACAATTACTTAGGATTAAAGACACTCAGACAACTACTTGTAAATTAAAATATGCAGGAATTAGAGACTGCAGGAAGCCAGTGGAAATAGGGACAAAAGGGTCTGGTAAAGAGATTAGCTACAGGTGGGATTGGGAATACATAACTGCAGGAAAACCAATTACTGTAAACTACTGTGTGAATAGACTGAAACTAAAGTCATTGATAGTCACTGACGTAGGAAATGTATCCATTCATAGAACAATGCGATGTTAACATGCTAATGTCTGTATCTGTCTGTATTTGTCTATAACGATGTGTTTAACGATCGATCACCTACTTGATTACAACGATGTGATAATGGCTAGATGTCCGGTCCATCTATTGTGTAAAGGGTATAAAGATGGACCGCTCCTATTGTCTCATTGAGAGAAGGTTTTGCTGCTTGTTAGTGCCTTTTCTCCACGAAGCTTCGTTTAATAAAACTGTATTGTTGAAACCTTCAAGTCTGACTCACAAGTGGCATTCTTCCTACAACAGCATCATAACAGGTGGGACCGATGTAGGTCCACTAAAAGGTAAAATCAGAAGATATCTTTTGGAACTAAGTGCCCAACTAAAAGGGATGCGCAAATTGGTAAAAGATAATCAAGAAAAAAGAGACGCACAGAGAGAGCTTGAAATGCTCCCTGACGTCCCAACAGCAGGAAGTCACGTCCTAGTAAAAACATTACCTGACAAACCAGGATTTGCACCAAAATGGAATGGGCCATATGAAGTTATAATTAGTGGAGACACCTGGGCCTGTATAGACATGAGGGAAAGGTAGATGGAAACATTGGACCCAGCTGAAATTACACAAAGGAATGAATGAATTAACGTGGCCAGATTGCTTTCCCAAAACAGGTGAAGACTGCAAGCAAGAGTAACTGACGCGTTCGGGTTGACAGTATAACTTGTGAAAATTGTATAACTTACAGTATTAGAATTGATACTTGCTTGTTGTGGACATGTATGAAATCGCGTATGTAACTATTACTTTGCGTTGTCGCGACTGTAAACTTGACTGGGCTGGAGGATAACCTATTTTACAAAGCTCATATACACTTACACGGGAATCGAACTGTATGTTACCCGTTAGCCCAATCGGTAGAAACCCTATTTGTGGCTACCCCTGGGTGGACCCCTCATGACTTATATACAGTAGATACATCAGACGCACCCTGTAAGGGACAAATTGGCAAATATAAAAGAGGTATACAGGGAAGATGTGTGGAACTTGTAAATCCCACAGATCCTGTGTGCAGGGGGCTCCAACAGGGGGGGGGGCTATCCGCTTTGTTTTACGGGGCAGGGATGGGGATGTGCATATGCCTTGGTCCCCAGGAATGATTCCTGCGTACAGACGCAGTGTGTCCGTCAGCACTGTCGGGTAAATAGGGGTCAGATTACTTGCACCTGTGATGAACAGAAATGCCTGAATGGAACCGCGAGGAGGCAGCTCATTTGTGGACAGTGTAATGGGACTCATGTCAGCTCAGCCGAATTGACATATCCATTTGATACTTACCAGGTGGTGGGATCAAACGGGGAGTCAAGTAAACCGAGCAATTGGCGTATAAACAGACTAATAATCGGGAAAATAAATGCTCCCGGGCTAAGAAGGGATTTGTATTCCTCTTCAATGGTACCTACACAACAGCAACACCAACCCTCCCAATCCTTTTTGCAGTCGGAACAATAGGACCACTCACTGTTCCATGCCCTCAGAAGGGGCACATCCGGAGAAAGATAGTAACCCAGGCTATCAGCAAAGATTTCTGTGCTGACTGGGAAACCCCGGGCACAATGGGATCATCGCTGGGATACGGGTTCCTCGGAGCCCTATCTCTGGGGGCAGGGGCGGGGGGGGGGGGGGGGGGGGGGGCAGCAGGAGTAATTAGTGCAAAAAATAGGAATCATATTATTTGTGGACTAACAGTCCTGGGAAACAGCACTTCAAAAGCACTGGAGGCTGTCAACCAAGAAATGGCTGAACTGAGATTGTATGCACAGCAGACCCGATATGCAGTGGACTACCAGTTAGCACAACAGGGGGGAGTATGTACAATCATAGGAGACAAATGCATAACCCTTGTCACAGACAAATCCTATAACATTACCCAAGTCATTAATAACATCAGAAAACAGCTTGATGACTTCAGGCAGGGACCCAAGAAAGGGAGTAGCTGGCTGGAATGGCTTGTGGGGGGATCCTGGGGATCCTATTTACTGCATGGACTGATCATACTCATTTCAATTGTAATTGTCTGTTGCCTAATTGTTGGATGCCTTAATGTCTGTTGTAAAGCAACGGTGACACGAATTGTGCCAGGAGCCAGTGTAACCATAGAGGAAGAATACATGATGGGAACCCCTGAAAACGCCGAAAGCTACGAAGAAGGAAAGAAGAAGATGGACCTCTACCTGTGAAGATGCAGTTGTTGGTCTGGGGATTATTAAATAATAATCCTGACCAAAAAGGGGGAGTGTTATGGTGGAATTAAAGTGATGGACACAAAATGGTTACCTGGGAAGGGACATTAAAAGGCACTGGCTTTTGGCACAGACAGTTACACAGAAAGTTAAAACCTGCAGTATCTGAATTGCTGGGGGGAGGAGGAAGGGAATCACAACCCTAATATTTATTTCGTGTTAACACCTCAAGTTTCAAGTACAGGTTAAAAAGAGAATCTGGGGAAGACTTGTTGGTGTAAAGATGGGAAATCTCCCCAGACAATCAATGAATCCCACTACCAGGTCCCAGACTAAGATCACCATTTATTAGGCGCTGGAATGAGTGAGTGTGTAAGTGTGTATAAGGAACATTGTGGCACCAATACAGTAGCTTCACACACACTGAGTATTGGAAACATGTTGATATAAAGGTGTCCCCCCCCTCCTCACCTGGATACCAGCTGCTAAGAAATCCCAGCCTTCAGCCCCGGGGTGAAGCTGCTCCGCTCCAGACACACACACACATGTGGGACTGCGGCAGGCCACTTCCGCCTGGTTGCTGCGTCATTTCTACGCGTCGGTCCGTTCCATTTTAGAACCCTGAAGAGCCGAGTGTTCCAACGCGGCTGTCCGCGCGCGCGCAAGGGGTTCCCCGTTCCATTTTAGAACGCTGAGGAGCTGAGTGTTCCAGCGCGGCTGGCCGCACAGGGGGACGGGGATTCCCCCCTCTCCGGCTCCGCCAACATGCTGACATTGAGCTCCTGGTTCCGCCTTCAGCCGCGGGGCCCCGACTCTCCGGCCTTCCGACTCGGCCCGCTGCTGAGGCTGGCATCGGGCTTCTCCGCCGGGCCCCAGGGCTCGGCTCCCGGTGCTGAGCTGCCCGTCATCCGCATCCCGCACAAGACGCAGCAGCGGGCGGAGGGGAGGCTGAAAGGGGCGGCGGCAGCGGCGGCGGGGAGCCGGGCGCTCAGGCTGGCCAGGCCGGGCCGGCTGCTCATCATGGGCAAGCGGCCCCAGCTGAACCAGCACGCCGGCTGCACTTTCGGCAAGTTGGAGCCGGTGCCCCTGGTCTCCAAGGGCTGGAAGCACAGGAAGGCGGCCGGCGATTACTTTGTCATTAACAACATGCGGAGCCAGCCGCCTGGGTTAGCGGAGGGAGAGCAGCAGCAGGAGGGGAAGAAGGGCCCCACGTTCCGCTCCCTGGGGCTGTGCACCGAGCTGCGGGATGCACTGGGCACCATGGGCATTTCCCAGCCCACCAGGGTCCAGGCTCAGAGCATCGCCGCTCTGCTCCGGGGCAGGAATGTCCTGTGCGCCGCCGAGACCGGCAGCGGCAAGACCCTGAGCTACCTGCTGCCTTTACTGCAGACCCTGGCGGCGGGCAGGAGGGACAGTCGCGCCGACGATGGGCCGAGCAGCCTGGTGCTGGTCCCCTCCCGGGAGCTGGCCGAGCAGCTGCAGCGGGTGGCCCGGCCGCTGGCCGCCGGCCTGGGGCTGACCGTGCAGACGGTGGGGGGAGGCCGGGGGATGGGCAAGGTGAAGCTAACCCTGTCCCGGGGGCCCATCCACCTGCTGATCTCAACCCCCGGAGCCCTGTGGAAAGCCCTGAGGAGGGACTTCGTCTCCCTCCGCGACCTGAGCTACCTGGTGCTGGATGAGGCGGACACTCTGTTTGATGAAAGCTTCGTGGACCTGCTGGAGGACATTCTGCAGCGCAGCCAGATCGCTGCCCACCCCTCAGAGACCCGGGGGGTGGAGAGGAAAGCCCAGCTGGTGGTGACCGGTGCCACCTTCCCAGGGGGAGTGGGGGAACTCCTCAGTAAGGTCACCGATCTGGGCAGCATCACCACCATAAAAAGCAAGGGGCTGCATCACCTCATGCCCCATGTCAAGCAGAAGTTCATGAAGGTCAAGCGGACAGACAAAGCCAGTGACTTGCTCCAGATGTTAAAGGAGTTGGTTGCTGAGAAAGCTGGCGCTGGAGTGCTGGTGTTCTGCAACAGTGCACCCACAGTCAATTGGCTTGGCTATGTCCTGGAAGACCATGGCATCAAACACGCCCGCTTGCAGGGCAGCATGAATGCCGAAAAGAGAAGTGGAATATTTTGTACTTTCCAACATGGTTTGATAGACATCCTTCTCTGCACGGATATTGCATCTCGGGGACTGGACACTCAGAGGGTGGAAGTTGTGATCAATTATGACTTTCCCCCAACGCTGTGCGATTACATTCACCGTGCTGGGCGTGTGGGACGTGTTGGGAGCAAGGTTCTGGGCACCGTCCTTAGTTTTGTGACCCACCCCTGGGAGGTTGAACTGGTCCAGAAAATTGAGACTGCAGCTCGACAGAAAGTGATACTCCCGGGCCTGGAATCTGCAATCAAGCAGCCCCAGAAGCAAAATATACCAGAGTTATTGAAAGACCAGGCTGAACTCTCTTCAGAGTGTCCAGTATTCGAATAATCAATTAGTTTTGTAATCTGAAGTTATGAAAGTAAAATGTTTAAATTGTTGCTGAATGTTAACTTTTTATGATTTTTCTGATGTGGAGGTGCTGGTGTTGGATTGGGGTGGGCACGGTAAGAAGTCTCAACGCCAGGTTAAAGTCCAGTGGGTTTATCTGTAATCGTGCGCTTTCAGAGCGCTGCTCCTTCATCATTCGCCTGAGGAAGGAGCAGCGCTCCGAAAGCTCGTGATTCCAAATAAACCCTTTGGACTTTAACTTCATGATTTTTGGAATGGAGAGCGGAGATGATGCATTAAAACAGGTTGAAATCAAAATGCCGTGGATGCTGGAATCTGAAACTAAAAGAGAAAATGCTGGAAAATCTCACCAGGTCTGACAGCATCTGTGTAGAGAGAATAGAACCAATGTTGAGTCAGGATGACCCTTCATGAGAGCTCGGACAAAGAGTCATCCTGACTCAACATTAGCTCTATTCTCTCGACACAGATGCTGTCAGACCTGCTGAGATTTTCCAGCATTTTCAGTTTCTGCATTAATACAGGGTGTCCAGTTCATCCTGGCTCTGCGGTAGCACTCTCCACCCTGAGAGTTCAGTTATGCTTCCTGAGACTTCAGTACAAAATCTAGGCTGACACTACTGTGCTGAGGAGTGCCGATGAATTGCTAAACCCGAGGCCCTAACTACTACTTCAGGCTCTATGTATGTGGCTCTATTTCAAAGACAACCAGCAGCGATCTCCTCATCCAATATTTATCCCTCGGCCGATTTCACTAAAGTGCCTTTCCCAGTCATTGTCATGTTGTTGTTTGTGGGAACTTGTTGTGTGTAAATTGGCTGTACAGCATGTTGGAATGTGCTGAGATGGTGACAGGTGCTCTGCACGTGCAAGCTTTAAAATGCTTCGATTAGCTGGTGGGGTCAGCATGTCATAATCATACAATCTCTACAGCACCGACGGCCCATTGTGTCTGCACCAACTCTCCGGCAGAGCACCCGACACAGGTCCAATCCTGGTAACCCCACACATTTACCCTGTTAATCCCCCTAACTGACACATCTTGGGGCACTAAGGGACAATTGTAACATAGCCAATCCACCTAACCTGCACATCTTTGGACTGTGGGAGGAAACCGGAGCACCTGGAGGAAACCCACTGGGAGAACGTGCAAATTCCGCACAGGCAGTCACCCAAGGCCAGAATTGAACCTGGCGCTATTAGGCAGCAGTGCAAACCTATCCGTGAGAGAGAACAGTGTACAAGTAAATCTGGCAGAATCTGAATGAAAATACAGTCAGCAACTCCTGATACAGAACGCAGTTCATTCCATCCTTCATTTGTGCCCTTTCATATCTCTCTCTGTCAACTACTCTGCTGTTCGTCCTTTTACCGCTGTCCTCTTTTACCTCTACCTATTCCCACCCACCTCCCACAAGTGGGAAGGGGTGGTAGCATGGGCACTTGAGTGGCTGTTGTGCCCAGTCCTGATTCTGTTAAAAACATCCTTATAAATAGTGACTGGTTCTAATATTTTATATTGTATTTTTGTCATTTGGGCTCAGCTGCACTACAATGTGTGCGAGAGTTGCACCCGTTTAGCCATCCTGTAATCTTTACTGTGTACATGGAAATGCCACAAGCCCATTGCTATATCTTGCCTGTAACCGGCAAGGCCAGAATTGAACCTGACGCTATTAGGCAGCAGTGCCAACCTAGTGGTGAGAGATCAAGAAGACTTTTTAATGGGTAAATTAGTTTTTGAAACAGAACAGAAGTTGCTTGCCCCTGTTTTTTGTCCATGTTAACTGGACTAGCTTTTAAAACTTCAACAGTTCTTTCAGTAGGAATTTTAAAAGCTACCAAATTGCTACAGACTACCAATTATTTTCTTTTAAAATCGATATAATTACAGTGCTTTTGACAGCAGCATTGTAACATTTTTATGGTACTGTTTAGTCATTGCTTGCTATCTGTCTAATATACTGATGACCAAAGTCCCAGCTTTTCCATTATTTAAAATAACACCAAGTTCATAAAGCTCTGTTCTGGAATTGAACCCAGCTTTTATAAACATCAAATATTACTGATTTAACTAAGAGGCACATTAAAATTCAGAATTTACTTGTACAAATTTGCCAAGATACCAATGCAAAAATAAACCAATAAGCAAGCGGATCGGACTATAGATAAGAATCTGTGGTCTAGATTTCAGATAATAATTGTCTTACATTGAAGTGGAAGAAAGTAGTTTGATTTTGCTTTTCTTGCATGTTTGGAGGAGAAAACCAATGCTGAAAGCAGGACAAGTAAATCGGGAAAGGGCCCAGGTTCGATTCCCGGCTTGGGTCATTGTCTGTGTGGAGTCTGCACGTTCTGCCCGTGTCTGCGAGGGTTTCCTCCGGGTGCTCCAGTTTCTTCCAACAGTCCAAAAGACGTGCTGGTTAGGTACATTGGCCATGCTAATTTCTGTGTATCCGAACAGGTGCTGGAGTGTGACGACTAAAGGATTTTCATAGTAACTTCATTGCAGTGTTAATGTAAGCCTACTTGTGACACTATTAACTTTTTGATGACAATTGGCTTAAAACAGCACTAATGTAACTTGCATTTCATAAATGGACAGGATTTATTGTGATAGTGTAATTTTGTTAAGTCTATAAACATGAACAAAAAGTCACAATTTAAACCATGCTACTCTTTAATTGTAACTATGGGCTTTTATCTCCATATTTTTTCCTCTCCCCATTCTTGCTCATTTTCAGTGGCTAACAAAAGTAGTATGTAATCTCATGCCCAACTTTCCAACAATTTGTGATGGAGCAGTAATGTGTTGGAGGCTCATCTCATGGTCAAACTATGACATCAAGCTTGTAATTGGTCTAGTTCAGCCACTAGGATAGAACCAGTGGCTAGAGTGGAGTTTGTGGTAGAATTCAAAGACAATGGCTTTGGTCTTCCTAAAGGTTGGTAAAAAATTCTGTTCATCCAGTCCTGGATGTCAGACAAGCAGTGTGACAAATCAGAGATAGTGGAGGGATTGATATTTCTTGTTTGAAACTCCCCAGTCAGGTGAACCACCCCTGTCAAGGTACTGGGATAGCTCTTGCTGGACTCTGTGACATCCTGTTTGACTGACTGCAGCAAACTAATCCTCCTCGTCATTCATTAATTGTAGGCGGTCATCGCAAGGTTGATTGCTTCAAGCTTTTCTACTGCCTCTTTGTCACCCATCTAGGTGATCTTCCCTCACTGTTTCATTCTTATCTATTCAGTTGTAGCCAGAGAACCATCTTCAATGGATTCCTGCTCCCACACCATTGTCTCCTGAACCTTTCAAGGAATTTATCCTTGACTCCCTCCTGTTTCTCATCTACGTGCTGCCCTTCACAATATGATGACAAAATGACATCCGGTTCCGCTGACAAAATACAGCTCAACTTCACCAACACCTTGAGCGACCCCCTCCACTCTCTCCCCCTTTGTCACACTGCTTCTCCAACATCCAGCACTGGATGACCAGAAATTTTTCGCAACCATTAGGAAGATCAAAGCTGTTGTCTTTGAATTCCACCACAAGCTCCATTCTCTAGCCACTGCTTTCATCCCACTCCCTGGAAACTGCCTCTGGTTGAACAAGATCGATTGTAATCTTGGTGTCATATTTTGACCACAAGATGAGCCTCCTACGACATTACCACTCCATCACCAAGGCTGAGTACTTCCAACTCTGCAACATTGCCTGTCTGTGCCCCTCCTTCAGCTCATCTGCTGCTGAAACCCTCATCCGTGCCTGTTATCTCTAGACTTGCTCTCCTGCTTGATCTATTCTCTCAAAGAAATTGAGCTCATCCAAATAGCCTCTTGCCACATCCTAATTTGCAATCAACTCCCATTCACCCATCATTCTTGTGTCTGCTGATCTACACTGGTTCCTGGTAAGGTCATTCCTATTTTAAAATTCTCATCCTTGTTTTCAAATCCCTTCAAGGCCCCAGTTTTCCTTATCTCGCTCATCTCCTTCAGCCCTACAATGTCAATGAGGTTTCTGTCCTCCAATTCTGCCCATTTACCTTTCTCTAATTTTAACTGCTTCACCACTGCTAACCTAACTTCATCTACCCACCTTTGTCCCATACCTCTTAATACCTTGGGTTAATAAAATTGATCAGTCTCAGAATTAAAATTAACTATTGATCTAGCATCAATTTCCATTGGCAGAAGAGGGTTCCAAACTTATACAACCCTTCATAATTTTACTCATGAATGGTCTGGCTGTAATTTTTAGACTCTGCTAGTTCTAGATTCCTCACCCAGAGGAAGTAGTTTCTATCTAGTCTGTTCCCCCTAACATTGATTAAATGACACCATTACCCGTTTAATTCCAGGAGATGCGATGTTAGCTTGTGTAATAAGAACGTTGGAACAGGAGTTGACCATTTGGCCCTTCAGGCCTGCTCAATCATTCAGTAAGATCATGGCTGATCTGTTTGTGGTCTCACCACCCCTGACTCACTTGTCCAACAAAAATCTACTTTAAATGAATTCAAAAACACCAGCATCACCACTATCTGGGGTAGAGAATTCCACACCCCATCATGGAGCGGGTTCCTCTCCAACTCGCCATCCTGACTTGAAAATATATCACTGTTCCTTCGCAGTCGCTAGGTCAAAAAGCTGGAACTCTTCTAACAGCACTTTGGGTGTACCTACACCACATGGACTGCAGTGATTCAAGGTGGTGGCTCACCACCACCTTCTGGAGGGTAAATTGGGATCGGCAAAACATGCTGGCCTAGCCAGCAATGCCCACATCCCATGAATGAATGAAAAAAACCATGATCCTTTGAGAGAGAAAAAGTTTATCTTCGTCTCTGTTTTAGTCTCCCTCAGAAGAGGAATCATCCTTTGGGTATCAGGATCTTGGATGTTTCAATAAGAACACTTCTCATTCTTGTAAATGCAAGGGGTATGGGCCTGAACTAGTCCCTTTATCCCAGGATGATTGAGTTCAGTGAACTTTCTCTGAAATGGTTTTAAAGCAATTCTATGTACATATTTTTAAAATAGGGAAGCTATTAGAATGTTATATTTTTATCGTGAGGGGAGTACAAAGATAGGTTATGCTTCAGTCGTGCCATGCATGATCACTGGTGGACTCCCATGAGGGTGATTCCTTGTTCAAAGTTACTTAGTGCCTGATGAAGGGTGCCCACTGAGAGCCAACCTCTGCTTTTGCTGCCAACATACCTCCCCCGTAATCCCATTCCTGCCATTACTCACTTCTCACTTGGGATCCTGAGACAATCCTAGGCCTCAGGTACATGTCTTACCGGCATCAGCCATTGCTTCGCTAGTCATGCTGCCATTCAATAGAGTTGCTGGCCTCTGACTGGCTGGCAGATCTTGGTGGCCAGGATTGCTGCTCTTGGGGTCCTTTAATCTAATGGAAGCCCCACCGCCGTCTAGTTAAATACCTGCATGGCCTTCACTCAAAAGAGGAGTCATGGGGCCCCTCAATAGTTCTCCAGCTGGTAACTAAGACATTGCCTTCTTTAAGTGTCACCACCCCACCCCCGCCCCCCAATCTCCCTTTGGCATCTCTTGATTGAGTTTGGGAACTCTGTGCACGACCCAATATCATACTATATTATACAATTGCACTAGCAACCGGACACTATTGGTCCACTGTGCTTGGGACAAAAATTCACTGACAACAATGAAGAATTTGTTCTCCTTGCAAGATAGCGGTTACTTAATTTAACCCATTTTGAAATTCTGCTTTATTGCAGATATTTTTATCTCCGAAAAGAACTGTAAGATACATCTTTCAGCACTGGGTCTAGAATGGGTGTACCAGTAACAATTTAATCATGTCAAACCATAAACAGCTGGATATTATCACTTCACAAGTTCAGACATAATGTATTGAACAGCGTAATCAAAAGACAGAGTCACGTACCGCCATAGTAATCCAGAGAACCATACAATCAATTGTCACATGAAAGCTTAAACATTAAACACCGTAACACCTCTGAATTGAGTAAGCATTCCCAAAAGGCTTTTAAAGACATCTTTTTCAGTCCTTCTTGCAGGTGTCGAGTCACTTCACAGGCATGACTCAAATTCACAAAATAAAGCTGTGACTTGCCAGGGTTTTTTTTTCAAAGCACAAATACTGGTGGATGCTTAACAATACTGATATTGATAGTACTTTTCCAAGCTATAGTGGCTGCATTTCTTTATAGCAATCAAAAAAATGTACTATATTAAACATTTTGAGATTATACAAGAGTTAAAAATATACATCAGTTAAACAGTACTATTTTAAAATTCATCTCTTATCCTTGTTCACAGTTAGTTGTTATTTATAATTACAGTTGCAGTGTGCACAAATGTATGTCTTTTCCACTCTGAACAAACTGGACGTTTACGTGGGATAGAGAAACTATCCTATTCACACTAATCTGGCATAATAATATGTGGAAAATGGTAGAAGTAAATTCTCTCTGAACTCATGCTTTCTATCAATCCCACTGCATTTACAGAAATATATCATCAAGCGATCATGAACTGCATTTGAGAAGTTAAGAAATTTGTTTTACCCCTGCGATCAAAGATTTGATGCTCTGATTTTTTTCATTACCAGTCTGCCGATTTCTCTGTCTTTCTCTTAATCGACACTGCCAATTTTCCTAGGTGATTGCTCCAGCACTGTACAAACGCCTGGTAAATAATCATGTTCAGGCATAAAGGTTGCAAGGCCTTCTGAGAATCGCAGAACGTTCAGGCAGCTTAGCATTTCATATTTATGAACATTGCCTGCTAGGTCTTCTCACCAGGATTTCAGATCGGAGTTTGAAATTCCATCATAATAAAATGCCCTTCCTCAGGACTTCACTATCAACAATGCAGGTTGACTGAGGACGTGTTGAATTCAGTGGGGAACTCGTGCATGTGAAATAGCAGTGGAAAAAAACTTGAGGCCAAATTTATAAAGCACAATATCAACTGGTATCCAAGTAGAACATATAAACTATTATTTTTACAAGAACTTCTTTTTCTGACAAAACAGTTCTCTTTTTTTTGGTTTTGTAACAATATTAATTTTAACAATAAAGATAAAAATGTGAGCAGAATTTAATGTAACTGACACAGGCTCTGATCACAGGTTGGAGGAGGAGACCCAACCAGAGGCACTTAACTGACCAATGTTGGTTCCTCCCTGGGAATAGGATACCGGAGTGGAAATCCAGACCTCCCCCCACCAAGAGCCAGCAGCTCTCCACTGCCCATCAGCATCACTGGGAATGGTAGTTGCTGTTGGTAATGCACCCAGGGAGAGGCTTGGGATTGCTGTGGGACTTTAGCTCCAGGTGGGTGAGAGCAGGATGGGGAGTCAGAGGGCAGGGGTGGGTTTGGGGTGTCAGAGGGCAGGGGTGGGACTGGGGTGTCAGAGGGCGGGGCAGGGACTGGCTTTCGTCAGCTAATCTCTGTGCAATGCCAGGCCCCTTGTTAGTGCACTAAGTGCCTTTGAAAGAGAGTCCCTCACTAAAAGGCTGCGGGTCAAAGGGGTTTGCTGGGCAATCTGGGAAGTACAAGACAGCTGTGCCACCCACATGTTATTTCGATCCACCATTAAATTCTGGTGGGCTTGGATAATTGGTATCATTTGGCTCAATAATGAGCCTGACTGATAATCTATGGTGGATGGGCAAAATTCTCCCATGGACCCCGCTCCTGCCTCTAACTTCATTGCAAGAGGTTTTCCCACTGCCAGAACATTGACTTTAAAAAATATATGGGATGTATGTGGCCCTGGCTAGGCCAGCATTTATTGCCCATCCCTACTTGCCCTCGAGAAGGTGACGGTGAGCTGCCTTTTTTGAACTGCTGCAGTCCATGTAGTACTGGTACACCCACATAGCTGTTAGGGAGGATTTTGACCCAACGACAGTGAAGGAACGGTAATGTATTTCCAAGTCAGAATGGTGAATGACTTGGGGGGAAACCTTCAGGTGGTGGTGTTCCAGGGATCCGCTGTTCCTGTCCTCCTAGGTGGTACTGGTCATGTGTTTGGAAGGTGCTACTTAAGGAACCTTGGTGAGTTCCTGCAATGCATTTTGTAAATGGTACACATGGTTGCCACTTTCCGTCTGTGGTGGAGGGATTGAATGTGGAAGAAATCAAGCAGGCTGCTTTGTCATGGAAGGTATCAACCTTCTCGAGTGTTATTGGAGCTGCAGTCATCTAGGCAAGTGACTTGCAGCCATTCCTACAATTCCCACCCAGCGACAGACTGCATCCAGTCTAGCTCAATCAGACTCTCAGAACAACATACGGCTGCAGTGTTGAACCAACAGATTAAATAGTTACAGTTAATTATTAAAGTTAAAGTCCAATTGAAATTCATATTTGACAGTAATCTATTTCAAAGCTGTTTAAGGTTCAAAGGAAGGATACTCATGCATTTAATTTGCAAATACACCCAATTTCAACTCGGCAGCACCGGATTCTAATTCTCTATTAGCAAAACCAATTTGAATAGAGCCGAGGGCAAGAATTAATGAACAAAATATGTAGGGTCATGACTTGATCTCTTTAGCACAGGTTTCTAGAGAAGTCAATATATGGCACGTTAATGATAAAAGGTGCTATGAATTACAACTCCCGATGTAAATTTAAAAAGCATTAACATTTAGTTAAACAATGAGTTAAGTTGGTTAATACGTATTCCATTGGCAGAAACAAATATATAGCTATGATTGAAGATTAAGAATCCAACAGACCTTGTGCTTTTAAAAACCTTAAACTTACTTTGGACATAAAGAGCACTATTTCCTCCTGTTCAGAGAAAAAGGAGAGAAATTATTGCCTCACACTAACTTGTGAACAAGGTTGTGGGAAACTCTTTTGAGTGCACGGTTCTGAGTGTAACATGAATTCGAAAACCAAGCATTCATGAAACAACTGTAACAATGATCTCAATGCTGAACAATTGGCTAATGAGCCAATTAGCTGGTATAAATATTGAAAATTAACCTTGCTATTGAATGCTGAGTACCTCAACCACTCAATGACAACTATCCTGCTCAACTATACGCTGATCCATAATTGACCAACATAAACCTTCCACATCCATCTCTAACAGTAACATTGCACCAGTCATTAAACAGGGGTCAGGCACTTTGCCACTCTCAACACTTGCTCACAGATCCCACTTTCCACACTTGATTTGTCTTTGTTTTCACCCAGCCTTTCCCTTCCCTCTTATGCAAAGGCAGCCATGTTTTTGGGACTGTCTCTTTAATTCCAAGTAAAATGGACTGGTGAAAAGGGTCACCCAATAAACAACATTAACTACAACTTGTATTGAGATAGCTCACTTACCCACTGCACAACATAATGGTCTGCGCACAATCCAAATATTACATTTCATCAATAGAAAGTATCAATATTTGGTGGAATTTCCACTAGCATCGTCAGTAACAAATTTTCCCAATGCAAGGAAAACAGGTCTGAACATCTGGCTGAACATCTGAACATTTCTTTCCCTACAGCTGCTGCCAGACAAGATGAGATTTTCCAGTATTCTCTGTTTTCTTTCCAACTCCAGCATCCGTGGTATTTTGCAAATCTTAACCTCTATCATTTTATTCTGTATTCTATTTGCTGGTAAGCACATTCAGTCACTGGAGTGTGTAGTAGAACAACACATATCAGAACAAATATAGATTTTACACTTTTAAAACCAAATTCAGCATTTTTAAAACCATCACTTTTGGGTGTGATCTTTTCATGGTCTGAAAAGTGAAGATGTCAGTGTTCATGAACAAATGAGGGCATCATCCGTTCCCAGGCAAGAATATGGGTTATAAGCCTTCTACTCTTCCTCAACCTCAGAGCATCATCTACTGCACCAGGGTTGTCATTCCTCACATTAATCACCTTTGGGTCTTGAGGGGAGCTACCAGTAAGTGTCAAAATCATGAGCAGATTGATGTCCACTTAAAACTGAATTGAGAATCATAGAATCCCTACAGTGCAGAAGGAGGCCATTCGGCCCATTGAGTCTGCACCGGCTTTCTGGCAGAGCAACCCACCCAAGCCATATCCCTGGAACCTGACATATTTACCCCGCTAATTCCCCTAACCTATACATCTTGGGACACTACGGGGCACTTTAGCATAGCCAATCCACCCAACCTGCACATCTTTGGACAGTGGCAGGAAACCGGAGCACACGCACGCAGACATGGGGAGAACGTGCAAACTACACACAGTCACCCAAGGCCGGAATTGAACCACAGTCCCTAGTGCTGTGAGGCAGCAGTGCTAACCACTGTGTCACTGTGCTGCCCAAAGGCACAGATCTATTTACTTAGGAATGTTATAGTTGAGAGAGAGAGTGAGGTTGTATTCCCAATAGCCTGGACTGGATTCAAGCTCAGAACAGGATTCAAAAGTCATCGTATGAACCAGCATTCAACAAAGTTGGAATCAGTTTTATCAATTGCTGCAACTGTTATCTTCTACAATTACCTGCACTTGTTTAAATTTGGAGCAGGCAAGCTGGTGACTGATAATCTCACCACTGCCAGAATTTCAGGAGCTTCAGCTTTTACCGACCAGTTAGCTCAAATGGTTAGAGGGTGGAGCTAATAACGCCACGGTCACTGGTTTGATCCCCATACTGACCAGAGATTCAACTTTTCTGAAGCAGACGCAATCACTGAATTCAGAAATGTATTCCTCCTGAAAAACTTTTGTCACAGCTACGGTCCAGTGGTCTACATTACACCCATTATTGGCCTAGTATTTTTCTTGTATTATCATTTTAACCATCACAATTATTTATTGAATTTGCTCTGGTACATGGCGTGAACAGTGACTTGATCAACAGAATTCTGATTTCATTTTTTAAAAGCTCAAGCTCTCTTTGACAATTTTGAAATTTGAGTGGAGGCTGAAATTAAATCAAGTCAGCATATCCCTTCTCAAGGGGTGGGCGTTAAATGTTGGCCTAGCAGTGAAACCCACATCCCTTGAATGAATAAAAAAATCCAAACAAAACTGAATTCAAAAACTCGTCTGGAATTCTCAATAGATTCAAATTGGATTGAATTGTGATGCTGTGTTCTTACTGAATACACATGTACAAACAACAACCAAAACCTTTCATGTTAAATAATATAAAACACTGTAATTGTCATTGAAATGACTGTATTAAGTCTCTAAGTTCATTGGTAGTGTCAACACACAACCATTCTGTAAAGATCCAGTTTTGCATCTGATTAGAATTTCGTCCATGACATTTGCTTAATCTCATCACACATCTCCTGTACCACAAACTGGATGTCTTGAACAGTTCATACCCAGTACAGCAGCTCACAAGTCAGTAACTACTTCCAAGCCACCAATGGATTTTCAGGAACCATTGTTTAACATTAGGCTTTTCATTAGGTTTAAAGTCTATTGAATGTCTGTTCCATGAAGCTGGTTCAGGACTTCAACCTTCTGTGTCACCATAACAATGAAATCTGCAGGGCCATCCTTATCCTTATCATCATCAATTCTTTCGAACGTCAGAATTCTATACCGCTTGCCCTCACTGGATGTGCAATTTCAGAAGTGCCTGCCTGCTGGGTCACAATGCTCAGATCAAAATGCAGCGCTTTCAGGCATTTGTCGTCGAAGGGGTCGTAGAAAAGTTCTCCATGCGGATCCTGACCACCTTCTCCTCAATGGGTTGTGGGAAAAGAAACTTGCAGGTGAAGACTTGATGGCAGGCTTTCCGAAAATTTTCCGAGAGGAACGCGTATATTATGGGGTTGATGCAGGAGTTCCCATAGGCCATACAGTGAGAGATGATCCGGAATACAAATGATGCATCGGTTAGGGGGAACGTCCCAAATTCGACCCACATAGTTATGATATGGTGCGGCAGCCAGGACAGAAGAAACACAGCAACAACCAACATGACTGTCTGGGCAGTCTGTGGAGAGAGTAAAAGGGGGAAGTAATATATATTCATAATTACCATCAATAAAGTACAAATGTAAACATCACAATTACATTACTCCATTGCAATTATGCAAAAGGCTTTATTTCATTTCCAGGTAGATAATCTCATTTTTTGAATTGTACACAATATAGTCAGACAAAACACATCTACTTGGATAGGAGCAAATTACTGCAGATGATGGAATCGGAAACTAAAACAGAAAATGCCGGCAAATCGCACCAAGACTGATAGCATCTGTGGAGACAGAACTTGGACTTCATTTTTAAATGTTTTAACGGAAAGTTTTGACATTTTCAAAGATCTCTCCTTAGACAACAAATGGTTCAAAACTGTTTTGTGCTCATCAAAAGAAGAATGGTAATGAGGAATCATAGAATCTCCACAGTGCATAAAGACATCACCTGGTCCATCGAGTCTGCACCTACTCTCCAAAAGGCCCTCCCCTCCATACTTATCCCTGCAACCCCACACATTTACCACAGTTTATCCACCAAACTTACACATCTTTAGACACAAAGAGGCAATTTAACATGGTCAATCCATCTAACCTACACATCTTGGGACACTAAGAAGCAATTTAGCATGGCCAATCCACCTAATCTACACATCTTTAGGATGTGGGAGGAGACCAGAGCACCCAGAGAAAACCCATGGAGACACGGGGAGAACATGTAAACTCCACACAGACAGAAACCCAAGACCCTGGCACTGTGAGGCAGCAGCGCTAACCACTGCGCCACCATGCCATCCTAAGGCCAGGATTTTACGGTCCCATAAGGATTCCCATCGGCGGGTGTGATGGGCCATGAGATGTAGCCCTGATTCTACAAGCCATGCTTCCTGGTTTACACCATCAGCTTCTATGTGTTATGGCTCACTAAGGTTCCATGGCAAAACTCATTTAACTGTCTTGCAACCAATGATCTATGACCAAACAATATTTAATAGCTCTTGAAGGATACTCATGTTCACACAATTCGAATATCCCAAAAACCTTCTGAGGAATTAATTTGGTAAAATACCAGAATGCTGGTTTCTCAATAAACTGAAGATCTGTGTTAGAGAGAGCCAGTCTCAGTCTTGGCTGGTTTGACTGTCAAAAGATTATTTCCCTAATCTGTTCATTCAAGATTCCTTCCAAGTTAACAAAGGCAGTCATCACTGTCCCACCATCCTAAGTAAAGAGAGCAGAGTGAATGTAGGTGACTAACCCAAATAAAATATCAAATCTATATGAACCATCCGTGACATCTAATGTCAACAGCTTTGACATCCCTGCTGATCCTGCTAAACATACGGTGGAAATTCTCACTGGGAATATTCAAAGAACAAAGAACAGTACAGCACAGGAAACAGGCCCTTCAAGCCTGTGTGGCTCCTTGGTCCAACTAGACCAATCGTTTGTATCCCTCCATTCCCAGGCTGCTCATGTGACTATCCAGGTAAGTCTTAAACGATGTCAGCGTGTCTGCCTCCACCACCCTACTTGGCAGCACATTCCAGGCTCCCACCACCCTCTGTTTAAAAAAACTTCCCTCTAATATCTGAGTTATACTTCGCCCCTCTCACCTTGAGCCCATGACCCCTTGTGATCGTCACTTCTGATCTGGGAAAAAGCTTCCCACCGTTCACCCTATCTATCCCCTTCATGATCTTTACACCTCTATTAGATCTCCCCTCAATCTCCGTCTTTCCAGGGAGAACAACCCCAGTTTACCCAATCTCTCCTCATAGCTAAGACCCTCCATACCAGGCAACATCCTGGTAAACCTTCTCTGCACTTCGCATAAAATCCCTTAATATTCTTGTAATACATGGTGCTCTATATTTAAGAGTAAATGAAACCTCAATATAAATTAAGACTGTCCTCAGGTAGTTTATGTTGGTGGGCAGCATGAAATTCCCAGTTAAGTTCTAAAATGGCATTCGGATCCTATTGACATCATATTCATTGACATCATAGGACTCAACTGAAATAGTTAGCTATGCATCTGCCTTAGGCAGTCATCTACTCTGAGCACGCCATCAAAATGGTGATGACTGGAATGGAGCAGGAAGTGCTCTTCAAGGTGCAATTACCCATTTACGCCAGGTAAGATCCCTCAAAACCCACCTCACCACCAAACACCCCCACCCCTCTCCCCACCAAAGTTTTCTTGCAGGACAGTGTCATATCTTTATTCTCGCAGCAATTTGGGAGAGTCACCTACCACCAACAGATGGATGCAATGATAAGCCTTTCAAGGTTGCCCAAATGGTAATCGTGATAGTCCGGGCGTTGTAAATTCTATTGTCTACAATCTGCAACATTTTGACCATCCATTTCAACTTAAATAAACCTAGAGTTTTGAAATGTCATATTAAGGCAGCACAGTGGCTCGCACTGCTGCCTCACAGCACCAGGGACCTGGGTTCCATTCCCGGCTTGGATCACTGTCTGTGCAGAGTCTGCATGTTCTCCCCGTGTTTGCATGGGTTTCCTCTGGGTGCTCCGGTTTCCTCCCACAGTCCAAAAGATATGCTCGTTAGGCACATTGGCCATGCTAAATTCTCCCTCAGTGTACCCAAACAGGTGTCGGACTGTGGCGACTAGGGGATTTTCACAATAATTTTATTGCAGTGTTAATGTAGGCCTACTTGTGACTAATAAATAAACTTTACTTTAACTTTTAGTGTTTTGTTAATTAAAGTGCACTGTTTCAAACTGTTTCCATCAATTCCAATAGAAGTTCTTTTGCCTTCCAATTTAAAATTAGAATTAGCTAATTAGCTACCTCTTTCTGTCAAAGAGGATTTCCAGAAGCTAGCTGTCATTCTCAATTCTGCAAAAGATGCAAGCACCAGATAGTATGATGCATCACCTATATCACCTGTACCACCTATTGAAAACACCCGTTCACATATTTAAGCAGCGAGTTTGAAGAGGAAGTGTTTTGAGTGCAAGTGAGGAGGAGCTTGGGGTAATGGAAGAGTAAGGGTTGACATTAAGAAAGGCTTGTGTCTAATGTTGCCTGTAAGCTGCACAGCTGCAACTTTTAGAACATGTACCCCATATACTGTCACCAATGGTAAACACTGGGGTTAAAAAAACACATAATAAATATCCACAGGTTACTTTCAAGAAAATAAATCATTGTGCTTTTCTTTTGAATTTGTGCTGAAAGGTTTTATCTTCCAGTGCAGAATAAGATGGCAACAAATCCAAGGATGAGCTGCCATGATAGTTGAGGTAATGTGGAGGACATTGCCAGAATAATGTACCACTGCAAAGTTTATCTGTGTACAAGAATTGTTCACAAAAGGAGCACCTTAGGAAAAGAGTAACAATAAGCACCCGTGGCACTGCCCAACTTGTCTTCAGGAAGGAAGTGAGGAGGAAGACAAAAAAACTGATATAAAATTGTGAAATACACATTCGACAAAAGAGTTCAATGTGTACTGACAGATCTGGTGGTTTGTGTATAAATAGAGCCTTCCACACAATGTGTTACAGTACTGGCTAGAGTGAATCTTAGAAAGATTTTCTACAGTCAGTGATAACATTGATCTAGATGAAAATTGGGAATATACAAAAATATCTGATTTTATTCTGTAACAAATTCTTATTTTTGCAGATATATGAAAGAGCTACACAATGCGAAACTGGACAAAAGGTTTCACCACTCACAAGGTAAATTAGAAAGGAAATCAGGTTCCTTTTTGTGATGGGAGATGGGGGTGGGGGGCTGGGGGTTTGGTGGAGGGTGGATAAGTATGTGCAATTGCACACTGTGGAATTCTGTGGCAGGGACGTCCCAACAGACATGGCTAACAGGGCTGATAACATTACTGCCAGCATCCTTAATTATGCTTCATTTATGCTGGCTCTTTATGGCACAACTCAAGGCTTAAACACATGCTCAGAACCCTGCATTCAGCACTGTGCACTCAGGAGGGGACATCCTTGTCTCTCTTGTGCTGTCGCTTTTTAATGCACATCAGCATTACCCAAGATAGTTTGAGATTCGCTGTACACAGTATGTGTAGCAAATGTTACAGAGACTAATGTAACATGAGAGCCTGACAGGGAGCAGAGATATGATAAAAGGAATTCTAAGATTCATTATGTTCATTTTGCCATTAAGTATCATTTAGATTCAGTTTATTGACTCTTTTTATAGCACTCAGACCCAAATTTCTGTTCATCTTTTTTATAGAACCATGAGCATTCTATAGCTGAGAGGTCCAGGGACAGCGTTAGGATCATGCACCCAGCAATTACCCTGGATCCCCGAGTCAGTCAACAGCTCAAACTGGATCTGGCAATGAATGACAAGTATTTAGCATCTTTGTCTAGTTTCATTTGCAACTGCCAAAATGTTGAGGCAGGTCATGTCGACTGGGAACAAGATCTGGACAACATCCAAACATGGGCTGTTAAGTGGCAAATAGCATTCACACTGCATAGATGCTAGGCAATGATCATCTCCTTAAATCTTGCTTATGAAATTACATTGTCATTCCTGCAACAACCTGGGCTGTGTTAAGACTGTGTGCCACCGAGGGATGAGGCTTCTGGCCTTTTTTCTCATTTCTGGCATTTCTCAAATTACAGTAAGAAGTCTCACAACACCAGGTTAAAGTCCAACAGGTTTATTTGGTAGCAAATACCATAAGCTTTCGGAGCAGAGCTCCTTCGTCAGATGGAGTGGATATCTGTTCTCAAACAGGGCACAGACACAGAAATCAAATTACAGAATACTGATTAGAATGCAAATCACTACAGCCAGCCAGGTCTTAAATGTACAGACAATGTGGGTGGAGGGAGCATTCAACACAGGTTAAAGAGATGTGTATTGTCTCCAGACAGAACAGCTTGTGAAATTCTGCAAGTCCAGGAGGCAAGCTGTGGGGGTTACTGATAGTGTGACATAAATCCAACATCCCGGTTTAGGCCGTCCTCATGTGTGCGGAACTTGGCTATCAGTTTCTGCTCAGTGACTCTGCGCTGTCGTGAGTCGTGAAGGCCGCCTTGGAGAACGCTTACCTGAAGATCCAAGGCTGAATGCCCGTGACTGCTGAAGTGCTCCCCCACAGGAAGAGAACAGTCTTGCCTGGTGATTGTCGAGCGGTGTTCATTCATCCGTTGTCGTAGCGTCTGCATGGTTTCCCCAATGTACCATGCCTCGGGACATCCTTTCTTGCAGCGTATCAGTTAGACAACGTTGGCCGAGTTGCAAGAGTAGGTACCGTGTACCTGGTAGATGGTGTTCTCACGTGAGATGATGGCATCCGTGTCGATGATCCGGCACGTCTTGCAGAGGTTGCTGTGGCAGGGTTGTGTGGTGTCGTGGTCACTGTTCTCCTAAAGGCTGGGTAGTTTGCTGCGGACAATGGTCTGTTTGAGGTTGCATGGTTGTTTGAAGGCAAGAAGTGGGGGTGTGGGGATGGCCTTGGCGAGATGTTCGTCTTCATCAATGACATGTTGAAGGCTCCGGAGGAGATGCCGTAGCTTCTCCGCTCCGGGGAAGTACTGGACGACGAAGGGTACTCTGTCCACCGTGTCCCGTGTTTGTCTTCTGAGGAGGTCGGTGCGGTTTTTCGCTGTGGCGCGTCGGAACTGTTGATCGATGAGTCGAGCACCATATCCTGTTCTTATGAGGGCATCTTTCAGCGTCTGGAGGTGTCTGTTGCGATCCTCCTCATCCGAGCAGATCCTGTGTATTCGGAGGGCTTGTCCGTAGGGGATGGCTTCTTTAACGTGTTTAGGGTGGAAGCTGGAGAAGTGGAGCATCATGAGGTTATCCGTGGGCTTGCGGTACAGTGAGGTGCTGAGGTGACCGTCCTTAATGGAGATGCGTGTGTCCAAGAATGCAACCGATTCCGGAGAGTAGTCCATGGTGAGTCTGATGGTGGGATGGAACTTGTTGATGTCATCATATAGTTGTTTCAGTGATTGCTCACCATGACTCCAAAGGAAGAAAATATCATCGATGTATCTAGTGTATAGCATCGGTTGAAGGTCCTGTGCGGTGAAGAAGTTTTGTTCGAACCTGTGCATGAAGATGTTGGCATATTGAGTTGCGAATTTTGTCCCCATGGCTGTTCCGTGTGTCTGGATGAAGAACTGGTTGTTGAAGGTGAAGATATTGTGGTCCAGGATGAAGCGGATGAGTTGTAAAATTGCATCTGGAAACTGGCAGTTGACGGCATTGAGTACTGAGGCCGTTGCAGCAATGCCATCATCGTGGGGGATGCTGGTGTAGAGTGCCGAGACATCCATTGTGACGAGGAGTGCTCCTGGTTCAACTGCTCCATGTGTGTTGTGTTTCCGTAGGAAGTCCGTAGTGTCGCGACAAAAGCTGGGGGTTCTTTGTACAATGGGTTTCAAGATGCCCTCGACATAGCCGGAGAGGTTCTCGCACAGGGTTCCGTTTCCTGAAACGATGGGACGGCCGGGTGTGTTTGCCTTGTGTATTTTTGGGAGGCAGTAGAGATCTCCAATGCGTGGAGTACGTGGGATGAGAGCACGGAGGGTGCTCTGAAGGTCCGGATCAAAGGTTTTGATCAGAGTGTTGAGTTGACGGGTGTGTTCTTTGGTCGGATCTGTGGGTAACTGTCTGTAGTGTTCCTCGTTGTTCACTTCTTCACCGCACAGGACCTTCAACCGATGCTATACACTAGATACATCGATGACATTTTCTTCCTTTGGAGTCATGGTGAGCAATCACTGAAACAACTATATGATGACATCAACAAGTTCCATCCCACCATCAGACTCACCATGGACTACTCTCCGGAATCGGTTGCATTCTTGGACACACGCATCTCCATTAAGGACGGTCACCTCAGCACCTCACTGTACCGCAAGCCCACGGATAATCTCATGATGCTCCACTTCTCCAGCTTCCACCCTAAACACGTAAAAGAAGCCATCCCCTACGGACAAGCCCTCCGAATACACAGGATCTGCTCGGATGAGGAGGATCGCAACAGACACCTCCAGACGCTGAAAGATGCCCTCATAAGAACAGGATATGGTGCTCGACTCATCAATCAACAGTTCTGACGCGCCACGGCGAAAAACTGCACCGACCTCCTCAGAAGACAAACACGGGACACGGTGGACAGAGTACCCTTCGTCGTCCAGTACTTCCCCGGAGCGGAGAAGCTATGGCATCTCCTCCGGAGCCTTCAACATGTCATTGATGAAGATGAACATCTCGCCAAGGCCGTCCCCACACCCCCACTTCTTGCCTTCAAACAACCATGCAACCTCAAACAGACCATTGTCCGCAGCAAACTACCCAGCCTTCAGGAGAACAGTGACCACGACACCACACAACCCTGCCACAGCAACCTCTGCAAGACGTGCCGGATCATCGACACGGATGCCATCATCTCACGTGAGAACACCATCTACCAGGTACACGGTACCTACTCTTGCAACTCGGCCAACGTTGTCTACCTGATACGCTGCAAGAAAGGATGTCCCGAGGCATGGTACATTGGGGAAACCATGCAGACGCTACGACAACGGATGAATGAACACCGCTCGACAATCACCAGGCAAGACTGTTCTCTTCCTGTGGGGGAGCACTTCAGCAGTCACGGGCATTCAGCCTTGGATCTTCAGGTAAGCGTTCTCCAAGGCGGCCTTCACGACACACGACAGCGCAGAGTCACTGAGCAGAAACTGATAGCCAAGTTCCGCACACATGAGGACGGCCTAAACCGGGATGTTGGATTTATGTCACATTATCAGTAACCCCCACAGCTTGCCTCCTGGACTTGCAGAATTTCACAAGCTGTTCTGTCTGGAGACAATACACATCTCTTTAACCTGTGTTGAATGCTCCCTCCACCCACATTGTCTGTACATTTAAGACCTGGCTGGCTGTAGAGATTTGCATTCTAATCAGTATTCTGTAATTTGATTTCTGTGACTGTGCACTGTTTGAGAACAGATTTCCACTCCATCTGACGAAGGAGCTCTGCTCCGAAAGCTTATGGTATTTGCTACCAAATAAACCTGTTGGACTTTAACCTGGTGTTGTGAGACTTCTTACTCTGCTTACCCCAGTCCAACGCCGGCATCTCCACATCATTTCTCAAATTACTCAGTGGACTACCTGGAGGACTTACAGACCACTGCAGTCTGCGGGCAACACTTTGAGAGTCACCCTGATAAAGGTACACTCACAATGATTGCTCTTTGGTAGAAAGTACCAGGATTTTGACCAAATGACAATGAAGGTTTTATATTTCCACTCTCTTCACAGCACACACTGCCACTCAGCTTAGTGTCATCTGCAAATTTGGAGATATTCAATTCCTTTGTCCAAATCATTAATATATATTGTGAATAGGTTTGAGAACCACTGCTTTAACACATGGACTTCTCAAGGACAACTAGGGATGAGTAATAAATGTTGGCCAAGCCAATGACGCCCATTTCAAACAATGAATATTCTAAAAATGTAGGGGGCCCCAAATTAGAGCTTTGCATGGGAGCCTCATTAGGCACCTTCCATCCCTGGAGAGGACAGGCACATGCCCAGCTCTCGGTTCTCTGCCAATACCTCTGCACTCTTTCATTGGAGCTGGAGGATGAGTCTTTTTCAGACTGCCGTTTGCTTCTTCCCTTCTTGCTACGAGGCAGCTGAAATAGAGTAACCAGTGGAATAGCTGAAGTAGCTGTCTTATTACCCTTCCTTGCCTACTTTACTCTTCCAACTCTTTATTTTTTTAATATAATGCTCAATTTCTATTCCAGTTGCCATTTTTAAACAGAGCTACTGTGATTAGGGTCATAAAATCTAACAGGTTCTGATTAGTTCTTTCAACGTTGTAAGAACTTGAAAGGCTGGCTAACAAGATTTTATACACCAGGTCTGAGGAGCAGAATTAATATGTTTCACAGAATACTGTAATAAGATCAACTTACTCAATAAAAAAGCAGCATTTGTTCCATGTTAATCTCCTGGTGTGTTCAATGAACTGTCTTATAGAAGGCTTGATCCTTGGTCAAAATTAACATTGGTAGAATCAACAGAGCCTGAACCAGGCTGTTCACAACCTTAATGTCAAGCATGACCCTGAGATGAACTCCCAACTACAAGGCTGCACCCTCACAAAGACTACCTATTTCCACCTCAGCAGGTGAAGAGGTTTAGGAAGGGAATGGCAGAGCAATTAAAATCAGGGTGACTCAAGAGGCCGGAATTAGATGAGATGAGTGCAAATATTTCAGTATAGTGGGGCTGGATGAGATTACAGAGCTAGGGAGCGGTCCACCTCTGAAATATTGCCCGACGCAGCACTCTCCCCCGACCCTCCCCACCTCAGTTCACCCACTGTCAAAGCCATCGTCCATGCCTTTCTTACCCACTGGACCTGACTATTCCTTCCTGGCCAACCTGCCACATTCTACTCTCTGTATAACTTGCGTTCACCCAAAACATTCTTCACCCCAAAGTTTAGGCAGACCTCAGATGATATTATGGAAATGATATATGTCAAATCCTGACTTCAGAGATTTCAGTGCAAGTCAGTTCAGTCCCATAGCCCTTCTCTCATAATAGAATAGCTCAGATCAGAATATTGGTGTATCGATTAGATATTTACTGATCATGATAAACCAGAGCAGGTTTTGACTTATTTCTTCACTAGTTTCAGACTGGTTGGTTGGATAATTCAAAATTAGAATGGGAAGGGGTTTTTTAAGAAGTACAAACCTCTAGTGGCTGCATTCTTGTGTTATCAGATTTGTTTTCATTCCAGTTCCTGCCATGGGAAATGAACACTGTTGTAGCCTCCAGTTGTATGTATGGTTCAGGTTCAACTCAGAATCTAAAACCTTGTGACTATTCACTGATAGAAACATGTGGGCAAATACCTGTGGCAAAAAAATCATTGACAACAGCCCACTATAAACAATTGGCTGCACGAATCTTTTGGAGCAGCACGTAACCATACAGAAGTCCATTAATACAGTAATTTGCTGACTTCTTGATTATCTACCACCAGTACCTTCGTCAATTTAACTTGATTTTTTTTTTAGTTCATTACCTGGTCAAGTAACATGTAGATAAATATGGGTATAACTCTTGTACTTGCTTGGAAAATGTATGCAAGGGAAGCAGAGGAGAAAATGGATGACGGATATAATGAACTGGATGTAGTTGACTTATGCGAAATGTGCAAGGCCGGCACAGGATAGACAGAGGTGGAGAGCCTTAGCATTCAACCTTCTGGGACAAACGTGACATCAACAAATGAACAAACAATCATGCTTCAGTTAGATAGAGTAATACATATTTTACTCCACTGTTGGAAGTACAGATTTTACTCCTACACACATTTTTATACAGATTTCATTATCTGGAGAATATGCAATGCTTGCTTGTGTGGATCTTATGCTGTGGCTCAGTTTTGTTCATTTGCACTGGACACTACCTAAAAGGAAAAAAAAGTATCAGAAAGAAAGATGAATTCAAGGAAGTTATAGGGATCAATTATAAAGCACTGGTTCAGCCCCAGTCGGAGTACTGTGTCTAATTCTGGGAACCACACATTAGGAAGGATGTGAAGGGCAAAGAAAGGATTTAAAAGAATGGTTCCAGAATGAGGGACTTGAATATATAAGGATAGAATGGAGATCGTGAGTTATTCTCTTTAGAGAAGAGAAGGCTGAGTGGAGATTTGATAGAGGCGTTCAAAGTCATGAGGGGTCTGGAGAGAAACTGTTCCTTCTGCGGGAAGAATCGAGAACCAGAGGTCGACGATTTAAGTTGAATGGCCAAAGAGCCAATGGTAAGCGTAGGAAAAAAGATTTTATGCAGCATGTGGTTTGGATCTGGAATGTTCTACCTGTAGTGTGTTGGAGGTAGATACAACTGTGGCTTTTAAAATGGAAGTGGATGATGATCTCAAGACGAAATAAATTGAAGGGCTATTGGCAGGGCTATGGGCAGAGTTTTGGGCAGTGCTGGCAGGCGGGGTCTTCAGGGGTTCTGGAGTTGGGCCTGCCATTGTCTGATGACAAAATGGCCAGGTTAAAAGACCCACCTCCATTCCCAGAAACATTGGCCCAGTTCGTTAGTGGCATCAGTGGCACACCCACATATAGTTAAAACCTACACATTAGTATAACACGCATCCTCACCTCCCACCCTTCCTCAAACCCCTCACTTCCTTACCTCTCTCACTTGCTCCCACCCCACCTCACCAACATTTGAGAGTATTTGAAAAGCTCATAAATCTGTTAAAATAAACTGATATCACCTTTAAAGGAAAATCATTATCCTCAGGAGAAGGACATAAGTCTGTCAAAGTCATCAAACTCTCATTCTGCAGGACAGCTTAACAAACCAACTAAATGATGGTTTAACTCTTCAGTCTGCGGGCATGAATAGGGAGGGCTTCCAAATTGCTGCAGTCTCCATGAAAATTTGGAATTTCTGAAATGTACACTTTTAATATGGCACCGTCAACCACTAAATAGGATTGCATTGGGTTCACAGCCCACTTCCTTTCATCGGAAAAATGAAGTTGTAGAGTGAAGTAGAACTTCCTAATATCAGTGTTAAATTTGTACACAAGAACATATTCCATGACACAAAAACTTTATGATGACATTCATTACTCCAGTTAGTACAATACCAACAAAGTTATAATTCAGACTAAATTTAAAGAGATATTAAGGTTCAGTACCTAGATTAATGTCATTGCAAAACTTGGCTTCAGAGCTATAACATTCCAATGGGAAAGATTGCACTGAAGCCCATATAAAATGTAATTCTTGATTAGACAGATGGTGGTGACATAATGGTATTGTCAATGGGCTACAGGGTAATCGTCTGGATACTTGTGTTCGAATCCCACTATGGCAAGTGGTGAAATTTGAATTTATAGAATTATAGAATCCCTTCAGTGCAGATAGAGGCCATTCAACCCATCAAGTCTACACCGACTCTCCAGCAGAGCATCTCATCCAGGCTCACTCCCCTGCCCTATGCAGTAATCCCACACATTCCCCATGGCTAACCCTTCTAACCTACACATCTTGGCACACTAAGGGGCAATTTAGCATGGCCAATTCACCTAACTTGCACATCTTTGAACTGTGGGAGGAAACCAGAGCACCTGGAGGAAACCTATGCAGACATGGGGAAAATGTGTAAACTCCACACAGACAGTCACCCAAGGCCAGAATTGAACCCTGATCCCTGGAGCTGAGGCAGCAGTGCTAACCACTATGCCAGCATGCCACCAATTCAATAAAAATCTGGAATTAAAAATCTAATGATGACCACAAAGCCATTGCCAGATTATCGTAAAAACCCATCTCATTCACTAATGTCTTTGAGGGAAGGAAATCTTCTGGCCTACATTTGACTCCAGGCCTACAGTGATGTGATTGATTCTTAAATGTCCTCTGAACAAGGGGAAATTAGGGATGGATTGATTCTCAATTCCATGAACAAAAAAATAGAATCAGAGTATGATACAACACAGAAGAAGGTCATTCATTCCATCCTGACTCTGCCAGTGAAGAGCTATCCATCTCTTTCCTTTTGTACACAATGGGAACTTTTAAATGTTGATGCTCAGGGAAACTCAGATGTGCTTGTACAAGGAATGCAAAGTTAGCATATAGGAATAGCAAGCAATTAGGAAGGCAAATGGTTGTTTTTTTTTAATCACAAGAAGTTTGGACCACAAGAATGCATTAGTCTTGTTCCAATTGTAAAAAGCTTTGGTGTCATTACACCTTGAGCACTGTGCACAGTTTAGGTCTTCATATTTATACTTGCATCGCAAAGGTTCACCAGATTGGTACCCAGAATGAAAGTGTTGCCGATAATGAGAGACTGAGCAAATTATGCCTTTGCTCTCCAGGGTTTGGAAGAAAGAGAGGTGATCTCATTGACACATACAAGATTCTGAAGGGGGAAACAGGATGAACATAGAGGTTGTTTCCCTTGGCTGAGGAAACTAGAACATGGGAGCAAAGCCTCAGGATAAGGGGACAATCATTTAAAACTGAGACAAGAAGTAATTTCTTAACATGATATGTTTTACTAGTTTAATATTTTTTAGGGCATTTTTTCTTCAGTGTCACAATTACATCCTAGCAGTCTCCAAACACCATGTGTAGATTCTACACATTGCCTTATGAAATTCAGCTCCAAATCTGGCATCAACTCATTTATTGCCCCTAATAAACTATCAAATGTAATGGCACTGATTCACAAATGTTGTATAAAATACTGTTCTATTCCTTTGTAGACAAAAGGTTATGAATCTTTGGAATTCTCTACTTCAGAGTTTGTGGATGCACCATCATTGAATATATTTAAGGCTGAGATAGACAGACTTTGGTCTCAGATAATCAAGGGATATGGGAAGCAAGCCAGAAAGTGGAGTTGAGGCCAAAGGTCAGCCATGATTATATTTGAATGCCAGATTAGGCTTGACAGGTCAGATGGTCAACAACAGCTCCTATTTCTTATGTTCTTATGACTGTATTTAGGTAAATGTTTGACTGCTTTCCTGTTTGGATGTGGAAGATTGATCTTATAAAATAAAGTTTCAGAAGTCCTGAGATGCGTAGGTTAGGGGGATTAGTGGGTAAAATATGTAGGGATATGGGAGGAGTAGGGTCTGGGTGGGATTGTAGTCAGTGCAGACTCGAAGGGCCAAATGGCCTCTTTCTGTACTGTAGGGTTTCTATGATTCTATGAAAATAAATGTTTAACATGATATGTTTTACTAACTAAGCTTAATATTTATATGGGCATTTTTTTCTTCAGTGTCACAATTACATCCTAGCAGTCTCCAACACTATTATGATTCTACACATTGCCTTGTGAAATTCAGCTCCAAATCTGGCATCAACTCATTTATTGCCCCTAATAAACAATCAAATGTAATGGCACTGATTCACACATGTCGTATAAAATACTGTTCTATTCCTTTATAGTAAACTGCATTTGCTGAAATGGCTTGAAAAAGGACCATGCCATAAAATATTCACAAATACTAAACATAAACTTCATGTTAGATGTAAAGAGAATTTTAATAATGGTGCTCTATAAAAATTCTCCCCTCAGGACAGCAATTCCAGATGGGAAGTAAACCAGATCATTTTGCATTTCAGGGGCCAATTAAAATAAAATGGAATTCTAAGCAGTACTGAGATGAGTGTGGCAAAAATGGATTTGAGATTTTCAGTCCCAGAAGATGATTCCAAATATGCAGTGTTACTCTGTTGAAAAGATTAAGTGCAAATCCACACAAAAGAACAAATGCATTTGTTTTTGGCTGAAATTTATCATAAAACTGTAACCCTAGCTGCTAATATCTGGATGTCTCTTTGTGATACTAAGCCATAGAATCCATAGAATGTCTACAGTGCAGAAGGAGAGCATTTGGCCCATCGAGTCTGCAACGACCCTCCGAAGAGCATTTTACCCAGGCCCACCCCCCTGCCCTGTGCCCGTAACCCTGCGCATTTACCATGGCTAATCCAACCAACCTACACAAAAACCAAGCATGTAGACAATAAGGGAAGGGAATGACAAAAGGGAATATGAAGAGGTTCGGAAAGAAATGCGTAAAAATATGTAGGAAAGCAAAGAGGAACTACAAAATTAAACCATCAAGAAATAGAGAAAAGCATAGTAAAGTATTCTATAGACATATGAACAGCAAATGAAAAATCAGGATAGGGATATGGCCAATAAAGAGATGTACTTGATAACCTCACAGGTAATGACAGCAAAAGGGCAGAAATAATGAAGAGTTATTTTGCCTCAGTATTTACCAGGGAAGCAAACAAGGTGGAATTATAAAAGATAACATTTAAGATGAAAGGTGCGAGATAATTAATAAATGTAGAGAAGATGTAGAGAAGGGGCGGCACGGTAGCACAGTGGTTAGCACTGCTGCTTCACAGCTCCAGGGTCCCGGGTTCGATTCCCGGCTCGGGTCACTGTCTGTGTGGAGTTTGCACATTCTCCTCGTGTCTGTGTGGGTTTCCTCCGGGTGCTCCGGTTTCCTCCCACAATCCAAAGATGTGCGGGTTAGGTTGATTGGCCAGGTTAAAAAAATTGCCCCTTAGAGCCCTGGGATGCGTAGGTTAGAGGGATTAGCGGGTAAAATATGTGGGGGTAGGGCCTGGGTGGGATTGTGGTCGGTGCAGACTCGATGGGCCGAATGGCCTCCTTCTGCACTGTAGGGTTTCTATGATTTCTAAGATATTCTTTGCAACTCTCTAAGTATATGCAGCAGGCAAATTCATCTGAAAATATAATTGTGCCATGTTAGAACAATATTTTACATAAACCATACAGCACAAAAACAGGCCATTTGGCCCAACTAGTTTGTGCAGGAATTTATGCTCTACACAAGTCTCCACACTTCCTCTTCATCTAATTATATCAGCATTTCCACCCATCTTTCTCATATGCTTATGTAGAATCCCCATAACTGCATGTCATTTATCACAACTACTCCTTGTGGTAGCATGTTCACATTCTTACAATTCTCAGGGTAAAACATTTCTCCCATGGATATCTGAGTAACTATCTAATACTTATGGTCCCTAATTTTAGTCTTGCCTGCAAGTGGGAATTTCTCTATGTCTACCTAGAATCATAGAATTCCTACAGTGCAGAAGGAGGCCATTCAACCCATCGAGTCCACACTGACTTTCCAACAGAGCATCGCACCCAGGCCCAATCCCTGTGACCCTGTGCATTTATCTCGCTAATCCCCACATCTTGCCATGTCTACCTGACATGTCATTTTTAAAAAGTTATATTAAGTCATCCCTCATTCTTCTCATTTTTAGATCAAAGAGCCCAAGTCAGTTCATCCTTTTCTAATTGTTACAACCTCTCAGTTCTGGTACCATCTGAGTTAAGTATCTTCTGTACTTCTTCCAATGCACCTGTATATTTTTTATTATATGAACGCCAACACTGTGCACAATACTCTAAGTGTGGTCTAACCGAGATTCAACACAAGTGTAATGACTGCTCTGCTTTTCAATTCCATCCCTTTAGAAATGAACCCCAAGTGCTTCATCTTTTTAATGGCTGTATTAATCTGCATGGCTACTTTTTATTGTTTTGTATATCTGTACGATTCGATCCCTTTCCTGTCCTAGCCCATATGCAGCTCCTTATTTTCCAAGTAGCCTTTCCATTCTTCCTACCAAAATATAGCACCTCACACTTACGTGTGAAATTAATTTGTCCATTCTACGCATATTTTGCAAGTATGGCTGTAATTTTACCATCACACTTGCCAGGGGAATCAGAATTGGCGAGGGGCGGAACATGGAAAGGTCCATTGACCTCGGGTGGGATTTTACGGTGTTGGAATGAGTGAGGCTATAAAATGCCAATATTGTCTCCTTGTTTTCTTTGCCAAATGATATATTATATATTATGGGAAAAGATGCTTTGTTGACAGTGTGGTGGAGCTTGAAGATCTATCTACATTTTGATTGCTATAACTGAGCAAACTCTGCTCAATCGCTGTCAATAAAAGACAACTTTTATTTTGTTCTCAACTTCCTATCTTAGAGGGAAGAACAAAGAGAACAAAGAAAATTACAGCACAGGAACAGGCCCTTCGGCCCTCTAAGCCTGCACCGACCATGCTGTCCAACTGAACTAAAACCCCCTACCTTCTGGGGACCATATCCCTCCACTCCCATCCTATTCATGTATTTGTCAAGATGCCGCTTAAAAGTCACTATTGTATCTGCTTCCACTATCTCCCCTGGCAGCAGGTTCCAGGCACCCACCCCACCCTCTGTGTAAAAAACTTGCCTCGTACATCTCCTTTAAACCTTGCCCCTCGCACCTTAAACCTATGCCCCCTAGTAATTGACTCTTCCACCCTGGGAAAAAGACTATCCACTCTGTCCATGTCCCTCATAATCTTGTAGACTTCTATCAGGTCACCCCTCAACCTCCGTCGTTCCAGTGAGAACACAATTCATTTCTATTTATCTTCACTCTATATAACACATTGCGTACTTGAGTTCTGCTCTATTCTTACTTTGACAACAAGGCTTTACACAATATAAGTATTGGAATGGAAATTAAAGGGGAATATGTAATATGTTGAGACTTCTGAATGCCATTTTTTCCATGGTGGTAATAATACTATTATTGGACATAGAAGTGTAGGTTGACTGATAGTTTTTGGGCTAGATTTTCACCTACTCATAGTCAACACCTTTTTTCATTTGTGGGATATGGGTGTTGTTCACAAAACCAACATTTATTGACCATCCCTAATTGTCCTGGAGAAGGTGGTGGTGAATCTCCTTCTTAAACAGGTTCATTCCCTGCGGTGAATGTACTCACACAGGGCTGCTTAGGAGGTGGCTCCAGGATTTTAACCTATCAGGAGTCATTTATTTCTGTATGGTGGTTTGTTCTTTTGACCATAAGGATTAGAATCGTAGAATTCCTACAGTACAGAGGAAGCCATTTGGCCCATTGAGCCTGCGCCAACAACAATCCCACCCTATCCCTGTAACCCCACATGTTTACCCTGCTAATCCCCCCGAAACTAGGGTCAATTTAGCATGGCCAAATTATATGAACTTAACCTGCACATTTTTGAACTGTGGGAGGAAACCGGAGCACCTGGAGGAAACCCACACAGACACGGGGAGAATGTGCAAACTCCACACAGACAGCTACCCAAGCTGGGAATCGAACTTGGGTCCCTGGCACTGTGAGGCAACAGTGCTAACCACTGTGCACCCCCCCCCCCCCCCCCCCCATTGCCTATTATTGAGAGACTGCCGTAGAACAGGTGAAAAACGAGCTAATGTCAGTCAGTGAAATTCTCCAAAGAGAGATCAGTGCAGTGGCTGGTTTTACAGAAAAATCCGAATCTGTCCCGCATTCTTACCTTCTTCTTGGATCGTTTCGATTTCTTTGACATGTTCCTCACCTTCTTGTGGAGGTGAAACAACACCTGGAAGAGGGAGTGGACAAAAGATCATGAAATAGCCGTGAAAAGCAAGGAAGAACACATTTGATTTTTCAGATGAGAAATTGGCGAAATGGAGCAGTGAAGCGGGTGAACTGAGGCACAGTTTAAAACCGAGGCGAAAACTCCGTTTTAAACGGGTTTGGTTATATATTTCCACCTTCTATCGGTCATGAGTTCCAGTCCAACCGAGAGACGAAACAAACAAGGGTTCGAACTGTCTGTACCCTCCGTTACTGTCACATCATATATTATCTGATATACGACAAGCCGTGCCCAGATTTTATCATGCACACTTTGGAATGGTGTTGAGAGTTCGCGGACTTGAAGAACACTCAATAATTCACCTGTTACACTCAGCTAAAAGGGAAAAGGTTTTTTTTGGGGGTGGGGAGTGGGGGGTGGGGGAACAGCAATTAATACATCCTGATATTCATTGGATTAAACCTGTCGCCTTGTTTAACTGTTGCCAAGACTTTTCCAGCCCCTTTCCCCGAATTCTCTTTCTCATTAGTTTCTCTTCAGGATTGGACTTTAAAAGCACAAAGCAGTTGTGATTCGAGTTTAAGTTTATTGCCACAAGTAGGCTGACATTAACACTGCAATGAAGTTACTGTGAGAATCCCCCTCTTAGCTGGGGTTTTACCTTGGCATAGCAGCAGCAGATCAGTAGCAAAGGCAGCAAGTATCCAATGATCAGGATGGTGACCTTGTAGACCTGCTTGAGAGTCCTGTCCTCCCACACTTCCCAGCAGAAGGAGCAGTTGGGGGCCCGGTGGTACCCGCTCACCAGGCTCTGGTGCCGGGCCACGGGCAGGGCGGTGAGGAGGGACAGGAGCCAGATGCCAGCCACTGCCACCGAGGCGTTCCTCTTGTTGCGGATGCAGGGGGGCCGCTTGGAATGGACCACCGCGATGTACCTGTCCACCGACATGGTGACCAGGGTGAAGATGCTGACCAGCAGGGTGACGGTGAAGGAGTAGTGCACCAGCTTGCAGAGGAGGGCGCCGAACACCCACTCGGGCAGGGAGTAGATGGTGGCTTGGAAAGGGACGCAGAGCAGCAGGAAGGAGAGGTCAGCGATGCTCAGGTTGAGGATCAAAGTGTTGGTGGTGCTCCTCGGTCTGCGGGTCTGGGTCCTCCCCAGCACCACGATCACCAGCGTGTTGCCCACCATCCCCAGCAGGAAGATCAGACCGAAGGCGATCGGCACCATCACCACCTCTGCTCCGTCCGAGCGCTCAATGGAGCAGGCATTTCCCCAGGAGACACTCTCATTGCTGGGGCTGAGTAACTCAGTATCCATCCTGAGTGCTGTCTTCACTCTTCACTTCACACACTGCTGCATGGAGGCAGCCTGCAGCCACTTGGTAACATCCTCCCCTGTCACTGAGATTGGAAAGAGTTTATATTCCTTCCCCCCTCTCCTTGCCGTGCCCTACAGTGACTGGGTGTCAGACATCTGATCGCGGCAATGAAGCAAAGGGCACTCACTATGTAGCTGTCAGCTTATCTCAAACTCCAAATCGCTCAGGTATCACCTTCTTAAAGAAAAACTGCTCACAATGAGACTCCCCCCCCCCCAAAAAAAAGTGACAATATTGAAACGGCCAGACACGTTTCTAAAATGCATGTCTTAATCCACACTTAAACACTAATGTATTAAATCTTATCCATCGACTGAAATTCGCCACTGCCTAATCATCTTTCCTCCGGTCTCTCGCTGTGTTTTATAACAGAACAGCGCCAATGACCTGCCCCGATCGGTACATTGTCATCAAAGATTTCTGCTCGGCGTAAGAGGAGTGTAACCACCTCCCCTTGACAATCGACTGCATTCCCACCCCTGGATCCCTACCCCACCCCTCAACATCCTGGAGAGACCATTGATCACAAACTGAACTGGACCAGCCATATAAATACTGTGATTGCCAGAGCAGTCAGAGGCTAGGAATTCTGCAGTCAGTAACCCGTCTCCTGACTCCCCAAAGCCTGTCCATCATTTACAAGGCACTTAGAGAAATTATGTTCTCAAATAACAAGAAGAATTATGAACTCGTTATTTGAAGAATGTACCAGACACAAAGGGAAATTAAACTCTATGAGTCTGGAATACTTTCTCTTTAAAAGTATATTAAAAGCAAAACAAAAATCTTTCAGGCAGAAATTTTCCCATCCGCCATGCAGGACAAAGCAACCCAATTGATTGTTAACTCATCCACCAACTTAAGCATTCACTCCCTCCACTACTGACACACACTGGCATCAATGTTTACCATCAACCAGATGAACTCTCAAGGTTCCTTTGACAGCTCCTTCCAAACCTGCAACTGCTACCACCTTGAAGGACAAGGACAGTAGACACATGGGAGCACCAGCACCTGCAAGTTCCCCTTCCATTCACACACCATTCCGATTTGGAAATATGTCGCTGTTCCTTCATTGTCACCGGATCAAAGCTCTGAAACTCACTAACAGCACTATTGGTGCACCTACAGCACATAGACTGCAGTGGCTCAAGATCACCACATTATAAATCCTGACACAAAATGTTGGCTTTAGTCTCTCTCCACAGATCTGCTGAGTTTCTCCAGCATTTTCTGTTTTTTGTTTCTAATTAGACCCGAGTGCCCAGGGTTTTTTTTGTTGGTGTGTCACTGTTTAGGAACATGTATTCAGGTTTGGAATCGATCCCTACGTGAATGCAAGGGAGAGGCAGGATTCCCACTGAAACAGTTTTCTAGAATTGTCAAGTACTTGAACAATGAACACTGTGGCCAGAACTTTATGTTGCTCGGACCCAGAAGCATGTGAAATCATGCAAGAAGATGTCAGGCATATGTTCTGACATCATTGTGCACTTGTGTGATATTTCAGCTGATACACGTGCACGGGTGTCAGGAGAACACTGGCAATTAAAGTGCCACTTAGGCCCATTAAAGAGTCAATTAAAACAAGGGGGAAGACGGGATCAAGCAACTGAGTTGGATGATCAGCCATGATCATATTGAATGGTGGAGCAGGCTCAAAGGGCTGAATGGCCACCTCCTGGATCCTATTTTACATGTTTCTATGTTTCTAAAAACGATTCATGTGTTCTGTCATGTGTTGCCATGTGAGCTTTTTGGTCAGGCGGCCTTCAGACCTTTGTTACAATCTTGATCCAGGGTGGAACGAAGTATCAGGGCTGACATAACATTTAAAAAAGTGCCAGGGACTGAGGTTTTCCGAGTTCTGTTGTCATGTGTTGCTGAGAGAGCATTTGCTACATTTTATCGTCACATTTAATTTGTAAGCCGGAATTTCTCGGCTGTTCATGCCCACTGCAAGCAAGGATGGAGAATTTGGCGCTCAGCCAAATCTCCGCTCACTGAAGCTGGGCCGAAGAATCCCGATGGCAGGAACAGCCAGAAAAACTCTGGCCCAAGAGGTCTGCAGTTCCTTGAGACAGATCCACAGCAACTGTCCAGCTTGAGGGAGCTCATTCGAAGCCCTTAACCTCCATTTTCTTGACACGCACCCTCTTCCCATCCCCCTCACCATCCTTTCTCAGCATGCGTTTTACACTGGCTGCCCATTAATGAGCCAACCAGCGTGGAATGGCATTCTGAGGTCGATCGCGGCCAGAAGCACATTTTGTGTTTGCTTTAGGGCCTGCTGAGTGTGCATGCCTGATGAGTGCAAAATTCAGGTCCAATATTTCCAAAGCACCTTCGTTACCTGCAACTAGCCTCAGTTCATTAAAGAAATGAATCACTGTCTGTGGGCAGCTTTTTCATTTAACTCATCTCAATCACTTTTGTGCTGTTAGATGCCTGCTTACTGAGAGATATGAGAAACAACAGAAATGATCTCCTGACTGTCGGAACTATTAATTTCCCCCAGAAAGCAGTCTGACAGGCACAGAATGAAAAGGACACAGCGGCTGCGGTTGTGTGGACCTTTGCGTTCACCTGTCCAAGACGTGCTACCTTATGGCCAAACAATGCTGGAGCTCTCAGACCTACCTCAGGTTTGGATCAGCCTCAGGACCGTCTGTGCATTTTCAACAAGGAAGACAAAAATTCAGAGTGCAATCTGATCTGTACAGACAACTTAACTGCATTGCTGTTTTTGTAATTACTATTTTGAAATGTCTGTAATGTTCCTTTGATTGTATTGAAGCACCTCAGAGTGATACATGATGTACATAGAAAACCGGAATATTATTGCACTTTCTGTGATAGCCATCTTGCGATGTTCTTTCAGATATTTTACGATTAAACTGTAGTTTTGCAAAAGCAAGGAGGTTCACCCAGGAGTAGGCCCTCCCTGTCAGATCCTTCCCACACACTTTGGGTGGGATCTTATGGCCTTGCTTGAGCGAGATCGGAAAATCCTACCTGCGGTCAACGGACATCTCCATTGTTCACCCCTCGCCCCGTTCCGATTCCGTGGCGGGTGGAGTGGTAAGATTCTGGCGATGGAATCTCACCCCAACCACACATTGCCCTCAAAGTGACTGTGGTGGGGAAGAGACTGTTGTCTACCTCCTTGGGCAAAGAAGGTCTGGAGTGGGATGAGGAGGGTTTTATCGAGGTTCATCCCGAGCAGCTCTGTGATGCAGGACTCTGTGCTCTACAGGCTGTTCCCAGGGATACACACTGAGACAGACAACAACTGCTGCTGGAGAATCATCAACTCAATGAAAGGCGCTCTTTGGTCTGCCCGAAACCAGTTGGTCTTCCAAAGCAAAGAGTAGTCCCTGATCCAGTGTTGCAGACTGGCACAGTCCAAAACCCAGGACTACATGCTAAGGGATGCACTAACGCTTGGGGAAGCTGCCGCAGAGGCACAATGGGGAAGGTCACTGCAGGACCTTTCAGCCACAGTGCACCGAGGGGAGGGGAATTGTATAGAACCCCCTCGGGTTGTATGACGCACATTGAATGTATAAGATGAATATTACAGATATCACAATTGTATTGAAGCACCCGAGAGCGCAACTTGATCTATGTAGACAACTTAAATACCTTTGCACTTTTTGTAACGACAATTTTGAAATTTCTGTAATGTTTCATTGACTGTATTAAAGCACCTCAGAGTGCAACATGATGTATATAAACAACTCAAATACTATTGCACTTTCTCTGATGAGCATTTTAAAATGTTTATAATGTTCTTTCAGCTATTTTACAGATGAAATATATTTTTGCAACAGCAAAAAAAAAAGGAACGCAATAACTTGAGTAAAACAAAGTTACTGTCAAATAGAAACCTATTGTTATAGTCCAGCTATTGTTATCTTAACCAATTAAAGCCATATACTACAGAATAAACTTTGCAACAGCCTGGTTGCTATGTGCAAACCACATCGAGGGGGTGGAGGGGGTTGCTGCTGTGTAACTGGAGACAGCCACATCAGGACTGTTCCCTAAACCCATTCCTACTGCCAGAGGGGGACCGTCAATTTGCATTTAAGGCTCCAATCAGGGACGATTTTTCAACCTCGCTGGCATGCTTGCCTTACCTTACATACTTACCTTCTCTCCCATCAAATTGACTGGGATCTTTAAACCTACATGCTTTACGACAGCTAATGCTGTAAAAAGGTGGAGTAGCTTCACTTCCATCAATGCTGCTGCCCTGCACAGAAAGGGTTGGGTGGAGTGAGGTGAGGCGGGGGGAGGTGGGGGGGGGGGGGGGGGGGGGCGGGAGGCGATTCTCCCAAAAGAAGTCGAAGTGAAAATTCATGTGAAAACTGGAATAATTCACGCTGGTTTTTCTCAGTGGAAGTTCACACCAGAATCTCCCAAATTCTGTGTAATGCAGAGGCCAGCAGTGTGAATATCCACTGGAGAGGCTGAAACCAGCCGGAATTACCCAAGTGTCAGCCTCTGGTTTGCTGCCCAGCTCAATCACTGGCCAACCCAGGACCCCTGCAGTGCAGCCCCCCCACAATCCCTCCATGGCCCGATCGCGGCCCCCTGTCCATTTGCGGGCCTGCTCCGAACTCCCCACCGTCCTGGCCCGCCCTCTCCTCCAGCCTCCCCCCACTACCTCAGCAGCGACGATTCACCCGACATCCGTGCAGGCAGACTGCCCCCCCGGCAGACCCTCCCCTGGCAGACCCTCCCCCAGCAGACCCTTCTCCGGCAGAAACCCCCCAGCTGACCCCCCCCCCCCCCCCCCAACCAGCCCACCCCAGTCGCTGGCCTCCGTCCAGCGCCCATCGATTGCAATGACAGAATGGCAATGGGACCCCCCCCACCCTCACCCCCACCAATCATCCCATAGGCCCCGCCCCCAGCAGACCCTGCCCCAGCCCCCTTTGCACTGTCCCATGCCCAATGGACAGTGCCAAGGTGCCTCCCTGAGCATGGGCACTTTGCCCTTTGGGCAGTGCTTGGGGAAAAGGCTGGCACTGCCAAAGTGCCAATACCCAGGGGGCACCCCCCACTACCCATCCCCCTAGGGGGCCCTGAATGCACCCCCACCTTCATTCCATCGGGCTCAGGCTCCCCGAACGTGGGGAGCGATTGTAATCCCCGCTGGAGTGAAACACTCTGGCAGGGTAAGCGATGCTAGAGGGCCAAGCGAATTCAGTCCTGGGCCCGCTAGTAGTATTTAAATAGTATGTAAAATAATATTTAAACGCTACCCTGCCTCCCAGTTGACTTCTGGCACTGTGCAGATACTGCTGGAAATCCGGGCCTGGGAGAAACAAGCGCGGCACGAGCGCTCGCGGGAACTCCGCGAATTGGCCGAAGTGCGATTCTCCCGGCCCGCTGCGCTAAAATAATAACACAGCGGGATGGGAGAATCGCAGCCAGGATTCCGGAACTGCTGTGTGGCATGTTTCTCGTCAGGCCCGGGTCGGATGTCCAGGTGAGAAATGTGCAGCTTCAGACCTGGCTAAGTAATAAGGAGCAGGGTGGCACTCTGACAGTGATTGCCACTCCGTGGAAGTTCCTTTGTCAGTCCTGTCTCAGTGGTCACACACATATCCGCTACCCCTGTTGATGCAGAGGTGCAAATCCTGCTCCAGAGTCCTGAGCACCAAATCTAGGTTGATACTTCAGAACGGAACAGAGTGTGTATTGTAGTTGGAAATATCACCTTTCAGACAAGACACGAAACAATAGGGTCTGTCTGCCCTCACAGGTGGATGCAAAAGATTGCAAAGCAATATTCTGAGGAAACCAGGACTTCTCCCCAATGTTCTGGTTAATATTTATCCCTCAACCAACATCACTAGAACAGATTATCTGGTCTTTTATTTAACTGCCATTTGGACAGCTTGCTGTGCACAAATCGATTTGTCATGTTTCCAACACTATGGCCGGAATTTATGCCCTGCCTGCCACGGGAATCAGAGCGGGCAAGGGGCGGACAATGGAAATGTCTGTTGGCCTTGGGCAGGATTTTAGTTTCAGGATGAGCAAGACCATAAAATCCCACCCTACAACTGTGACCACATTTCAAAAAGTACATTGTAGCCTTTAAAGCACTTTGGGACATCATGAAATGTCTATGTTACAAGTTTTCTTTTTATTATTAATAAAATGTTCAAAAGACTGAACCTGCCTTTCTTGATTGCGAGAGGTGTATTATTACAGAACGCTAACTATTTACTTCAGGGATTAACAAAAATAAAAGGCGAAGGAGGTCATGAATTATGTTCCAGTTTATAAGTGTCTAGAATTCCACACAGGATTTGTAAATAAGGAACTGAGTTTGAGTGTTTTTTCATTTTAATTATGGAAAATCATTTTTTCAGTCTAGACTGATGCTTCACTGCAGCACCCAGGGAGTACAGCAACGCTACTTGTGCTGCCTTTCAGATGAAAAGCCCTCAAGCCCATTACACTATTGGATAAGGTGAAAAGATTATTTCCAGTGTTATGCTTAATATCCGACCAGGAACTGCCACCAGAAACAGATGAATTTGTCAGTTACTGCTGTATGTGAGACTTTGCTGTGTATAAGCGGCAGGTTTTTGCACGCGAAGTAACATTAACTATAGTTCGAAAGTAATTCAATACCTTCGAAAGATGCTAACATGTCCTAACGATTTGAAAGGTGCTATATAAAGGCAGTTTCTTTCTTTACAATTTTCAACTCAGTGATTAAAAACACATCCTGATTTAGAATAAAAATAAACAAGGAGTCTCTTGTTTTGACTTCTACTTTGTAGTATCTGCTCATCTCTTTTGGTTTCTTGACTATGATGTATTTTATCCCAATTAGTTCTCTGATAGCGACTTCACCAGCCTGCCTATGAAAGATTACACCTTGAAAAATTAATCTGCCTTTCCCCTTCAGATGCCAAATGACCTGATCTACATTTCCAGTACATTTGTTTTCTTCATTTAATGAAAGACTAAATAATAATTCTTGGATCAGCTGAGATTCATATTCTTACTACACAACATGGATATATGAATGATTTTGTTCACTTCATGGTCATTTCTGATGGAAGAGCAGATGTACAGCATCATTACCATCTCATCTCCAACACAGTCTAGAGATTTTCAAATCTCTAAGAATGATCTGCTGCCAGATTCTCTTAAATATCTTTAGATCAGGTATCATCAAAGGCTGCAGTTAATCCTCTGATATCTTACCATGTTGATTGTCACACAATTGGTAACAGATACCACGCACCTAACCAGTCAAAATCAAAATGAGATTGCTCGCATATATATGGTAAAGTTTGCAGGGGTTACATTCCCGTGAAGCCTTGCAAACAGCAAAATTGAGAATGATGAACATGCTTTTCAGTGGAAGTCAATTAGGTATGTTCCAGCAATGTGAGGACATCCTTGGTTTGTGTAGCAAATTTTAGTAGAGTACCTGTATACGACAGAGGAGGGAGCCTCTGAGCAATACAAGACATATACAGCTATAGATATTTTTTAAAAAAGAGACAATTCTCATTTAAGAAAGAAAGGAAACATCTCAAAACAGGCAGACAAAGCCATTCAACTTTTCAAAACTGAACAAGGACGTTATTGCAACTCTGGACTGAAGGATTTGGACATTTCCAGATTAATCGCTCTGTTCAGGTTGCACGTCAGCTGCACCCATTCCAGGCACTGTTTTGCATCCCTAAGACCATAAGACGTAGGAGCAGAATTAGGCCATTTGGCCCATCGAGTCTGCTGCACCATTCAATGAGATCATGACTACCCTGATATGATAATCCTCTTTCCCGCTTTATCCCCAGAACCCTTGATTCACTTGCTGATTAAAATTCTGTCTATTTCAGCCTTGAACATCCTTAACGGCCCAACCTCTACAGCTTTCTGTGGCAAAGAATTCCACAGATTTACTACCCTCCTCATCTCGGTTTTAAATGGGTGACCCCTGACTCTGAGATTATGCCGTCTGATCCTAGATGCTCCCACAAGGGAAACAACCCCTCAGCATCTACCCTGTCAAGCCCCATGACAATTCTATATGTCTTAATAAGGTCGCTCCTCATTCTTCTAAACTCCAATGAGTACAGGCCCAACCGACTCAACCTCTCCTTGTAAGAAAACATTTCCATTCCTGGGATCATCCCAGTGAACATTCTCATGACTGTCTCCGATGCCAGTATATGTTTCCTAAGATAAAGGCATGAAAACTATTCACAGTATTCCAGGTGTGATCTAACTAGTGTCTTGTATAGTTTTAGAAAGACTTCTCTATTTTTGTACTCCATTCCCTTTGAAATAAATGCTAACATTCCATTTGCCTTCCTATTACCTGCTGAACTTGTATGTTAACTTTTTATGATTTATGGACGAAGACCCTCAAATCCCTCTGTACTGTAGCTTTCTGTAGTCTTTCTCCATTTAAATAATTTTCAACTACTTTATTCTTCCCACCGTATTGGATAACTTCACATTTTCCTGCATAATATTCCATTATATACCAAGTTTTTGCCCATTCATTTAATGTCTGTACCCCTTTGTAGACTTTTTTGTGTCATCCTCCCAACTGGCTTCTCACCTACTTTGTGTCATCTCCAAACGAGTCAATTGTACATTCACTTCCTTTGTCCAAATCAATAAAAAATGTAAATAATTATGGCCCTGGCATTGATCCCTGTTACAGGTTGTCATCCTGAAAAACTCCCTCTTATTCCAACTCTCTGTCTTCTATTCGTTAATCAATCCACCATCCATGCTAATATACTACCCCCAACACCATATTTCGTAGCTTTTGGTGCAGACTTTATTGAATGCTTTTTGGAAATCTAAGTATATTACATCTACTGGTTCCCCTATATCTATCCTGCTCTAAGGATTCTAATACATTTGTCAGACATGATCTTCCCTTCATGAAGCCATGCTGGCTCTGCATGATTATGTTATCTATTTCTAAATGTTCTGCTGTTATAGCCATTATAATGGATACATGTTTGAATAAGGATGTTACATTGGTAGTTTTCCAAGCCTCTTGGGACTTTTTTAGAATTGAAGAATTCTTGGAAAATTATTACCAGTGCATCCACAATCTCTTAGCTACTGCCTTTAATATCCTAAGATGCAATCCATCAGGTTCAGGAGACTTATCAGTATTTAGCCCCATTAGTTTCACTCTAGTAATAGTTATTGTATTTATTTCCTACCCCCCACACCTTTTACCCGATGATTATTTAGTATTTTTGGAATGTTATTAGTGTCTTCCAATGTGAAGATTGATGCAAAATATCTATTTAACTCCTCTTCCATTTCCTGGTTTCCTATTATTATTTCCCCAGTCTCATTTTTTAAGGGATCTACGTTCATTTTGGCCTCTTTCTTCCTTTCTCGTAATGTCCATTTTATATTGGTTGCTAGTTTGCCCTCAGTTTATCTTCTCCCTTTTAAAAAATCTTTTCGGTCACTTTTTGTTTGTTTTTAAAACTTCCCCAATCCTCTGGCTCACCACTAATCTTTGCCACATCATACATTTTTTTTCTTTCAGTTTAATATCATCCTTAACTTCCTTGTTAACCAAAGCTGATTTATTCCCTTCCTAGAATTTGTCTCCCTCACTGGGATATATCTTTATATGAGTCATGAACTATTTTAATAAATGTCTGTCATTGCCGATCAACCATCTTTTCTGCTAAACTCATTTCCCAGTCCACCCAAACCAACTCTGCCCTTGTTCCTTTATAATTATTCTTATTTAGGCTTAGCACAGTGTGTTTCTGACCTAAGTTTCTCACTCTCAACTGAATGCTACCATGTTATGGTCATTGTTTCCTAGAGAATCTTTTACTTAGAGATTGTTTGCGAAACGTGTCTCATAACATATTACCAGATCCAAAGTAGCCTGATCCCTGGTTGGATCCATAACATATTGTTTTTAGGAAATTGACCCAAATACACTATGAATTTTTCCTCAAGGCTATCTCTACCAATTTGATTTTCCAAATCCACATGAAGGTTAAAGTCACCCATGATTAATGTACTGCCTTTTTTACATGCCCTCATTATCTCCTGATTTATTCTCCATCCCATAGCATAGCTACTGTTAGGGGGCCTACTTCCACTATCTTCTTCCCTTTGTTATTTCTCATCTCCACCCAAATGGATTCTACATCTTCTGATCCAACATAATTTCTTGCTATTTTACTTATTCCATCTCGTACTAAACAAAGCTACCCCATCACCCTTTACTCCCTGCCTGTCCTTACGAAAAGTCACACACCCCTGAATATTTCAGTCGCAGCTCTGATCACCTTGTAACCACGTCTCTGTAATGGCTATAAGATCGTACCCATTAACCTCAATTTGTGCCATCAATGCATTTATTTTGTGCAGAATATGATGAGTATTTAAGTATAGAGCCATTATTTTTGCCTTTTTACTATTTGTTCACCGTTTGACCCTATTTGTTATTGTTTTTTATGTTTGTACACTCTGTCCCTTCCTGTCACACTCTGGGTATCATTACCTAAATAGCTGCCTTGCAATGCTGCCATATCCTTTTGGTTTTGTAAGCCTACATATCTGCTCTCCTGAACCATTCCCCCACCTCTATATAGTTTAAAGCTGTCTCTACTTCCCTAGTTATACGGTTTAGAACATAGAACAGTACAGCACAGAACAGGCCCTTCGGCCCACGATGTTGTGCCGAGCTTTATCTGAAACCAAGATCAAGCTATCCCACTCCCTATCATCCTGGTGTGCTCCATGTGCCTATCCAACAACCGCTTAAATGTTCCTAAAGTGTCTGACTCCACTATCACTGCAGGCAGTCCATTCCACACCCCAACCACTCTCTGCGTAAAGAACCTACCTCTGATACCCTTCCTATATCTCCCACCACGAACCCTATAGTTATGCCCCCTTGTAATAGCTCCATCCACCCGAGGAAATAGTCTTTGAACGTTCACTCTATCTATCCCCTTCATCATTTTATAAACCTCTATTAAGTCTCCCCTCAGCCTCCTCCGCTCCAGAGAGAACAGCCCTAGCTCCCTCAACCTTTCCTCATAAGACCTACCCTCCAAACCAGGCAGCATCCTGGTAAATCTCCTCTGCACTCTTTCCAGCGCTTCCACATCCTTCTTATAGTGAGGTGACCAGAACTGCACACAATATTCCAAATGTGGTCTCACCAAGGTCCTGTACAGTTGCAGCATAACCCCACGGCTCTTTAACTCCAACCCCCTGTTAATAAAAGCTAACACACCATAGGCCTTCTTCACAGCTCTATCCACTTGCGTGGCAACCTTTAGAGATCTGTGGATATGGACCCCAAGATCTCTCTGTTCCTCCACAGTCTTCAGAACCCTACCTTTGACCCCGTAATCCACATTTAAATTAGTCCTACCAAAATGAATCACCTCACATTTATCAGGGTTAAACTCCATTTGCCATTTTTCAGCCCAGCTTTGCATCCTATCTATGTCTCTTTGCAGCCTACAACAGCCCTCCACCTCATCCACTACTCCACCAATCTTGGTGTCATCAGCAAATTTACGGATCCACCCTTCAGCCCCCTCCTCTAAGTCATTAATAAAAATCACAAAGAGCAGAGGACCAAGCACTGATCCCTGTGGCACTCCGCTAGCAAACTGCCTCCAATCCGAAAATTTTCCATCCACCACCATCCTCTGTCTTCGATCAGACAGCCAGTTACCTATCCAATCGGCCAACTTTCCCTCTATCCCACACCTCCTCACTTTCATCATAAGCCGACCATGGGGGACCTTATCAAACGCCTTACTAAAATCCACGTATATGACATCAACTGCCCTACCTTCATCAACACACTTAGTTACCTCCTCAAAAAATTCTATCAAATTTGTGAGGCACGACTTGCCCTTCACAAATCCGTGCTGACTATCCCGGATTAATCCGTATCTTTCTAAATGGTCGTAAATCCCATCCCTAAGGACCTTTTCCATCAATGTACCAACCACCGAAGTAAGACTAACCGGTCTATAATTACCAGGGTCATTTCTATTCCCTTTCTTAAACAGAGGAACAACATTCGCCATTCTCCAGTCCTCTGGCACCATCCCCGTGGACAGCGAGGACCCAAAGATCAAAGCCAAAGGCTCTGCAATCTCATCCCTTGCTTCCAAAGAATCCTAGGATATATTTCATCAGGCCCAGGGGACTTATCGACCTTCAGTTTATTCAAAACTGCCAGGACATCCTCCCTCCGAACATCTATTTCCTCCAGCCTATTAGCCTGTAACACCTTCTCTTCCTCAAAAACATGGCCCCTCTCCTTGGTGAATACTGAAGAAAAGTATTCATTCATCACCTCGCCTATCTCTACTGACTCCATACACGAGTTCCCACTACTGTCCTTGACCGGCCCTAACCTCACCCTGGTCATTCTTTTATTCCTCACATAAGAGTAAAAAGCCTTGGGGTTTTCCTTGATCCGACCCGCCAAGGACTTCTCATGTCCCCTCCTGGCTCTCCTAAGCCCCTTTTTCAGCTCATTCCTTGCTAACTTGTAACCCTCAAAGGTTTGCAAGGTTCAGATGTAAGCTGTCCCAACGATACAGCCCCCACTTTCCCCAGCACTGATGCCAGTGATCCATGAACCAAACCCCACATCTCCCACTCCAGTCTTTGAGCCATGTATTAATCTCTCTAATTTTATGTACCCTATGCCAATTTGCATGCAACTCAGGTAATAATCCAGAGATTATAACCTTGGAGGTTCTGTTGTTTAATCAAGTATTTACCTCCTCAAACTAACTATGCAGAACATCTTTTATCATCGTATCTATGCTATTGGTACCTACATGGACCACAATGACAGGATCCTCCCCCTCCCATTGGAAGTTCCTCTCCAGCCCTTTGCTGATGTCACAAATCCTTGCACCCGGCCGAAAACATAGCCATCCGGACTCTGGCTCTTTGCTGCAGAGAACAGTGTCAATTCTCCTCACTATACTGTTACCTACTACCCCTACATTATGTGCTCATCCATTTGAATAACTTCCTGTACCATGGTGCCATAGTCAGTTAGCTCATCCACCCTACAGCCCCTACACTCAACCAATCTGAAAGAACCTCAAACCTGTTGGCCAATTGCAGAGGCTGATGTTCCTGCCCTCTGGCAGGGAAGGTGCTAAAACAAAAATGATTAAATGTCCACGGCTTGGACTGATGGAATGAATGCATTTTCAGAGACTTCAACACCATCTCCCTGTTAAAACATGTTGAGGTCTCTGCTCTGTCATGGCTGCTGCCTCCTCAGGGAAAGAGGAGAGATGGAAAAGAAAACACAGAGGAGTAAACAATGCTCATGATGGGCGATGTGGTGTACAAAGACGTCAGCGCGAGCAAGTGAATATGCAAACAAGGAGGTTGTGAAAGGCAGAACTTTACTGTACTGGTATACAGTATCTTTGACATAAAATATACCTCATAGTTAATGTCCTATATGTGTCTTGAAAGTAAGTCAACTTATAAATAAAATCAGTTTAAGGACGAGAGTTGTTTTTATGTTGAAATGTAAAAATAATTAATACATTTAAAAAAAATTAAGTGAATATTATTTAGAAACATTCATTAAGATCGTACTTGTTTACAAACATTTTTTGCTACTTCCTTAAAGTCACTTAGCAGCTCTTGATCAGAGGGACTCAGATCTCTGCTATCTCTACCCCATGGACATATTCCAGAATTTATCTTAATCTATTCTCCTCCCAAAGACAAGTTAGCATTTTATTATTAAATATTAGCAACGGCAATAAAATACTTATAGTCACATGAATCATTGACATTAAATAGTTATGTTTAAGTAAAATGTAAACTTTCATAAGAGTGGAAGCCAATATGTTGAGTTAACAAGTGGCTTCTGTTTTTATTCCCCTTACCTTTGAAGTACATTTAACAGTGATTGAAAGTTTTACAATTCCGATAAGTTCAACTAATAAATGCTTACCATCTGGCAAAGTAAAATAATAGGATACACAATAAGAAATTGAAAATATTATAATGGAAGTGCCCTAACTTGATCCCATTTAAAAGAATAACTCCTCATGGTCTTTCCTTTACAGTCCTACTTCATTGCTTATTGAGAAAGTTCCAAAGTCACTCCTAAAGTTTCTAGGAGAAAATGACAGTGATTAACTATCAGCAGGTACAGAGGGGAATACTCAGGAAGCAATGTTCCAATGAAAGATAAAAGTAGAATTGAAAATTCTAGGCATTGTGAAGAACTTGATCAATATTGAAAAGAATGACAGCAAAGGTGAGAGAATTCATGGAGCAATGGTTAGTTATTGCAAGTCTAGGGTTTTAAAACCTGTAATTATAGGAGAGGGAGGACTGGTGGAGGTCCGGAGTTTGGTTATTTCGAGGTGCTAGGAATAAATAAGTCATCATAGGAGATTGAAAATATGTGCCAAGAAATACACCACTGGTTCGGACTTCTCTCTAGTTTATATGATTGTTTCCAGGCTTTAGTTTTCACGCATAATCCAAATGCTTGGCTGCTTCAGCTCAATCCAATTACAGAAAATATTCAAGTACTCCTCTCTTGTTACAGGTGAGGAATACATTCCTTTTCACACAAGTGGTGAATTTCACATTCAGAAAGCTGTAAATGAAATTTTATTTATTCTTTCACAGGATGTGGGCATCATTGGCTAGACCAGGATTGCTTGCCCATCTTTAATTGCCCTTGAGAAGATGGTAGTGTGCTACTTATTTGAAGCCATGCAGTCCCTATGGTATTGGTACATCCACAATGCTGTTAGGAAGAGAGTTTGAGCAACCGTGAAGGAACTGCCTTATAGTTCCAAGTCAGGAGGGTGTGTGGCTTGGAGGGGAACTTGCAGGTCATGGTGTCCCATTGCACTTGTCTTTCTAGTGGTAGAGGTCATGGGTTTGGAAGGTGTTGCCGAAGGTAGTTTGGTGAGTGCAGCTTGTGATGGTACACACTGCTGCCACTGTGGGTCAGTGGTGGAGGGAGTGAATGTTTAAGGTGGGGGTCAGTCAGGTTGAGTTGGAGTTTCGAAGAATGAGAGGTGACCTTATTGAAACATAGGATTCTCAGGGGACTTGAAACAGTTGCTGCTGAGAAATTGTTTCCCCTTGTGAGAGAGTCTATGACCAGAGGGCATAATCTCAGGAGTAGGGGATCACCCATTTAAGGCAGAGATGAGGAGGAATTTCTTCTCTCAGAAGATAGTGAATCTGTGGAAATTTTTACTACAGAGGGTTATAGAGGCTGGATCATTAAATATGTTCAAGGCTGAGATACAGATTTTTAATCAGTTAGGAAATCAAGGGTTATGGGGATACGGTGGAAAAGTGGAGTTGAGGATTATCACATCATATCAGTCATGATCTCATTGAATATGGAGCAGACTCAATGGGCTGAATGGTCCACTTCTGCTCCTATGTCTTCCAATCTTATGGTCTGCTTTGTTTTGGATGGTGTCAAGCTTCTTGAATGTTGTTGGAGTTTCACACACCCAAGCAAATGGAGAGTATTCAATCACACTCCTGACCTGTGCCTTTTAGATGTTGGCCAGGCTTTGGGAGACTGGAGGTGAGTTACTCGCTGCAGAATTCCCAGCCTCTGACCTGCTCTTGTATTTATATGGCTAGTCTATTTCAGTTTCTGGTCAATGGTAATGACCAGGATGTCAATAGTAGGGAATTAAGAGATAGTAATGCCATTGAATGTCAAGGGATGATTAGATTCTCCATTGTTGGAGATAATCATTGTCTGGCGCTTGTGTGGACAGACTTCTTTAGTATCTGAGGAGTCATGAATGGTGCTGAACATCCTGAGACAGGATCTACAGGCATTCAGAGAGGCAAGGACTGATTAGGGACAGTCAGCATGGCTTTGTGAGTGGAAAATCATGTCTCATGAATTAGATTGAGTTTTTTGAAGGGGTAACCAAGAAGGTAGATGAGGGCAGTGCGGCTGACGTTGTCTACATGGACTTTAGCAAGGCCTTTGACAAGGTACTACATGGTAGGTTGTTGCATAAGGTTAAATCTCACGGGATCCAGGGTGAGGTAGCCAAATGGATACAAAATTGGCTTGATGACAGAAGACAGAGGGTGGCTGTAGAGCGCAGAACTTACTCAGTTAATGGTCGGGCGTTAGGGAGAGTTATAGAACAAAGAGATCTAGGGGTACAGGCTCATAGCTCCTTGAAAATAGAGTCACAGGTGGACAGAGAGTGAAGAAGGCATTTGGCATTCTTGGTTTCATTGGTCAGAATATTGAATACAGGGGTTGGGATGTCTTGTTGAAGTTGTACAAGTCATTGGTAAGGCCACACTTGGAATACTGTGTACAGTTCAGGTCACCCTATTATAGAAAGGATATTATTAAACTAGAAAGAGTACAAAAAATATTTACTGGGATGCTACCGGGACTTGATGGTTTGAGTTATAAGGAGAGGCTGGATAGACTGGGACTTTTTTTTCTGGAGCATTGAAGGCTGAAGGGTGATCTTATTGAGGTCTATAAAATAGTGAGGGGCATAGATCAGCTAGAAAGTCAATATCTTTTCCCAAAGGTAGGGGAGTCTAAATCTAGAGGACATAAGTTTAAGGTGAGAGGGGAGAGATGCAAAAGGATCCAGAGGGGCAATTTTTTCAGAAATCTCGCCCCATAGGCTCCGCCCCCTCTGATCCCACCATCTTGGCACTGCCCACTGGGCATCGGGCAGTGCCAAGGTGCTGAGTGTCTGGAACGAGCTGCCAGAGGTAGTAGTAGAGGCAGGTACAATTTTGTCTTTTAAAAAGCATTCAGACAGTTACATGGGTAAGATTGGTTTGGAGAGATATGGGCCAAATGCGGGCAGTTGGGACTAGCTTAATGGTAAAAACTGGGCGGCCTGCACAAGTTGGGCCAAAGGGCTTGTTTCCATGCTGTAAACCTCTATGACTCTATGATTCACGCTGAAAATTAGTGGGCGGGGTCTATTCTCGCTGGAGAGGCCGGCAGCATAGTGGAGCGGGCCACTGCATGCGCCAATTTGTCAGAGTGGAGATTAGTGCATGTGCAGTAGCCCTGCGCTGCCGGCCTTCCGATTGCTGGCCAGCACAGCAACCCCCCCTTCACTGGCCATGCGACACCCCCACCCCCCCCCCCCCCCGATTGCTGGCCCCCGGTGTCTCCCAATGTCCACCACCCACCCCTCACGATCTCCCTGACACCCTCCCCCGGCAGTCCCGAACCCCCCCCCCCTCCCCCTCCCCCCACACCCTCCAATGGCCAGCCCCAAACAGCCGCTTCCCTCCCTCTACTTGTGATGCTGACTGCAGAGTTGGAGCGGGACCCCCCAGAATCTCGCCCCATAGGCTCCGCCCCCTCTGATCCCACCATTTTGGCACTGCCCACTGGGCATCCATCAGTGCCAAGGTGCCCCTTGGACATTGCCACTGTGAAGGAGGGGCCAGGCTGGCAATGCCCATGGGGCACCACCCCCCCACTGCCCAACCCCCTGGGGTGGCCTCCATGGCCCCTTTCACTCCAGCGGGGTTGGGCTGCCAGATCACACGACTGATGACTCTAGTGTGCAACTTACGCACATGTGCACTTTCTATAAATGAAAGCTATACTGCTATTGAAATGTGAAACAGCAGATCATTGGCACACTGAAACAACACTTTCACAGCCTAGACTGCATTATATGTATATTAGGGTTTTTTTGTGTGTACTGCCCCTTTAAGAGTGTGGAGCATGTGACCCGGGGGGGGGTGGAGTTAGCTCCTACCAGTGTAGAACCCAACTAAATAGTCTAGGATTTGACTGTGGGACAGTGCACACCTGTAATAAAGAGTATCCCAATGTTTCAGTCTCCGAGGCCTACTTTGTGGTTCTTCTTACACAATACTTGGCTAAATAAATATATGATGTGGAGATGCCGGCGTTGGACTGGGGTGAACACAGTAAGAAGTCTCACAACACCAGGTTAAAGTCCAACAGGTTTATTTGGTAGCAAATACCATAAGCTTTCGGAGCACTGCTCCTTCGTCAAGGAGCAGTGACGAAGGAGCAGTGCTCCGAAAGCTTATGGTATTTGCTACCAAATAAACCTGTTGGACTTTAACCTGGTGTTGTGAGACTTCTTACTAAATAAATATATAGCATAGACCACTGTGGATGATCCCTGTATCACCTGGAAGGGTGGGAATCAAGACTTGTCATGACCTGCTGCAACCTCACCATCATGAAGGGAGACTCTCTGCGAGCAGCTGTACAGCGAAGGCTCAGGAACAGGAGTAAGAGGTTGAGGAGCAAGAGGACCTGCAGGATGAAGAGGAGAAGACAGAAGGAGAGGAAAAGAAAGAGGGGAGAGGTATCCTAGAGAGTTTCTTTCTGCCTGGGCAGAAATCAGACTATCATTACACTAAAAATTCCTCATTCACCTATAGTCCCACTTTACCTTTCCAGTGTCACTGATAATCACAGCAATCACTTGGTCATAATGCAAAAAATAAAAGCCAACATAAAATAAACATTCCAAACCAAATTTATAAGCTAAATCATGGTGCATACTAAAGTCAATTAATCACCCTTGCACATTCTCTTTTAGCCTGATATCTGTGCACCTGTCCCAGTGCTTCTATACAATACTTCCCCCGGATGGCCTCAGAGGACATCCCCAAGCAGCTCTGAGCCTGGAAGGCCTGGCTTTGGACTACATCATCTTGGAATTGGAAGCAGCAGTCTGTGCTGGCTGGCTGACAGACACTAGCCATACCACAGCATTGGTAGCATGAGTGCTGTCTTCCCGAGAGCAAGTTCACACTCCATGGAGCCATCGACACTCCCCTGGGGTAACGCCTCTGCAATCCTAGTCTGTCAGAGGACAGCTTGCTGCAATGCTGTGGGAGCCTGCAAAGCCAATTTGTGCACATTGTAATCCACAAGTATGATGGCAGTAGTCCGAATATGCAGTGAAAAGCTCAGGAACAAGCATGAGGTTGAAGAGCAAGAGGAACTGCAGGATATATGGCAAAGAGCTGACTACTTCCGTCTGAATGTCCACTGCAGTACTCAGACATTGGGTGATTGTTACTTTAGCCATTAGATGCTGCATTATGGTTGGGTTCACAAGTGTGAGAAATGTTGTTGGCTGCCACTTCCATGCAGGAAAGGATGGTCTCCAAGGGTGAACTCTGAACTCCTCCCTGCTCCTTGACATTGGAAACCTGCCAGAAAGCTTGCAGCCAATGCTCTAAGCAATTTATTGTTTATATCCATCAGTAATCTTCTCTAGGCTTCCCCATTATTGGAAACCTCTGCAGCAGAACACCTCGCCCTCCGATGAACTGGCACCTGTGCTATCCTTGCCCCTGCCCTGGATTCAGCCCATTTGTACCTGGTGTCTCACCACATGCAGACCCAGTTTCTAACCTATCCTCTCAGATATGCACAATGTGCTTTGAATGCAAAAATCTTCATCATCACTCTCTTCTTGTTTTTTTCCTGGGCAGATTGCACATCTTACATAGCTGAAAAGTAGATTGCCCAAGGGTAAGCTTGTGATGTGAGGAAGGGGATTTTAGTCTGGCTGCTGTGGCCATAGCCTCAGTGCTGGACTTCCCCAGTAAGGGGTTAGCACCATGGGGATTGAGGCATGCCTGCCCCTCTCTGGTTAGCTGTTACTGCCTCTGGTTGTACGCAAACTTGTCCTGTAAGAAAGAGGGAAGTTTAGAAAGAAAAAGGTGTAAAGCCCATCTCCTCCTCAGAGATGAGGAGGAATTTCTTTAGCCAGAGAGTGGTGAATCTGTGGAACTCTTTGCCGCAGAAGGCTTTGGAGGCCAGGTCATTGAGTGCCTTTAAGACAGAGGTTCTTGATTAATAAGGGGATCAGGGGTTATGGGGAAAAGGCAGGAGAATAGGGATGAGAAAAATATCAGCCATGATTGAATGGCAGAGCAGACTCGATGGGCCTAGTGGCCTAATTCTGCTCCTATGTCTTATGGTCTTATTTGGTTGATGTCATTGCTGGTGTGGGAGTGCAAGCAAGCTTCAAGATTTGGGTACGGGTCTTGCAGCCGTGTTGTGACAGTGAGGTGAAGTTCAGGTTTAAATGCTCAGGGAATCATAGAATACTTACTTGCAGAAGAGGCCATTTGCTCCATCGAGTCTGCACCGACTCTCTGTCAGAGTATCTTGCCTAGACCCTCTCCCCGCCCTATCCTTGTAACCCCACACATTTCCCATGGCCAATCCATCTTGGGACACTAAGGGGCAATTTAGCATGGCCAATCCACCTAACCTGCACATCTTTGGACTGTGGAGGGGAACCGGAGCATCTCTATCCATGCAGGCAGGAAGAGAATGTACAAACTCTGCACAGACTCAAGGCCGGAATTGAACCCAGGTCCCTGGCGCTGTGAGGCAACAGTGCTCACCACTGTGCCAGCATGCCACAATCATATACTGATTGAAAGAAATTATGGAAGGTGAACAACGGGGGGTGTGGTGATCTGAGCAGGATGTGAGGCGAATGTTGCAGCTGGTAAGATATGGCATTTAAAGATGCAATCATTGGCCTCATTCACTCACATGAGATCATTGAATTTCTTGCAGTAATGGGCCCTGGGGAGCTTGACTCCTCACATTAAAATCCCACTACCTTCTGAGTTGGGTCTGCAGGGACCACTGACCCCCTAGTGAATGCAGGACAATGCTTCTCCTTTCCACCTTCACCACCAATGCTTCTAGTGCAGCGTTCATAAACCATAGAGCCCACTCTCACCTATATGGGGCCATTCTTCACGGTTTCCCAGGTCTGATACATTTCCAGCAGAACTCTCAACACTTACTTCAGTCACGTTGCACTTCCCCTTGAAGCAGTGTGGGGTACCTCTAAGTGACAGTAGGAAGTTACCATCATGATCCCCTGCTGATGCAACCAGCCAATGAACAAACTGCTTATCACTGGCTGCACTGAGCAATCATTCAGATGAACAGGCAGCCCATAGTTAGTGTGCTATCAAAGAACAGTACAGCACAGGAACAGGCCCTTCGGCCCACCAAGCCTGCGCTGACACATGACACCTTTCTAAAGTAAAGACCTTTTGCCTCTATGCTGTCTATATCCCTCTATTCCCTGCCTATTCATGTAACTGTCAAGATGCCTCTTAAACATTGCTACTGTATCTGCTTCTACCACCTCCTCTGGCAGCACATTCCAGGCACTTACCACTTTCTGTTCAAAAACTTGCCTCTCACATCTCCTTTAAACTTTCTCCCTTTTACCTTAAAGCTATGTCCCCCAGTAATTGACATCTCTACCCTGTCTTCATTACATTGAACAGGCGAGAATTAAACACTGATCACAATCCTTGTGCATGTTTTGTGGGGTTATCCAACTTAGCTCCCGCGTCTTGTTCCATTTTGCACCTTGTTCACATACATCAGCAAATCTAGTAGAGAACTTAAAAGATGCAGCTAAATGACACATTACATTCAATTAAACTGGAGGTGGTAATTTGTAACTAGTTTTATTTAAAAATGTGAGAGATGTTAATTTCTCGATATATTTTATCAGATGGCTGGTAGTTCTACCACATTTTCTAGCCCTCTAGGCAGCACGGTGGCACAATGGTTAGCAATGCTGTCTCACAGCACTAGGGACCTGGGTTCGATTCCCAGCTTGGATCACTGTCTGCGTGAAGTTTGCACATCCTCCCTGTGTCTGCGAAGGTTTCCTCCGGATGCTGCGGTTTCCTCCCACATCCAAAGATGTGTAGGTTAGTCGGAATGGCCATGATCAATACATGGGGTTAGGACCTAGGTAGGGTGGTTTTTAGGAGGGTAAATGCAGACCTGATGGGCTGAATGGCCTCTTCTGCACTGTAGGGATTCTATGAATGGTCATCACCATTTAAGGCAATGTCAAAGTAAGAAAAAAAGATCATTTATAAGATTTCAATCTTAATTTGACCATTTATAACAGCAAATCTTGGTATAAACTTCAACCACCATACGGTTAGAAAGGTCTGTCAGAAGTATGTATTGCAGCAGGGAAGGGAAGTGAAGTTTCCATATATCCCGCAGCAGGAATTCTTACGGGGGAATTATTTCTTTAGGATAAACAATATCTGACTAATCTGAAACACTGAAATTTCATCAGATGAGTGATCTGCCATCTATGAAGTTGAAGCAACTTTGATGAAGTTTCATTGCCAAGTCATAATAATCACTATTTTACACCTTAACAAGTAGAGAACGAGCCTCATGCCACTTATTAGAAAACAAGCTGTTCCAAATCAAGCTGTAACGATTGGAAACTGGAGGCTATTGTCAGAGAAAACAACTGGTAACCATCATTTTACACCTTCACAGTACAGCCTTTTCAGCTGGCAGGCGGGGAAGGAGGCAAACCGCAAGAGGTAAATAAACTGAGTAACACAGAACATGCTGTTATCAAATGCTTTGGCCTGGAGAACAGAAGGGGTGACAAAAGAAGGCAGCTAATTTTAGCTCTGCAGTGGACCATGGTGAGCTATAGGCAGAGCGTTCCAGGGAAAAACATCAGTTTGTTCAGCATACAGTTCACAGTCCAATCAGGCTAATTAGGAAATCTGCCAATACTCTCATAATACGAAAAATGACAAAATCAAAACACCCTTTCAACGGGTAGACAGGGAAGCAGGCAGACTATAAGAGGTAAATAAGTGAAACAAAATGTACAGATGCTTTAGCCTTGGAAACTGTGAAGATGATAAAAGATGAAAAAAATAGATTAATACACTAATGACTTTAGTAAGTGAAATAACTCCTCAGAGACCAGTATCCCTTCACCAGATTCCCTTTATTTACAAACTTACCTCCACTCCCAAGAGTGCTTCAGGTACAAAGTCAGAATCCAGAGTGCCAGTGGACCTGACTGAGACATTAGTGTCCCTTTAAGAAAGGTCTTTTTAAAAACATGATTTCTGCAGCTCACAGCTTCAGTGATGTCATTGTTGTTGGGCTGACTATAAAGAGTCCTTTTATTGCTACTTAAGTGGTAAATGTGGTTGTTTGTGTTCACTCTGTGATTAGTTTTGCAATCCTGCATTGTTAGGAGAAAAGGTCATGTGTTTTGGGACAGTTTATTTTCTTTCCCGTGAGTTTAACATTTCAGCTTTGAGAATTCTGAGGCTGCGGTTATTAGTTTTAGCAGGGGCATCAAGCAAGAAAGAAGCTGAGGTCTCTCTCTCTCGGTCTCCCTGTTCTATTTGGAAATTCTGCTGGTCATCTCAAGGCAGCATTTTGCCTTCCAGAAGGAAGAGCAGGCTTCAAAAAGACTCAGTTCCAGTCAAGTGAGGTTTTAATCTATGCTGTGTTAAGCCTGTGAAAATGGTTTTGTCTATGAAAGGTTTTGGCCTGTTGGGAACAACTTTAATATTCAATTAAAGGTTAATAGAATCCTTCAGTACAGAAGGAGGCCATTTGGCCCATCGAGTCTGTACCAACCATAATCCCACCCAGCCCTATTCCCGCAATCCCATGCATTGACCCTGCTAATTCCCCTGACCACTGAGGGATAATTTAGTATGGCCAATCAACCTAACCCTTGGACTGTGGGAGGAAACCGGAGCACCCGGAGGAAACCCATGCAGACACGGGGAGAACATGCAAACTCTGAGGCCGGAATTGAACCTGGGACCCTGGTGCTGTGAGGCAGCAGTGCTAACCACTGTGCCACTGTACCACCCATTCTAATGATAGAATCATAGAATTCTATGATTCTATAATTACCTCAATCAGGGAGTTCGTACTTCAAGAGGCCAACGTCATGTGCCTTGCTGAGGTCATTACAGTGTCTTTTTTTCCAAGTGATGCTGGCTACAATACCTCACTAATAATGAACTAGAATCCACTATGCTAACAATGAAAGGAACCTTTACAGCAGACCATCTGTACTACAGTGTTTGTATTTCTCAATTTGAGAGTATAGTTGTCGATTCAGAAGTGCCACGAACGGTATTTTACTAAAATTGACCCTTTCTTCAGACTTTAGAGTGCCAGTCCATCAAACCCCCATCAGTACTAGCACAATGATAAAATCAACTGGACCACCACAGCAGAGTGAATCACTAGCACAAGAGAACTCAAGAATACTTGATCAAACATATGCAACAATAATATCCTAGACATGGTCAGTTTTTGTTTTCCTTATTCTTTCATGGGCATGACTGGAAATGCCAGCATTTGTTTCCCATCCCTAATTGCCCTTGAACTGTTCGGCTTGCTAGACCATTTAGAGGGCAGTTAAGAGTCGACCTGTGGGTCTGGGGTCACATCTAGGCCAGACCAGCTGAGCATGGCAGATTTCTCTCCCTAAAGAACATTAGTAAACCAAATGGGTAAAATGTGTCAGCTGGTACAATAGCCAATCTCCAAGAGTGTGAGGAAGTGGACTATCTTCTTTTTTCCGTGTTTTCTTTCATTTTTAAGCAAAGCTAAAAGGAGAAAGTCTGAAATTTTCAACTGAGGCTGCAAATTACCATCCTTCACATTGATGATCCAAACTTTATCCAGAAGATAAACAAGGCAAAGGAAATAGTTACCATGAAGCAATTCAAAGTGGAGAGCTCGATGATTGAAGAGTGAATTCTTAAAGCTATAGCTATAGCCACAGTGTTTCAGATTGTAATTTGTATTTTGATGTTACAGACAGCTTACATCTCACATTGTCTGCGTTCATTTAGTGTTTGTTTTAATGGCAGGAGTGAATATTTAAGCGTTTCTAGTATCTGAAGATTACACTCTGTTTAATAAAAATTAGACCTGTGCAAAGTCCCAACCCAATTCTTTTATAGTTCCTTGCTTATAAGTGAGTTGTGGAAGAGCTTCACTTTTTTGGGGGAGGCTGTTGGAAGCTACAGTAGTATATGTTACCTTATGTATTTTTTTCTTGCACAGGACTGACATTGATGTCTTGAGTAAAATCTGGTAAAAAGTGGCAAAATAAACAAACTGGGGGAACACATGCTCTAAAATGTATTCCTCCATTAATTTTATACTTGCATATAAAATGACTGATTATAACTCCCTCGCGGAGGCATAAATTTCCTTAGAAGATTACATCTGATAGATTCAAATGGTCACTTCTGTGTTATTGCAACTGTGACTTCTTATCAGCTGACCCCCAGGTCTTCAGTAACTTTTCAGTCTCTGACATGTTACAATCAAATTCAATGCTTTTCTGACTTGTCATTCATCCATCCCTTTGAATATCCTTGAGTATGTTTTATCAGGTTATGCTGCACTATCCCAGCATTGCTTTTACTTTGAGGAAGAATCTCTTGTCTCTTCAAGACTTTAAATAAAATACAAAGAAACGTGAGTAACCTTTGGGAAAGTGCCAACCAAAATCAACCCTGAAACATGAATGAGATTCTAGCCAGAACAGAAGGAAGCAATTAAACTGAACCGGAAAATTCAATGGAAAGCAAGGAACTAGAAACATTTCTTATCACCGCAACATCAAAAATCCTACAGTGATTGAAACTGGCTGGTGTTTGCCTTTATAGACTCTGTAATATTGTGGTATTTTCTACTCCTGGAATAAGCCTTTTTTTAAGTTGCAAATATAATAAAAGTTGAAGATGTAATTTGGGTATTCATGAATAAATCCAAATGATTTGAAATGGTCTGATCTGTCTCACTTCATGTTACGAACATAAATTGACCCTCATTCAGAAGTCGCTTCCCTCACATAAACAACCACAAATGTTGGAAATATACATGTTGTAGTTACTTCTTCCATATGAGCTCTCACTTTTTTTTTCTAATCTATTTTAGCTGCAAGCAAACCTATTATCCAAGATACAAAATTCAGATTGAAGGATCTTTAAAACAAATGAACTGATGCTTCTACAGGTAAGGAAAATGTGAACAAGAGGTATTTTTCTGTATGCGTCCAATCTATGCAATTGAAAGGTCTTTTTATATCTGTCATGTATATACATGTGTGATGTGGCAGCTATATATAATCTATATATACGTCTGTCACATCACACATTCAAGTTGTCACGAGAACATAAGAATATGAGGAACAGGAGCAGGATTTGGCCATTCAAGTCTATTTCGCTATTCAATAAGATCACGGCTGAATTGCTGAATCAATTCCACCTTCCCAACCTGTCCCCATATCCCTTGACTCCTTTTGTACACACAGATCCGTTAATCTCAGTCTTGAACATGCTCAATGATTAGGCATCCACAGTTCTCTAATGTAGAAAATTCCAAAGATTTATATCCTTCTCAGTGAAGAAATTGCTCCTCATCTCAGTCCTATATTGCTGATCCCTTTTTCTGAGACTATAATGTGTGTTTCTACATTGTCCAACTGGTGGAAACAACTTCTCAGCAACTGTCAATTGCCTGATCTAAATCATTGATATAGATTATACATAGCTGAGGCCCAACCATTAATCCTTCTGGTCGTCTGATATTTACAATCAGCCAACTTGAGATGTTTATTCCTACTCTCTGTTTTCTATCTGTCAACTAATTCTCAATCCATGCAATATGATACACTAATCTCGTGAATTCTAATTTTGCATAATAACTACGTGAAATCCTATCAAATACCTTTTGAAAATCCACAACATACACTGCTTCCCCCTTATCCACCTTGTTAGTTACTCCCTCAAAAGTCACTAACAGATTCATCAAGCAAGATTTCCCTTTCATAAATTCCCTCAGTGTCATGAACCCTAATCATATAAGAACATAAAAACTAGGGGCAGGTGTGGCCATTCTGCCCTTCAAGCCACAGAGAGATCATGGCTGATCTTTTACTTCAACACTTCCTGCACTATCACCATGCTCTTGGTGTTTTTCATATGTAAAATGACGAGACAGAATACAGGAATGAGATAGAGAATCTGCTGAACTGGTGTGATGACAATGATCTCTCCCTCAATGTCAACTAAACATTGAGGAGATTGTCATCAACTTCAGGAAGCATAAAGGAGAACGTGCCCCTGTCTACATCAATGGGGACGAAGTAGAAAGGGTCGAGAGCTTCAAATTTTTAGGTGTCCAGATCACCAACAACCTGTCCTGGTTCCCCCATGCCGACACTATAGTTAAGAAAGCCCATCAATGCCTCTACTTTCTTAGAAGATTAAGGAAATTTGGTATGTCCGCTACGACTTTCAACAACTTTTACAGATGCACCATAGAAAGCATTCTTTCTGGTTGTATCACAGCTTGGTATGGCTTCTGCTCTGACCAAGACCGCAAGGAACTACAAAGAGTCATGAACGAAGCCATCCATCACGCAAACCAGCCTCCCATCCATTGACGCTGGGCCCGATATTACCATTTTGATTCTAAGTGCCGAATCTGGGCGTAATGCAGATCCGACTTAGAAATCTGCTTTCAGGTGCCCCCATACGCACTCAGCATCTCCAGTCCCATTCGTGCTGTGGGCGGGGCTTAGCGCGGCCGAAACGATCAGAGCTCTGAACTGCGCACGCGCAGTTGGAAAAAATTTGAAAAAGCGCACACCCGTGTCAAATTGCTCCCAGGCCGGAGAAAGCGTCCTGGGAACGATGGCCCCCACAGACATCACTGTCCCCCTTATCCACCCCCCCCCCCACTAACAACACACATTACTGTCCCCCATATCCACCCCCCCCACTAACAACACACATTACTGTCCCCCTTATCCACCCCCCACTAACAACACACATCACTGTCCCCCTTATCCATCCCCCCACTATCCAGTGACATCACTGTCCCCATTATCAACCCCCCCCGCCCCCCCCGCTATCCAGACCGATCGCCATCCCTGCCCCCCTCTTTCCCCCCCCCCCCCCCACCGATCACCCACAGAGTGGCAGCGGATTCCCCTGCCCTCGCCCCCCCACCCCTCCTCCACCAGAGATCCATCTGCCCCCCCCTCACCCCACCAGTGAACGATCGGGTCTCTCCCCCCCCCCCCCCCCCCCCCAGAGAATGGTCTGGCCTCACTCACCCCCTCCCCCCCCCCCAGACAACGATCTGGCCTCACTCATTCCCCCCCGCCCCCCCCAGAGAATGGTCTGGCCTCACTCACCCCGCCCCCCCCCACCACCCCCACCCCCAGAGGAACATCTGACCCACCTCCTCCTCCCCCCCCCTACCAGACAACGATCAGCCCTCGTTCCTCCCCCCGCCAGAGATACGTCTGACCCGCCTCCTCCTCCCCACGCTACCCCCCTCCCCCCCCCCGCCAACCAGAGAATGATCTAACCCATCTCCCTCCTCCCCCCCACCACTGATCTGAGTCAGAGAGCCGTTGGAAGCTCTGAACTCGCTCTTCAGCAGCTGGAGTGCCCGATTCAGACTTTTATTCATTATGGCGCGGTTCCGGATTGGCAAATGCATGCAAATGCATTTATATCGCCGTTGTGCCCGTTTTAGGCGCGAATCGAATTGCCGCCATCCCTGGGTCTCGGTAAAGCGGCAATCTGTGCGGACGCGGGCGCGGATCGCATTAATGGCCTCACACCCGACTTTATCATGTTTTTGCGTCCAAAAACGGGCGCAACACAATGGTAAAATCGGGCCCTCTGTCTACACTTCCCACTACCTCGGCAAAGCAGCCAGCATAATTAAGGACCCCACACACTCCGAACATACTCACTTCCACCTTCTTCCATTGGGAAAAAGATACAAAAGTCTGAGGTCATCTACCAACCGACTCAAGAACAGCTTCTTCCCTGCTGCCATCAGACTCATGAATGGACCTACCTCGCACTAAGTTGATCTTTCGCTACACTCTAGCTCTGACTGTAACACCACATTCTGCACTATCTCCTTTCCTTTTCTATGAACGGTATGCTTTGTCTGTATAGCATGCAAGAAACAATACTTTTCACAGTATACTAATAATGTGTCTATAATAAATCGAATCAAATGTAGAAATCATCAATTTCTGTCTTGAACATACCCAATAACTGAGTTTCCACAGTCCTCTGGGGTATAGAATTCCAAAGATACATCAGACTCTGAGTGAAGAAATTCCTTCTCATTTCAGTCCTAAAAATGGCCTGCCCCTATTATGTAGGACAACAGATTTCCTTTCCTAAAAGGATGGAAAGTGAACCAGATGGTTTTTTTAAGACAATCAACAGAAAGGATGTGGAAGCCATAGAAAGGGTGCAGAGGAGATTTACAAGGATGTTGCCTGGATTAGGTGGCATGCCTTATGAGGATAGGTTGAGAGAGCTAGGTCTTTTCTCCTTGGAGAAGCGAAGGATGAGAGGTGACCTGATAGAGGTGTATAAGATGTTGAGAAGTATTGATAGAGTGGATTCTCAGAGGCTTTTACCCAGGGCTGAAATGGTTGCCACAAGAGGTCACAGGTTTAGGGTGCTGGGGAGTAGGTACAGAGGAGCTGTTAGGGGTACGTTTTTCACTCCGAGGATGGTGGGTGTGTGGAATCGGCTGCCGGTAGTGGTGGTGGAGGGTATTTTAAGAGACTTTTGGATAAGTTCATGGAAGTTAGTAAGATAGAGGGTTATAGGTAAGCCTCATAGGTAGGGACATGTTCGGCGCAACTTGTGGGCCGAAGGGCCTGTTTGTGCTGTAGCTTTTCTATGTTCTATGTTCTAACAATGGTTTCAAAGAACAAAGAAAATTACAGCACAGGAACAGGCCCTTCGGCCCTCCAAGCCTGCACTGACCATGCTGCCCGACTTAACTAAAACCCCCTACCCTTCTGGGGACCATCATCCCTCTATTCCCATCCTATTCATGTATTTGTCAAGACACCCCTTAAAAGTCACTACCGTATCCGCTTCCACTACCTCCCCAGGCACCCACTACCCTCTGTGTAAAAAAAATCTGCCTCGTACATCTCCTTTAAACCTTGCCCCTCGCACCTTAAACCTATGTCCCCCAGTAATTGACTCTTCCACCCTGGGAAAAAGCTTCTGACTATCCACTCTGTCCATGCCTCTCATAATCTTGTAGACTTCTCTCAGGTCGCCCCTCAACCTTCATCGTTCCAGTGAGAACAAACCAAGTTTCTCCAACCTCTCTTCATAGCTAATGCCCTCCATACCAGGCAACATCCTGGTAAATCTTTTCTGTACCCTCTCCAAAGCCTCCACATCTTTCTGGTAGTTTGGCGACAAGAATTGAACACTATATTCCAAGTGCGGCCTAACTAAGGTTCTAAAAAGCCGCAACATGACTTGTCAATTTTTAAACTCAGTGCCCCGGCCGATGAAGGCAAGCATGCCATATGCCTTCTTTACTACCTTCTCCAACTGCGTTGCCACTTTCAGTGACCTGTGTACCTGTACACTCAGATCCCTTTGCCTATCAATACTCTTAAGGGTTCTGCCATTTATTTCCTATCTGGATTAGACCTTCCAAAATGCATTACCTCACATTTGTCCGGATTAAACTCCATCTGCCATCTCTCCGCCCAAGTCTCCAACCGATCTATATCCTGCTGTATCCTCTGATGGTTCTCATCGTTATCCGCAAATCCACCAACCTTTGTGTCGTCCGCAAACTTACTAATCATGGTCATCTTTTAAATCCAGCTATGCCGCGGTGGGATTCGAACTCTAGTGCCCAGCGCATTACCCTGGGTCTCTGGATTACTAGCCCAGTGACAATTCTCTAGAGAAGAAGCCGTAAGAAATAACCTTTTGCTTCTGATCAGAACTGATCTGTTACCTGCACATCAGAGACAAGCTCATCCAGATATAATAGCCTCTTCAAACTAAATTCTCCCATAATAGAAAATCGAAATGATAAAAAAACTTACCTGATTTGAGACTTGTTTTCTTTTGAATCAGTGGTAAAGTGTTCTGCAATCAAAGGCAAATAATATTTTAGCAGAAATTTCACTAAGAAATAAAAGAGTTTAATGCATCAATGCAAAATCATACAAGTAATTTTTCCCTCAAAGCATTTTTGAGTGGTTTCTTATGGAGATTCACTGCTCGAGCAGGCAAAGTCATTTTATCTACTTCCAGAAGGGACTTCTCAGTGTTATCGCTATTTATAACTATCTACATTATCTTCATTTTTGATTGGTTGTCTTTTCACTTCAAGGGGGTTTTTTTTGTGCCCATGTTTTCAATGAGCGCAGTGACGTGGGTGCAAAATCTTGTGAGAATCAGAAAACAGGATTCTTACCGACAAGATCTCGTTTTCCGATTTTCCTGTCCCTCACCAGTGATGTATTGAGGGGCATGAATCTCATTTCAATAAATTTAAATACGATTAAAGGGCTTCCTCACAATATGGTCCCCCCTCACTGAATATTCATACTGACATGGTGAGGTTTAAAACAGGTATTTAAAGAGTTGTAACAGTTTAGGGGAACCTACCAGGGACACAAGGTAAGTATTGTCCCCTGGCAGAGAGGGACATGCCCTGGTAGTGCCAAGATGCCATTGCCAGGATGGCATTGCCAGAGCAGGCCCTCTGGGAACCCCATTGTGGTGGCAGTTAGGGAGTTCCCCTTATGTGTGTTGAAGGAGGAATCGCCCCGATACCTGTGTGTGTAGGGGTTGGAGGGGTGGAGAAGGGCCCGATCTTTATTGGGGGGGAAGGGAAGTCCCCCATGTCCATGGGGGCAGGGGGAGGGGCAGAGATGATTTCAAACACAGATTGGGGGTCCCCTTTAAAGATGGCACCCCGATCTCTGCAGAGCCAGTGTTGCTGGCTCTATCAGGCTCCAGCAGCTTGGTGGCACAGCACAGAGGTTTGCACTAATATCTCACAGTGCCAGGGTCCCGGTTTCCATTCCAGCCTTGGGTGACTGCCTGTGTGAAGTTTACACACTCTCCCTGTGTCTGCGTGGGTTTCCTCCGGGTGCTCTGGTTTCCTCTCTCAGTCCAAAGATGTGCAGGTTAGTTGCAATGGTCATGCTAAATTGCCCATTATTGTCCAGAAATGTGCAAGTTAGATGAAATGGGATGGTAAATGTGTGGGGAGAGGGCCTGGGTCAAATTCTCTATCAGAAGGTTGGTGCAGCCTCAATGGGCCTAATGATCTCCTTCTGCACTGTAGGGATATGATTCATGCCCCACCTTGCCAGAGTGACAGTGGAAACCATGCCCCCAGATTCTCTGTGCAGCTGGAGAATTACATGCCGGTTTTCACGCAATAAAACCAGACTCATTTCTCTGCCACAAGAAGGTTTGAGAACACCACTTGTATCGGACAATCTCACCCACTAAGAGAGCATTAACAACTGTTGTTTCCAGTGTATCAATGAAGCTGATGAAAGTATGAAGCATCTGGTTATGATATCTGTAAAACAGAACAATAATAGCTGGTGACTCACAAAAAACAACAGTAAAGCATTTTAAACAATGCTTTGAAGAGTTATGAGGTGGTTAGTAAATATCATGTATATCTGAATTATGGATTTTTTAAACAGTGCTGCTAGTGAATTAATTAGGTGCCATTTCCGTGAGAATATCTGTACTAAAATTTTACATTCATTAAAACTTATTCACAGAATTTTCATTGGTGGTGGTCATGTTGCATTGACTTTGCATAATTTAACATTTTCTGGTCATTTAAATGTGAAAGCACTTAAGAGGATTCAATATTATTAGCTTCAGATAGACGGAAAGTAATTCATTCTGTCCCTGACTATATTTTGCTTGCCTGAATCTACAGTTTAAATACAGTTTACTTGTTTCTGATTGCCTTCTAAAACATGGCACGGCACATTAGAATACATTTACCTTTTCCCTGTCAAAGTGGCTGCAATCTGGTATTCTGGTGTTTAGGATCACAGTTCTGATTGTATGTGTTGCATGGGCTGCACGGAATTGGAAAATCTGGCAATTCAGGAGGATACTGTGAAATGATTCATGTTGGTCAAAAGCAATTCAAAAATATGAGAAGTGTACTGTTGAATTTCATAGAGTTCATAGCTTAGGGCAACTATATAGACTATATCAGCAAGAATTTCCTTCAGCATTCTCCCAATCACCTGCCAAAACTTCACTGAAAGATCATTTGAGAACATGCTTAACCGGGATTTTTGCCAAAGTTACGACAGCCAATAGAGGAAATGATCCACAGTGGTTAGCACTGCTGCCTCACAGTGTCAGGGATCCGGGTTCAATGGGCCTTGGGTGACTGTGTGGAGTTTGCACATTCTCTCCTTGGGTTTCCTCCAGGTGCTCCGGTTTCCTCCCAGAGTCCAAAGATGTGCGGGTTAAGTTGATTGGCCATGATAAATTACCCCTTAGTGTCAGGGGATTAGCAGGGTGAATATGTGGAGTTAAGGGGATAGGGCCTGGATGGGATTGTTATCAATGCAGGATCAATGGGCCAAATGGCCTCCTTCTGCATTGTGGGGATTCTATGACAGTGGGGGCAGATAGCTGTCTCAGTCAATGCCTGAAGTCCAGCTTCGATGACCTGGTTGCAGTGCAGTGCCACAAGAGGTTCAATAACCTCATACAAGCAGTCAAGTTCAAAGAATGCATCTTCACATGTCATCTCCTTATAACTGAATCAGTAGTTTCCCACACTGCTCCTTGTAACTTAACTTACCTACACACAATCTCTATCAACCATGACTCATACTTCATATGTGGGGTTTTACCTCGTCCTCACTTATTTAACATTATTGCAAGCCTCAAACCCACATCTCACAGATGGACACATTGTCAACTATTCAACCATGACGGGCACAACACTCAAAAGAGCTTTCACCACACTCACTGACATATCCCCTTCCCTTTTGTAGGACAAAGTGGCAGATGTCCACTGGGGGCAACACATAACCAGCAGGGGTTAGGCGTGGCTGCATGTGTTTGCCCCAATGAAGGAGATGGTGGTTCCCATCAATACAGTGGCTGTGAATGAGACGAAGGCCAGCAGTGGGCTGAAAAAAATTGATGACAGTTGGCTGATACTTAATCCACCTCATACCCACTCCTCCCTCCCTGCAATCTCTTTGGATATGCTGGTTGCAGCTGGTATAAGTGTGCATATGTTGGTGTCCTCCCTACCATAACCCTACTTTTGACTGCTTTCCTTTCAGATATGCCGTGTAAAGTTGCACTTTCACAGACTTCATCAGTAAACAGAAAAAGTATTTATTAATAAGAATTGTACAGCAGCTTCATGGCTGTAATTAACTCCCAAAATGTCTCTTCCTCAGAGACTCTCACCATGAGGTGATTCCACACTCTGAGTCCTGATTGGTCACACAGGCCATGTGACCCTTACTCTGCTGTGTTGCCCTTAAAGGGACAATCACCACAAACTGTCACCTGGTCAGTCAGTGGTGCAGGAGCAAGATGTGGAACAAGAAGAGATTGATGATGAAATAGTACTTTGCCTCCATCTCACACCCACCAGCTCAGATACTGAGATTGCGAGTACTTTAATGGGTAGCTTAACGTTAGCATATGTATGTGGTGAGTCAGCCAGGGCAGGGGGGATGGGTAATACATGTGCCAGTTTTCCAAGGGCAAGGTCACATACGTGTTCTGCTGTAGAGGACACAAGATGAGGTATCGATGGAGCAGCATACTGAAAGTTCTCATGGCTACGGTGTGTTGGCAGGTTTATCAGAAAGCCTGCAATCACTGTCAAGGAGCATGAGGAGAGACAGCTGCAATCTTGTACATGGTTTTGTGTAGAACGTCAGTCCTATCAATTCCAGCATGGAATTACTGGCTAACTCCATGATCACACTTTTGGAGTCAAACATGACGCAATGTCTGAAGGTGGATGTCTCAGCTTCTATTGTAGAAGCCAACTTTATGTTTGAGTCTGACAGTTTAAAGCCTGCAAACTCCATTTACGCCACAAACAGCCAGTGTGCTGAATCATGTCTGCTGATAAAGTCTATTTATTAGTGTCACCAGTAGGCTTACATTAACACTGTAATGAAGTTACTGTGAAAATCCCCTAGTCGCCACACTCTGGCGCCTGTTCGGGTACACTGAGGGAGAGTTTAGCATGGCCAATGCACCTAACCAGTACATCTTTCGGACTGTGGGAGAAAACACCCAGAAGAAACCCACGCAGACACAGGGAAAAAGTGCAGACTCCGCACAGACAGTGACCCAAGCTGGGAATCGAACCCGGGTCCCTGGCACTGTGAGGCAGCAGAGCTATCCACTGTGCCACCCGGATACCAGTGTTCAAAGGGACTTGAAGGGTCAACACAGCAGGGCCCAATAAGCTGTCCTCCAACAGATACCCAGCATTGCTGAGGAACTGTCCTGAGGCAGTGGCTCTGTGGAGCATGAATCTTCTCTCAGGATGACAGCATTCATGCTCCCACTGCTGTCACTGTACCAGTGCCTCTGCTGTTGCCTGTTACACATTCAGCCCAGATTGCTGCTGCCCATGCTGAGATGGTGTAGTGCTTGGTCCAGAGCTGCTCAAGGGCATTCTCTAGGGCAATGGTTCCCTAAATGGAGTAAATGGCCATCACCACCAATTTCAACACGGGAGAGTTGGATTTATGAATTTCTAGCAGTTTTCAGTGGTGGTAAAATGTAGAGCAGTGCTAAAGTCCTTGGAAATTATGGAGTATTATTAAGTCACTTACTCCATGATTTCCCCTTTCTTTTGTGCTGTTCAGGGGATCCTATGTCGAAAGTGTGCTATTAAAATTTTACAGGACTCCAAGAGAAGTCCAGGTCACAGCTATAAGGGCATCTCCCCACTTAACAACAGGGAACTTGCAGCTTCTTTGTATTTTCTAAGAAATTAGTTGGACGTGCCTACTAAACTGTATTTTGTAAAAGGAATCTATGCGAGTGTTTATGGATCAAAATTGGCACCTCTAATGTGGCTTTCTCTTCAAGTCTGTCTTGTGTTTATTTTGCTCTGATTCAACTCTATTACAAATAGTGCACTTCATGTCTGTCACTAAGAACATGTTCCTGTGGGAAATGGCTGCACCAGACAAGAAGATAATAGTGGATAGAAAACAGACTGAGGAAACGATCCAAGGCCATTCAGAGGGGAAAGAATTTATTTTTATGTGAAACAAAATCTGGTTATGTTTTTGAAATCTGTCAAAACAACAGATAAAATGTTCCAAAACAAAAAAAAGGAGGCAAGGTATCCAAGAATATAATTGGAACATCATAGAAGCATAGAATGTCTATAATTCAACCCATCAGGTCAATGGTGGCTCTCTGGGAGACCAACTCTGCTCACCCCACACCCTCATTTTCTCCCAGTGGTCCTGAAGATGTTTTCTCTTGAAAGCCAAAATTGAAGCTGCCTCTGGCATGTGCTCAAGGCAGTGCATTCCAGATCCTAACCCAGTAATGGGCAACCTAGGCTAGTGAGCGGGCTGCATGAGTAGCCCTCTATTATGTCCGTGGGCCGCATGAGTGATTTGCATTAACTGTGACCCCATGAATAAGACTAAATGCATTTAATACAAGTCAAATATTTCATTACCAGTTACAGAACATGCTTAAATAAACATTCGTAAACATCTATATATAAATGGAACTGTCATCAACTTCAAGTTGCAAAAACAAATGTAATATTTACATTTAAATACATTTAATACACACCAAATATTTCATAACCAGTTAAACTCTACAGTATTGTTACTAAAGTGCTTTAATTCTGATCTGCTTTTGCATTTTCTGTGATCACTTAACATTGGGCCCAATTGTTTAACTGTTTGTATTACTGTTATGAAGCGGAGGTGGATTCTCCCCCTGGGAACTAACACCTAGCCACTCAAAGAGGAGTACCTCACCTCATCATCTGTAAAAGTGAGTGTGAATTGGTACGGTCTGCGCTTCAGCAACTTTTAGTGGTTAAATCAAAATAACTCCCTGACACTCTCTCCAAAGTCAACAAGTAACAATTTATTCATCTAACAGTGAACAAATTAACTAAACTATTAACAAACCGAATAAAACATGAATTTTAGTCACTCTCTAAATTACAACCTGGTTTTGCGTCTTACGGAATATTCTTGGCCTTTTCTGTTGATTCTCCTGTCCGTGTCAAACTTCTTTCCTCTTTGGTACCTTTTCCATCGAGATAGTGCTTTCTCTTAAGACATAAATGAATCTGTGAGAGTTAGCAATACTCTCTCTAAAGCTGAACTAACAGTTGTTATTCTGGCAGATGGCAGTTGCTTTCCTCCTCTGGCGCACTGCTCCCTTCCTTTTATATCTGTGATGACATATCAATATCCCCCACAATATGATTGGTCCTGGGTTGCCAAAACTATAAAATTTAAATTTAATAGGCTCTTGGTATCCAAGTGCCTAATTCAAATTGATTGGCTGAATTCAAAAAAATTCAAAAGACTGTAAAGCCTGAAAGCCTGTTACAAAGGCAACCCTGCTGCTTGGCCTTCCGATACAAATGTTTCATTCTGGGACCCCATATGCACCTACATTTTTTTAACCTTCCAAGCACAGAAAAAGCGCCACCTTTTAGCAAACAATTTTACAAACACAAACTTTGCAACATTATCCACATATTATTATTCAGTGCAATAATCTAAAGTTGGATCTGGAGTCATGTTTCATATCTATAGTAATTTAACCCGTAACAACTAAGTCTGATCCCACACATACCTCCTGTATTTGGCTATCCCTCCTCCTGGCTTGATAGTCTATTGTGTAGGTGGACACATTCCTTTTCTTCTTCTTCCTTAGACCTCAGCAGCATGCAGTGTATCCTGCTGTCAGCATGTCTGCCGTCACCCAAGGCAGTGATCCAGACCTGGAAGATAGCGGTGCAATTCCTGCATGGACAAGTCTCAATTGGCCGCACTCATAGAATCATAGAATCCTACAGTGCAGAAGTAGGTCATTCGGCCCATCGGGTCTGCGCTGACCACATTCCCACCCAGGCCCTATCTCCGCAATCCATGTATTTACCCTAGCTGGTCCGCTTGACACTATGGGGCAATTTAGCATGGTAAATCCACCTAACCTGCACCGTGGGTGAAAACCGGAGCACCTGGAGGAAACCCAAGCAGACACGGGGAGAACATACAGATGCCTTAATGCCCTGGCACTTCATTGAGGTAATTCAAAAATAAATATGACAAAAACATCTTGTTGGCCCTCATCCCCCACATGCCCCATCCATGCCAACCCATATCTTCCACCCACATCCATAAACCTCCATATCCCCATGCTACTATATGCCCCTTCACCACCCCCTCCATGATCCCTCATAATCGCTGTGCCAGCCCATACCACCACTCAACCCCCTGGTCTTTATATCCCCATGCTAACTTAGTACCAAGTCATGCTGACCCATGCCCCCAACCACCACCCTTTGCCCTTACCCTCTCCATACCAACTCACCTGGTATTCACTATGGGAAAGCACCGGAAGTCTCCCCAAAAAATTCTAAGCGTCGAATTCTTGTGAAAACTGGAGTAATTCACGCTGGTATTTCAGCGGGACTTTCAAAATGAATCTCCCACACTCTGTCCAGTGCAGAGGTCACTAGCATGTATATGATTAAAAATTGGGGGGTGGGGCATATTCCTGCTAGAGGGGCCGGCAGCATAGCACTGAGCGGGCCATTGTGCATGCGCTGATCTGTCAGTGCTAAGATCGGCGTATGCGCAGTAGCCCCACACTGCCGGCTTCCTGATTACTGGCCAGCCCGATCGCTGACCAGCCCCGTGACCCTGCATCGCCGGCCCTCCACTCCCCCATGGCCTGATCGCTGGCTCCCTGTCCATTCCTGGTCCAGCCCTGCACCACCCCCACCTATCGAGGTGGGAATGCTAAAAATTAGTGCAGCAGGATCGCCGAATCGCCCCCAGAGTCAATACACTTATGCATCTATTCATGAGGTCACTATTTCTGTTCTCTCACTGATTAAAAAAAAATACATTGAAATTCCTGCAACCAATCTCTTATCAGAACAAACATTTCTATTCTCTAACCATTTGGAGCTGTCGATCAAACCTCTCACTCAGTAGGCGCCCTACTGTGATAATGTTAGGTTGTAAAACCAGTCATGCAGCACAAATCCTACAATGATAACCCTCATATTTATTTTAACAGACAGAGTGAAATATTAAGTACTCATTTTGTAAAATTCCACACATTTTTAAAGAAACTCAAAGCCTAACAGAGCTAAATCTTTTGACAGCTTTGTCTATTCTTTGACAGTTCCAATAAATTTATGCACCTTTTATTCACAATTAGATCTAATTTTTACAATCTCAAAGGGCACCTGACATCTCCCAAAGGGTACCATACCTCTCTCAAAAGGCACCTTACCTCTCTCAGAAACATCCATGGGATGCCTGACCCCTAAAAAATGCCAAAGGATCCCACAAGATTCAGATCTGCTCCTACCAGGTCTCATCTGCACACTTTGGATTTCAGACACCTTCCTCGTCAAAATCATGAGAGGTGGCAGCTGCCTTTGTGAACCACTAATGTGCAATTTAGAACCTGCCTTTATTTTCCCCCTATGAAAATTGTGGAGGTCGGGTTCAGGGACTGGACTTGCAGATTTTAGCTTCCACTGGCATTTTTGTGCAGAAGGAGAAGCCTCGCTGTCTGTGCAAAAATCAGATCTATGTTTCTATTTATGAAGCCCAGGATCCAGTGTGCCTTATCATCAGCTTTCTCAATCTGCCCCGTCACCTTCAATAATTTGTGCACATATATCTGCAGCTCCCACTGCTCCTGCACCCACTTTAGAATTATAACCATTATTTATATTTCCTCTCCTTGCACTTCCACCTAAAATGATTCACTTCACACTTCTCTACATTAAATTTCATCTGCCCTGTGTCCATCCATTGTACCATCCTGTTTATGTCCTCTTAAATTCTATCACCACCTTCCTTATAGTTCACAATACTTTCAAGTTATTGTCATCTGCAAATTTTGAGACTAAGCTCTATAAACACAAATCTGCATCATTAATTTAGGCGAAGAAAGCTGTAGTCCTACTTCTGACCCCTGGGGACCTCACTATATACCTCCCTCCAATCCAAGAAACAACCCCTTCCCTAACACTCCACATTCCCTGTCATTCACCCAGCGCTGTGTCCATGCTGCCAAGATCCCTTTTATTCAATCACCTTTACCTTTGCTGACAAGCCTGTGATATGGCATTGTATCAAATAATTTTTGGAAGTTAATACATACCACATCAACAACATTACCCTAATCAACCATCTCCATTATTGCATCAAAAATCTCAGTCGAGTTAGTTAAATGCGATCTGTCTTCAACAAATCTATGTTGGCGTTCCTCAACTAATTCACATTTGTCCAAGTGGTGTTGATTTTCTCCTGGTTTCTTAAAGCTTTCTTACCATTGAGGTTAAACTGTGGTTGCTGGTCTTATCTTTAAACCCATTTTTGAATAAAGGTGTAATATTTGCAATTCTCCATTTGTCTGGCCCCATCTCTGTATCCAAGGAAGATTGGCCGATTATGACCCGTGCCTCGGCAATTCCCACCTTGACTTCCCTCACATGTATCTTGTCTGGTCCTGGTACAGCAGCTTTTCAAATACCCCCTCTTTAACAATGTTTTCCCCATTCAACTACCTCCTCTCTGGCAGAATCTTCTCCTTTAGTAAGGACAGACAAACTACTGATTCAGTACCTTAGCCATGCCCTCTGTCTCCATGTCTATATTCCCTTTCTGGACCCTAATTGACCCCAATCCTCCTATTCCCAGCTTTTATATTCCATTTTATGTGAGCTACCTGTCTCTTCTCATACTTTCTCTTTGCTTATTTTTTCACTTCTCCTATGAACTTTCTGTATTCAGTTTAGTTCTATCTGTATTATCTATCTGACTTCTGTCATGTGGGCCTCTTTCTTCTCCATCTTACCTTCTATCTCCTTAGTCACCAATGGAGTTTTGGCTTTGCTCGTCTTACTTTCCCCCCTTGTGAGAATGTTCCTTGATTGTACCCAAAACATCTCCTCTTTAAAGACAGCTCTGCTACAGTTTTACTTGGTTGTCTTTGATTCAAATTTGCCTAAGTCTTATCCATTCTCAGCTCACAGAAATTGGCCCTTCACCAATTAATTATGTTACTCTGGCTTGCTCTTTGTCTTTTATCCATAGTATCGGAAGATTTAGGCTGGCTATGATCACTGTCTCCTGAATGTTTCCATACTGACACCTGATTCATTTTTCCCATCTCATTTTCCACAACCAATTCTAGCAATGTCTCTTTCTTGGATGGCCTGGAAACATACTGATCCAGAAAATCTTCTGAACACATTTCAAAAGTTCTTACCTCTCTCTGTCCTTTCCACTATTACCATCCCAGTCTTCATTAGAATAATTAAAGTTCCCCATTATAACTACTCTACAATTTTTTTCAACTCTTTGCAATTTCTTTGTAAATTTGTTCCTCTATTTCTTTCCCACTAATTAGTGACCTGTAGAATAATCCCAGTCATTTAGTGATATATCTTTTGTTCCTTAACTCAAGCCAGATGGATTCTATCCTCATCTCTATGGGGCATCGTGAGCTTGATTTTCCAATGGGTGTTGGGGGCAGGAGCGGCTGTTGCTCCTGGAGGGCTGCACTGGATCCTATTGTCTCCAGGATGGTTTTCAATTTTCAAAGGGCCTGCAGAGGGCTGGAAATAGCAAACTCACTTGCTGCCACTTAACAGCCCTTGAACAGAATGGGATTTTCAATCATTTCTCAGATGAAGCTGAACATTTTGATGTATGTTAACACAACAGGTGTCAGGTTCACCACAGGGCAAAAACAAGTTTGTAAGGAATCAACAGCTTCAGATCTAGCTCTGTCCCTCGGCTTGGTGTCATGGACATCGTGTATCTTTTCTGTCCTCCTGGTTCTGTTGTTAAAGGCAGCAGAAGCCCCCTCCATGCCGCTGCCTGCCTTTTTTTGCTGGCACCAAACTGGCAGCTCCCATTCCTGGAGGCACTGCCACTGCCACCTCTAATTAGATTCTGAGTTCGCCTCCTGCTCAATCAGGTTATTTGTATTTAAAAATCCTATTAGCAGAATGATGCAGTTCAGTTAAGACCTGGAATTCACCCCTCTTTGAAAATCCGACCCCATCTATCTCCAGCACTTTAATAAATCAATAGCGACTGCACCTCTCCTTTCTTTCCTTCCCTACCTTTCATGAACAACTTGTCTCCAGGAATATCTAGTATCCAGTCCTGCCCTTTTCTGAGCATGGTGTCCATTATTGCCACAGCAAAGGGTGGCACGGTGGCACAGTGCTTAGCACTGCTGTCTCACAGCACCAGGGAACCGGGTTCGACTCCCGGCTTGGGTCACTGTCTGCGCGGAGTCTGCACGTTCTCCCCGTGTCTGCGTGGGTTTCCTCTAGGTGTTCCGGTTTCCTCCCACAGTATGAAAGGTGCTCTGGTTAGGTGTATTGGCCATGTTAAATTCTCCCTCAGTGTACTCGAAAAGGCGCAAGGAGTATGGCGACTAGGGGACTTTCACAGTAACTTGATTGCAGTGTTAATGTAAGCCTACTTGTGACACAACTTGATTGCACAAGTAAGCCTACTTGTGACACTAATAAATAAACTTAAAGCATCATATTCCCAATTGGTTATCTGGGACTGCAGCTCACCAAGCTTATTTACCACATGAATCCTTTCTGTTGTTTCTGCAGAATGATAAAGTTGATCTATTTTGCATGTTCATTGTTACACCAGGTAAAAGCTGTCTTTTTAACATGGGCGATTTCAAAGGACAAGTAATGATAATGCAGGATAGCTTTTTAATGGTCACAACAGTCTTTTATTTGTGCTACCAATTGAAAAGTGAAATTGCTTTATATCCTTTTGTGATTCATAGGCTACTATTATTGAACAATGATAAAGAACAACTGATCCCCCGGATGGAACTACAATTCATCATTTTAAAAAGTCTTTGTTCATAAAACAAGATTAGATTGCAGCTTTGAAGTCACATCATAGTATGCACTGCTTCAAATATACATTACAGTAGTTTATGTGTGTTTTTGGTGTTCTCTGTACTTACCTTGGTGACAACAACTCCTGTCACAGTGGATATTGATTGTCTGCATATTCCGTGCTGCTCCTCATTTTTGACAGAAAGGTGCCTCCACCATGTAAGAACATAAGAACATAAGAAATAGGAGCAGGAGTAGGCCATCTAGCCCCTCGAGCCTGCCCCGCCATTCAATAAGATCATGGCTGATCTGAAGTGGATCAGTTCCACTTACCCGCCTGACCCCCATAACCCCTAATTCCTTACCGATCAGGAATCCATCTATCCGTGATTTAAACATATTCAACGAGGTAGCCTCCACCACTTCAGTGGGCAGAGAATTCCAGAGATTCACCATCCTCTGAGAGAAGAAGTTCCTCCTCAACTCTGTCCTAAGCTGACCTCCCTTTATTTTGAGGCTGTGCCCTCTAGTTCTAGCTTCATTTCTAAGTGGAAAGAATCTCTCCACCTCTACCCTATCCAGCCCCTTCATTATCTTATAGGTCTCTATAAGATCCCCCCTCAGCCTTCTAAATTCCAACGAGTACAAACCCAATCTGCTCAGTCTCTCCTCGTAGTCAACACCCCTCATCTCTGGTATCAACCTGGTGAACCTTCTCTGCACTCCCTCCAAGGGCAATATATCCTTCCACAAATAAGGGGACCAACACTGCACACAGTATTCCAGCTGCGGCCTCACCAATGCCCTGTACAGATGCAGCAAGACATCTCTGCTTTTATATTCTATCCCCCTTGCGATATAGGCCAACATCCCATTTGCCTTCTTGATCACCTGTTGCACCTGCAGACTGGGTTTTTGCGTCTCATGCACAAGGACCCCCAGGTCCCTTTGCACAGTAGCATGTTGTAATTTTTTTCCATTTAGATAATAATGTAGGGTCAAAAATCATATCATAATTACGCCAAGCCTCGTGACAAATAATTGTTTTCATTGCAATTCCTGTTTCAGTACACTCATGTTAATGAGACACATCACTCACTTCCCTATCTTCCTGATGTTAAGCTGCAATATTAATCACAATCAGGGAGTCACTCGACTCCCATTTTAATCCTTGCTGTGAATCCATACTCTTGGCATTGTCTGGCAACTTGCTGCACAGGCCATGATTCCCTTTCAAAGGAAAAACCACCAGACCAGCCACCCCAGCTTCAAGCTCACATTTAAACACATGTTCACCATCCTCCCTAGCCTATCCAACTCCAACACTGCATCCACATGAATAATCCCATTCTCTTATTGTTTTAAAGACTGTAATCAAATCTCTTTGTAGCCTTTTCTAAAGTGAAATAAAGCTCATGAAGCTAAAAGTGTTGATTGATGTTTAGCTGTTGGCTTTTCTCTGAAACTTTACAATGGTTTCAACATCATTTATTGTAGGAGAGAAAAAGCACTCTGGAGGAGGCCTATAAGGCCTCGTATAATGACTAAATAATGCCATTTATTCATTCTCGTTCTCTTTCCTTTTGCTATAGTCCCATGGTATTATCTCAAGCCTTTAAAGAACTTTGTATTGCAACATGAAACTCACTTTCCCACTAAAGTGATAGGCTCAGAACCTTGCATTGTATAGTGCTCCTATTATGTAAATTGAATAACATCTTCAAGATGTATTTAGGTCTGATTTTCTTTTTCTCGTCCAAAATGTTTTTGAATCTTTGTATCACCTGCATTCCGATAGCCTTTGTCCAAATCATTAACCAACATTGTGAAGAGCAGTCATTCCAAAATTGACCATGCAGAACTCCATTAGCAACCAACCCCCCACACAGAACCCCTACCATCAATACCAACATTCAATCTACAAGATTATGCTGCCAATATTTTACCCATTCCCAAGATCATATTCCACTGATCCTCCAAGAATCTTGGTAGCTCATTGTGCGGCATCTCCAGAAGGTTTTGTTTTAAAAATCCAGGTATATAATGCCACCAAGACTACTTGGATTTGCCAATCGAGTAACATCCTCAAAAAATTCGATCCGATTGGTATAACTCATTCTCTGTTATGCTCACATAGCTGATCGCAAATGTTCCCTTCACAAACTTCCTGTCATCCATGTCAAGCTAATGATTCTATAATAACCAGGTTCTGCCCTGTTCATTTGTCTAAAGATTGTCACCACACAGGTCTCCCTCCCTTCCTCCCTCCTTCCCTCCCTCCCAACATGACAATGGTTTTGGGCTGTAGTGAACTGCTAAATCTATGAACAAAGGGCTATCTGAGCACAGTTCCCAAGTCTTTGAATACCCTTGAGTGAATGTCATCTGGACCAGCAGTTGATCCGTTCTGAGACCTCTGATTCTATCATAGCACCAGGGCTAGGCCATTCAGTCCCTCCAACCTGTACCACCGTTCAATAAGAACATGGATGATTGATGTCTTAACTTCATCCACCTGCCTTCTATCCAGGGTTATATCCGCATCCACTTCGACAATCTCAACTTTAAAGCCACCGTATTATTGGTAACTGAGCATTGTCCACTGGAGTGAAGGCTCACTCAGACTGCCCTTTAGAATCTCTGCCATATTCTGAGAGTCCACTGTTAATCTATTCTGAGGAACCCTTCAATAGCCCAAGAGAAGCTGGAGAAGAATTTACTATTGCAGTTATCCACTGTCTTCTACCCCTGTGCCTTTTTAATTCCATGGTGGCAACTTTTGTTGCTTCCAGCTAAGCTTGACACATATCCTGCTCTCCTGAGAACTATTTTACTTTAGTCTACACAAATCTTCTTGTTTAAATCTGATCAGAGAAATCTGCTTTAAAAAATGACTTGAATTTATGTTGTGTCTTTCACCTACATTGCAAAGCAGTTTATAGTCAATTAATTATATTTTGGAGCTGTTGTCCTGTGTGTAAAGGAGCATCCTTGGGAAGGATCCACAAACAACCATATGATGAATGACCGGATAAAGCTGCTTTTTTATAATGATGTTGGTTGAGAAATAAATATTGGCGAGGGCACCAGGGAGAAATTCCTTATCTTCTTTGAAATAGTGCCAAGAGATCTTTTGCACCCGCTTGAGAGGGCAGAGGGGTCTTGGATTTTATCTCCCTTCCAAACTTATCTCCCTCAGTATTGCATGGGAATGTCAGGCTGGATTATGCTTTAAAAAGGACCCTTAATTTTGGCTCTAGGAATATCTGTGGCTTCCTTTCAGATTAACATGGTTTTAAAGGTATTCCATTGGTAACTTCCTCTCCTTGTAGAATTTCCTAATCGGACTCAAGTTATCTGTTACCTTTGCAAACCTAGCTTTCATGAACAAGTATTAAAATATTGTTACATTTTGGTCAGCTGATTAAGTTAAATCAAGTAAGATTGAGGTCATTGTTACCCAGCTATACCCCCACATAGAGATCCTGATCAAATGATGACCAGAATTCTCCAGTCTTGCATGCCACGCTACCGCTGCCAGCGAGAACGGAGAACTTGTCACTTGACCAAATCTCCTTTCACAGCAGCGGGATCGGAGAATTCCAGCTGCAGATGAGGTCGGAGAATTCTGGCTGATATCCGTGCACGTAGTCGTTGGGTAGAACATTGCTGAAAAAAGAGACCTGTCGAAGTTTTCATCGTGCACTCATCAGAATACTTTGCAAGAATACCAATAAAAGGTGAAAACAACAATTCACACTGTATGAGAAGAGAGTGTTGATTGGTTGGCAAGTGGACTCTGAATTACCATCAACTGGTGCATTCTCCATGGCAACACCTCTACCAATCTCTCCCTTTAACTCTTTCTCCCTTTTGCAATCTTTCTCTTTCATTTACATCCGTCTCTCCCCTTCACTCTTCTTCCCTTCTTCTCCTTCATTCTTTCTGTCATTTTAATCCAACATCGTCATTCTGCTATTCCCACATGTGATCCATTATGATTTGTAGATCGTGGATGGTGACACAAGTCTTCTGTTCCATTAAATGGTAAAGCTTGTGCACTCAGAAAAACATTTAAATATCCTCACTAATGGGAGGTTGGTGGAATGTGCTGAGTCAGAGAACTGTTCATGTTAATATGGTGCTGAAAGAAGTGAGGGTCAATGTGAAGGAGATATAAACACAAAACAAGCCAACAAAACAACACCAAAGCAAAAAGTCCACTTCACTGTGTTAAAGAAAGAGAAAATCCCACCCAATTTCTCATGTTTTGACATTTATAACAATTACAGCTCTGCAATATTCTTTTGCTTTTATTTCAAGATTGTCCAACAACATCTTTCATTTATGTTTCCCATCAACACCTCCCCTTATTATTCTTGGTTTTTGTTAGCACTAAAATTGCACCATGCAAAGCAGTCATGGACTCCCAAACTACATGCTTTAGTAGTCAACAAATGCCTGAGGCATTTTGTCCGCATCAGTCACTTCGCCCAGGACGTATATTTATAGACATGTTCAAACATTCCTGGATACATAGGAGTCAACCTGATATTGCTGCAAAGTAGGTTCTTATATGGAGGTACATTTGGGGCAGAATCCTCTGTAGACAACATCTGGATGGAATTGGTGCCCCCTGTTGAAATGTTGGCAGCTGACAGTCCACTATGAATCACATGCACAGTTGGTGATCTGCAGTGTGAATTCACGGCACGATTGGACTCCTATTCATGACAGCAAAATCTTTGAAAACTGGAGGTTTTCTGATTCTCTGGTGACACTCATTCCATTGAAATGACAACTCAGGCGACTGAACCAAATCGACTCCAGAGGATATCAAGCTGTCAGCAGTGCGCGCACGCATAGCGACCAAGTGAAACTTGACATTTCCCACCCTATCTCCCAACATAATTTTGGTCAAAGATTAAGTAAACCCCTTTTAGTTTCTCAATCTTCATTCCATCTTAGATCACTGGCCTCCTCTATTGGTTATAAGGTAAAGTTGCCTTAGTCCCAGATGACCATAGGCTGCTCTCTGCTTTGAAGGGGAGAGCTGAGTGATGGTGATAACCTGAGGATCACCTCACCTCGGGTGTGGGGCAAGGTTGAGAAGGTGGACCTTCATGAATAACCTCAATCCAGTATGGGAATTGAACCTGTGAAACCGACCCTAAAGAGATGTAGATAGATTGGTGAATGAGCAGCAAGATGGAAGATGGATTATAATGTAGGGAAGTGTGAAGTTATTTGGCTATTGAAGGCTGTCACCTGTATCAACCTCACCACACTATTTGGTGATGACACACCTTGAAATGTCCAGAGACTCTGTCACAAAGCCTTGTACACAATCATGAAGATCTGCTGAGAGTCTGAACATACACAATAAATAAATGCTACGACTGCAGAGTCTGTTTATCCATCTCGGGTGTTTAATGCAGTAGAAACATTGAAGAATATAGAGTGAAATATCTCTGTTGTCTCAGTGGCAACTGGTTTGCCTGCTGGACAGACATCACTGATGATATGTGTGCAGGTGCTAAAATTGGCTGTTGAAGAAGATGCTAGAGAAATTGATATTGTAATTAACAGAACCTGGGCGCTGAAAGGCCAAAGAGAAGAGACGTATAAGGAGATTCAGTTATGTCATGATGCCTGTGGAGAAGTCACATGAAGACCATTCTAGGAAAAGGAGAAGTGGGATCAATTATAAGGCTAGTCTAGTAGTCATGATGTCAGGTTCTGATTTCATTAAAACCTCTACAGGGAAAGAACAGGTGAATGCAACATTGCCTGTTTCCCTAGTGATGGTGTGGGCATCAGAGATTATTATTGTAAGATCAGTGGTATTCGCAGTGCGAAGGAAGCATTGGTCGTCATTGATCAAAGAAGAGCTAGGCACCAACTAGCTAAAGCCTGTATTGTGCTGACTGGGAGCTAGCACTTTACTGGGGTGGCACAGTGACACAGTGGGCCCGATTTTACCACTGTGTCATGCCCATTTTTGGGCGCGAAAACTTGGTAAAGTCAGGCGTGAGGCCATTAATGCGATCCGCGCCCGTGTCCACACAGATGCCCACTTTACCAAGGCCCGGGAACAGCCGCGATCCAGTTCACACCCGAAACGGGCGCAACGGCGATTTAAATGCATTTGCATGCATTTAAATTGAATTAATGGGCTGCCCGCCCAACTTTATCAGCATTTCCCCCTTTGCCATCGTGTTCGCGCCATCCAGATTCGGCGCGAAACAGACCAGCTCGGCAAAGGTCTGTTTCAGGCGCTTCCAGCTTCTGAAGAGGTAAGTTCAGAGCTTCTAACAGCTGTCTGACTCAGATCGGTGGTGGAGGCTGGGGTGGGAAGCGGGGGGGGGGGGGGGGGTGGGTGGCGGAGGGAGAGGCAGGCCAGATCATTCTCTGGTGGGGGAGGGGGTGCGGGAGGAGGCGGGTCAGATGTATCTCTGGTGGGGGAGGAGGGGGGGCGGACAGATCATTCTCTGGTGGGGCAGAGGGAGTCCAGATTGTTGTCTGATGGGGGTGGGGGGCAGTGGGAGGGCAGAGGGGTGCCAGATTGTTGTCTGGTGGCGGGGGGGTGGGTGGGGACAGAGGGAGGCCAGATCGCTCTCTGGTTGGTGGGGTGGGGGGGGGGAGTAGGGAGGCCCGATCATTCTCTGGTTGGGGGGAGACAGGGGAGGGGGTGCAGGGGGGACCACTGCCACTCTGCGGGTGATTGGTTGGGGGAAGTGGGGCAGAGGATCGCGATCGGTCTGGATAGTGGGGAGGTGGATAGATAAGGGGGACAGTATGTTGTGGGGGGTGGGGCGATATCTGTTGGGGCCATCGCTCCCGCTCTTCACTCCCAAGCTGCTTTTACGGCCCGGGAGCAATGTGACAGGGGCGCGTTTTTTCTAATTTTTTTTCTCACTGCGCATGCGCAATTCAAAGCTCTGATCGTTTCACGTGCGCTAAGCCCCACCCACAGCATGATTCAGACTCGCGATTTTGTTTTCAGGTTGAGTGCGTATGGGGGCGCCTGAGAACAGATTTCCAAGTCGGACCTGAATTATGCCCAGATTCAGCACTCAGAATGAAAATGGTAAAACAGGGCCCAGTGATTAGCACTGCTGCCTCACAGCGCCAGGGACCCAGGTTCGATTCCCGGCTTGGGTCACTGTCTGTGTGAAGTTTGCACGTTCTCCCAGTGTCTGTGTGGGTTTCTTCCGGGTGCTCTGGTTTCACAATCTGAAAGACATGCTGGTTAGGCGCATTGGCCGTGCTAAGTTCTCCCTCAGTGTATCCGGACTGGCACCAGAGTGTGGCGACTAGGGGATTTTCACAGTAACTTCATTGCAGTGTTATTGTAAGCCTACTTGCGACACTAATAAATAAACTTTAAACTTTCTGACATTCAAAAACAGATCTATCATCACGTGACAGGAAGACATGTGGCAGCTTGTGAATTGCCAATGGTTTAAAAGAATACATGTAACTACCAACCTAGGGGTTGAAATTTTCATTCCCTGTATCATTTCTCCATCTCTGTGTATGTTACTTTTGCTGGAGCTTTGAAAATGGACTTGTTTGTTGTACCTTTTCCAATCACATAGAAATAATGTTATCATTTTTAACCTCATCTTTAATAGTTTCCATATTCTGAATAAATCTTTGAGTTGTTAAAATATGAATGTTTAAAATATAATTTGCGTCTGTAGGGATTCACAATTTCTTTTTGATTTCTGTACTAAAAGTATCAAAATTGAGCTGTTTTCAGTCTCATTAAAAAAGTAACCAGGGGAGAAACACTGCAACTTTTTTCAGTTGATAAAGAAAATCAATGCCTCTATTATCACATCTGACAGACTGTCCAGCCAGAACAGCTGATCCCTGACTCCAGGGAATCACACGCCTGGGGTGTTGGGGACAGCGTGATTCCTGCAGGAGGGGGAGAGACAGCTCATTTAAATAAGCTGAATAGCATTGAGCAAGTACTGCCTGCACCTGCGGGAAACTCTACTTTCCCGCTGGGAGTAGCGCTTTGACTTGGAATGGGAAAATCGTGAGATTAAAGTCTAGCCTGTGACATTAGGAGATACAAACACAGTTTTTCATTTAAATTTAAAAGATAATAAAATTGGAATAAAACCACAAGATGCACAGATTTTGGTCCCGAATGCACTAGCTCATGTGTCTTTCTGAGTGTCCTTAAGAATCATTCTAACTCAGTTTTAAGATGCACCCTGTGTCCCTGACATGTGAAGCACACAAGAGTGTGAAATAACAATTCTGCAATGAAAGGTGTCAATAGTATCCAAATTGTATGGCCTCTAAAAACTCCTTATAAATTCAAAATGTTCTTGAATTTATTGTTAAGGCTGCTATTCATACATAGAAAGAAACATAGAAACCCTACAGCACAGAAGGAGGCCATTCGGCCCATCGAGTCTGCACCGACCACAATCCCACCCAGACCCTACCCCCACATATTTTACCCGCTAATCCACGCATCCCAGGACTCTAAGGGACAATTTTTAACCTGGCCAATCAACCTAACCCGCACATCTTTGGACTGTGGGAGGAAACCGGAGCACCCGGAGAAAACCCACGCAAACACGAGGAGAATGTGCAAACTCCACACAGACAGTGACCCGAGCCGGGAATCGAACCCGGGACCCTGGAGCTGTGAAGCAGCAGTGCTAACCACTGTGCTACCGTGCCGCCCGTTTCATGAATGTTCTTTGCCTTCTCATTACCTGCACCATTCTAAGCACTGTTAACAAGGCTGCATAGAATAATCCATCTCTGAGAATATGCTCAATTAACATATTTGCCATAATACATTTGCATAGTTTGATTGGGTTATTTCCCTGCAATGATTTAGAATTGATCTTGGAAATAACTTTATTCCAGTAAATGTAAAGTGATAAACCCTTGTTTGGGATGAATGCTCCATGTCCATATAGAGAGGAATGAATGCACATTAACTATTAAAAGGTATTCTTGAGATTGTTGACTTTTGCCCAACAGGAGCCCAAAGGAGTTGGAGCAACTGTGCTGCCTCCCCACAGCTGGGTCAGGTGGCCCGAGCCATTCATAGGGTGGGTCCCATTTGAATGAAATGCCGAGCTCCGGAATGGAATGGGCAATTCTGCTGCAGCTCGCTGGTTGTGGGATGGTGGGGGATTAGCTGGGTCATTTGCTGAGAAAGCTGGCAGACCTGGCAATAGCGATGGGATCTAATCTCAGGTGGACTCAGGCACGCTTGGCCGCAGTGTCCTCGTGGAGCTGGGAGAGCATTCCTGCTCTCCAGGTATGACAAAAATTATAGAATCATAGAATCTACAGCGCAGAAGGAGGCCATTCGGCCCATTGAGACTGCACCGACCACAATCCCACCCAGGCCCTATCCCCATAACCCCATGCATTTACCCTAGCTCGTCCCCTTGACACTAAGGGAGAATTTAGCATGGCCAATCCACCTAACCCGCACATCTTTGGACTGTGGGTGGAAACCGGAGCACCTAGAGAAAACCCACGCAGACACGGGGAGAATGTGCAAACTCCACACGGACAGTGACCCAAGCCAGGAATCGAATCAGGGTCCCTGGCGCTGTGAGGCAGCAGTGCTAACCACTGTGCCACCATGCCACCTGAAACAAAATTACCTCCTCCAAACAACTTCAGGTCCTTTTGTGAAGCACTACTAGAGGCCGGGGTTAGGCTGCTCACTGCTTGGTGCAAATGCTCAAAGTGTGCATGGTGCATAGTCTGCCGAGAACACTAATTTGTGGATGTAAACAGCACGACATAAGACGACATAAGTTTTGCTGTTCGGCAATTTACAGGTCAGTTTGAAAATACCAACTGACCTGTCTTGGGTGTCAATGTGTGGCCAAAATCCCCTTCATTTTTCACCTGCCATGCTCATGAGAAACAGACAACTGATGGCTGCAAATTGTCCCTGATGAGTTTAGTTACCTTGGCAATGATGCACTAAGAGCAAAGAGGAACTCCTAAAAAGCCAACCTATTTAACTTTCATACACCATAGTAAGTTTTAGTCAATGGATTTTGCATTAAAAATTCTCCTCCTCCTGGTAGATTTATAATTTATAGCTTTGACAAAGGGTCATCTGGACTTGCAACCTCAGCTCTTTTCTCTCCTTCCAGATGCTGCCAGACCTGCTGAGATTTTCCAGCATTTTCTCTTTTGGTTTCAGATTCCAGCATCCGCAGTAATTTGCTTTTATATAATTTATAGTTGATGTGTACCATTAGTTTTATGAACACATTTTTAACTTATTCCAAGAATACTAATTTTGCCTTAAGTTTGTTGTTGGAAATTTTATTGATGTTCATCCTTCCAGTTGTAGCATAGAGAGAAAATATTTGATTGGTTACTTTGAGTTGAGCATGACTCTAAAATTTACAACAAGATAGCATTTTGGGAATGAGTAACCATTTAAAATGTTTTAAATCTTCCATGGGATGTGGGCGTCGCTGGCTGGGCCAGCATTTGTTGCCCATCCCTAGTTGCCCTTGATTTTTTTTTTAGAAACCCTACAGCACAGAAAGAGGCCATTCGGCCCATTGAGTCTGCACCGGCCACAATCCCACCCAGGCCCTACCCGCATATCCCTACATATTTACCCACTAATCCCTCTAACCTACGCATCTCAGGACACTAAGGGCAATTTTAGCATGGCCAATCAACCTAACCTGCACATCTTTGGACTGTGGGAGGAAACCGGAGCACCCGGAGGAAACCCACGCAGACACGAGGAGAATGTGCAAACTCCACACAGACAGTGACCCAAGCCAGGAATCGAACCCTGGTCCCTGGAGCTGTGAAGCAGCAGTGCTAACCACTGTGCTACCCTGCCACCCATGTGTTGCGTGTTTCACTTGGCTACTTCAGAGGGCAGTTGAGAGTTGACCACATCGCTGTGGCTCTGGAGTCACATGTAGCCCAGACCAGGTAAGGAAGGCAGATTTCCTTCCCTAAAGGACAATTAGTGAACTAGATGGGTTTTTCCGACAATCAACAATGGTTTCATGGTCATCAGTCGATTCTAAATTCTGGATATTATTTATCGAATTTAATTCCGCCATCTGCCATGGCCAGATTCGAACCCGGGTCCCCAGAACATTAGCTGAGTTCCTGGATTAATAGTCTAGCGATAATACCAATAATTGGAAAGACATACACGTTGAGTAATATCTATGTATTGCACCCTTGATGAATTTGACCTTTAGAATACTAATTGCAACAAACCAGAGCAAAATAACCCAATCCAAGCTGAACCTTTCAAAATGATTGAATGCGTGGAGAAGCATTAGACGGAGATGAGATTGACGATAGAGAAATCAATAAGGAGAGACAGAGAGTTCAATGTGAATGTACATCTGCATTATACAGTTGCCTTTCCATTTTCAAAACATAAATGCCAAGTAAATTACCAGAAATAGTCTCAACATCAGGTAGAAAAATATGGTGCATTCAAATAATGGGAAATTAATGAAACATCTATCTGTATTAGCTTTTTGAGTCCAATAAAGTAAGCATTTAAAAAGCTGAACAGTGAAACAAACCTTTCCCATTGGAATAATACATTGAGATTTAGGTTTGCCTGTAAGGCTTTTTATATGAAGTCTAAATAAGCCTTTGAATCTTCCAACATATAACTCCATCAATTGCCAGTTATAATTTAATTCTCGGTACACCCCAATGATTTTAAGGACTGAAGATAACCTTTTGAGAAGTGGCCACTACCATCAGATTGCTTTTTTGCGCCACACCAAAGCTTGGCATTTCTGGCTGGGTCTTCTGATCCTGGCTTCTCCAGAAATGAGAGATGTAGCTGAAATGGAACTGCTTCCTCGTAGCTCTGGATCGTTGGAGGAAGACCACCCATGCCTGCTTGAGGGTGAGTTGCATAGTTACCCCAGGGTTTAGACCAGGATTTTTCTGTCTAATATTTCCTAGGTAACTATCCAGGTAATAAGTTGAAACTTCCAAAGTCTCCAATTCTAATTCAAAGTTGGAGACTTTTGTGGAGGATCCCAAGGAACACGGGAATTGCTCATCAAAAGTGTAAGCTTCCCAGGCAATTACTACTGAATCCTTGCATTGGGTTTTCGAGGAGTGCCATTGCACAGCTTCCAGGGTACCTCCAGTCTCCGACTACCTGACCAGGGCCAATATATTTTCAAGCGTATTTTGAATAATTGTTTACTACACTGCTTCTACGTCATCAAAGATACAATGATGATCAAAAACAGCACTAACTCATTATTTTGATTTGGTTTGGTATTTGTCCGAGTAAGGTTTCCAACTGGAACTGGGGTAAGTCCAGACTCAGGCAAGTTCTAGGAGACCTATTCAATTCAAACTGCTCTTTTAGTACAGCAACACATCCACTGCTCATTAAGGTAACAACATGACCAACAATAATAAGGGTGGCACAGTGGTTAGTACTGCTGCTTCACAGCACCAGGGACCCGGGTTCAATTCCGGCCTTGGTTGACTATCTGTGTGGAATATGCATGTGCTCCCTGTGTCCGTGTGGGTTTCCTCCGGGTGCTCCGGTTTCCTCTCACAGTCCAAAGAGCGGTGTGTTAGGTTGATTGACCGTGCTAAATTGCTCCTTAGTGTCAGGGAGATTAGCAGGGTAAATACATAGAGTTACGGGGAAAAGGCTTGGGTGGGATTGTTGTTGGTGCAGGTTGGATGGGCCAAATGGCCTCCTTCTGCATTGTAGTGATTCTACGATTCTAATATTCAGGAACACTCCCTAGCGACCCAAACACAATTAAATCCAGAATACAGCAGGTTCAAACATTGGGGAAAATTTTACCGTCCCGCCCGCCACGGGAATTGGAGCGGGCGAGAGGCGAACCATGGAAAGGTCTGTTGACCTCGGGTGGGATTTTCTGAATTTGGGGTGAGCGAGGCTGGAAAATCCCGCCCATTGCCTTGGCCCTCTGATCCACGTTGCTCCCAGTGCAAGCTGCTTGTTGTGGCAATAAATTCCATATTGTGCCATCAGGATGGACGGTGACTGCATAAAGTACACATGGGAATGGAGACCATCCTGAAACATGTGTGATTGTAGGGCTAAAGATACCATGATTTCTAAAAATAGCTACACGAATGTATCCTTAATCTTAAAAGTTGCTTCATAAAATAGTTTTGCAAGTATTCTTACATGTATAATGGTTTCATAAAATGCAAATGTACTTTCCGGAGAGTCCAATTAAATAAATGATTGTAATGAGAAATTCAAGTGCAATATCACAAGGAGTTTAAAAACTAATTGCACTTTCAATCCCTTGGCACAAGTTATTCCCCTCTCCTACTACTGGTCATCAGCAGAAGAGAATAATTTCAGCAAGACTGTGGGATTGATTCAGTTTGCGTACGACTGATGATTTCTTTTAAAAAAATCTGAATGCCAATGATTCCAAATCTAGGAAAGTCTGGAGACTTCTTTCCATTCATCTCCAAATTAACACAAAATTAACTGCAATAATAACTCCATTTTTATCGTACTAAAAATCGGCAGGTGTTACTCCAGTTTTCACGCAAATTTGCCACTTTGAATTTTTTTGGGAGAATCATCCCCATTGCGGCAATTTGAAGATCCCAAGGGAAATTCTAACCCCACAATGTTTGACAGAATGCATGATTTTTGTCCCGGGAGAACTTGGGTAATAGACTTTACAATATAAAAATATAATTGTGTTTGCTTGCTTGTCTTTTATTAAATAAATTGGCTTGATGATTGTTAACCTCAAATGTGGAGTGAATATCTGATGCTTTATTTGCTCAAAGATATCAGATTCTAAGAAGGTTGGGGATAAGCTCAGTAACTAAAAGTAATTAATAACGATTATTTGTTTCATTATTCTGACACTGATAATTTAGCTAAAATATCAAAACTAAGATGAAGGGTGGAATTTTCCGACCGTTCACACCAATGGGATTCTCTGGTCCCGCTGCAGTGAACAGAGATTGGGCTGAGCGCCAAATTCTCTGTCCTCGATTGCAGCGGCGGCGGGACAGGAACAGCTGGAAAATGCCAGCCATTCATTCTCAAATGTACGAGGAATGATCCTGGATATGAGCATCAACATAAACTAGAGTAAAAAATATAGACAGCATCTAAAATTCCATGGTTCTATTGGAGAATGGGACTAACTGTGTGGTTCTCTCTGGAGTCAGTGTAGACACAATGGGCCGAATGGCCTCCTTCTGTGCTGTAAAATTCTATGACTCCATGATTCAGTGGCTGGAATTTTACCGGCACGCTTGCCCCGGAATCGGGGCAGGCGTGGCTCGCAGAACAGAATTCTCCGTTAGCCTCGGGCGGGATTTTACAAGCGAAGGCTGGTATTTTACAACCTATGTGTAATGACTGGATCCAATTTAAATGTGTTTGTGTTATTCAGCTTTGAGGAGTTTATGGTTAATCATCAAACTTTACCTTGGGTCATTCTGAAAAGATGCAACCTCTTGGTCAGGTAGCAGTTGAATCAAAACAGCTTCATCTACTTTAGCAACAATTGGAGTACTGTGCTCAGTTCTGGTCACCTCGTTACAGGAAGGGTGTGGAAATGATTGAAAGGGCGCAGAGGAGATTTACAAGGATGTTGCCTGGATTGAGTGGCATGCCTTATGAGGATAGACTGAGGGAGCTCGGTCTTTTCTCCTTGGAGAGACGTAGGATGAGAGGAGACCTAATAGAGGTATATAAGATGTTGAGAGGCATAGATCGGGTGGATTCTCAGAGGCTTTTTCCCAGGGTGGAAATGGCTGCTACGAGAGGACACAGGTTTAAGGTGCTGGAGGGTAGATGCAGGGGAAATGTTAGGGGGAAGTTTTTCACACACGGTGGTGGGCGAGTGGAATCGGCTGCCGTCAGTGGTGGTGGAGGCAAACTCAATAGGGTCTTTTAAGAGACTCCTGGATGAGTACATGGGACTTAATAGGATGGAGGGCTATAGGTAGGCCTAAAAGGTAGGGATATGTTCGGCACAACTTGTGGGGCCGAAGGGCCTGTTTTTGTGCTGTAGTTTTTCTATGTTTCTATGTTTCTAACAAGCTGATCCCAGTCTGAGGGATCTGTAGAATGGTCATTTAGATCTGAAACATTAACTCTGTTTTTCTCCACAGATGCTGCCAGATCTGCTGAGTTTATCCAGCATTTTCTGTTTTAACTTCAGATTTAGAACATAGAACATAGAACAGTACAGCACAGAACAGGCCCTTCGGCCCACGATGTTGTGCCGAGCTTTATCTGAAATGCCGAGCTTTATCTGAAACATTTCCAGCATCTGCAGTATTTTGCTTTTATCTGAGCGGTATGTAGACTGTAGTTGTCTTCTTTCCTGGTTCTTCAGCTTCCCTGCATCTAAATTAAAGCTAACATCTTGCAAATATTTATATATATTCTCACTCCACCCATCACGGCACTCTCCGTGACCCCCTCCGCATATCACCCCTGCAAGACCACTCCCCCACACGACCACCCCCCCCATGCCAACCATACCCCTTGCCAAGTTCTACCCCTTGCAGCGGTCCCCCCTGTATAAGCCCCCTGTAAAGCAGCTAAACCAACTCTGCTGTGAACAACCAAATGCATGTAGCTGCAATGCAGTCCCATAGCTTTTTAAAGTTTATTTATTAGTGTCACAATTGGTTTACATTAACACTGCAATGAAGTTACTGTGAAAATCCCCGCGTTGCCACACTCTGGCGCTTGTTCGGGTAAACCAAGAGAGTATTTAGCATAGCCAATCCACCTAACCAGCACGTCTTTCGGACTGTGGGAGGAAACCAGAGCACCCGGAGGAAACCCACGCAGGCACAGGGAGAACGTGCAGACTCCGCACAGACAGTGACCCAAGCCAGGAATCGAACTCGGGTCCCTGGCACTGTGAGGCAGCAGTGCTAACCAGTAAATGGCTGCTGATTCCATGCTGATCTACCAGGAGAACTTCCCATCCTTCACAATGCTGGCCCTGCAGTTGCTGGATATGCTTCAGCCCCATGACATTTTTGACTTGCAGTCAATCTTTCTACTTTACAATTTGCTTTTGAAATGGTCTTCCTAACCTTTATTGTAGCACACGTTCACAAATCTATGTAATGGGCAGAATAGGGGTATGGATTTCGTGTCCTAGCCTCATACAAGGAGAACTTACAAAGCATGATGAACAAATCATTGAATATCAAGCCTGACCTACTTTGGTAAATTGCTTCTGTCCATATCTGCATGGGGCCCAATGGAAATCATACAAAACGCAGCGAGGAGCTGATTACCTTTGTGACTGAAAGCCACACATTCAGATTTCAAAAACAATAAAATAGGCTTCTTTCTAGCTGGACTCATTTCTACACAGAATTAGCTGCAATTTGACAGAGCGATGATTAAAAAAAATGAAGCTGAAGAGGTCATTTCTTTATGTGTGTGTAGAAATTATCAATGTACGCTTTTGTGATGCAGTTACCTGGAATAATTTCAGTTATATGACAGGCACTGGCAGCGTGGTTATAGAACGTAGCGATTCAGTGAATCCGTCGTAAAAGGTCACAGAAAGATCTGTTAATGACTTACAACAAAGTGCTGCTAATTGGAAAGTCAGTTATGACTGCCATATTTAAAATTGCAAGTTCTTCCTTATGTGCACTCTCTCATTAAAGTTTAAAGTTTATTTATTAATGTCACAAGTAGGCTTACATTAAAACTGCATTGAAGTTACTGTGAAAATCCTCTAGTCTAGTCTAGTCTAGTTCGGATACACTGAGGGAGAATTTAGCATGGCCAATGCACCTAACCAGCACATCTTTTGGACTGTGGGAGGAAATCGGAGCACCCGGAGAAAACCCATGCAGACACGGGGAGAACATGCAGACTCCACACAGACAGTGATCCAAGCCAGGAATCAAACCCGGGTCCCTGCCGCTGTGAGACAGCAGTGCCAACCACTGTGCCACCATGCTGTCCCACTGTGCCACCGTGCATTATTAAAATTAATTTAATTCTTCAGTCTCCTAATACAATCCAATTGATCAATTTCTGTAAATGCATAATTTGTATATTTTTACCATGATTATTAAACATATAATTATGCTGCATCAGTCTCTGTGTTTTCAAGTGGTTGACTGCAGAAATGCTGTTACAATCCTAGTCTCAAATCCCATTTGTCAGGAATGCAGCTGGAAGTGTCCATAATCTCAGATTGTGAGAACGGTCACTCAGTTTTGAGGGATTGTTCAGGCACTTCCAGGCAGACAGTGTCACTGACATTATTGTGTGTCTCTCAGTCAGAATTTCCTGCAAATCAGAAACACCCAAGCTCTCTGTCACAAATTCCTCCTTGTGGCTGATTTCATCCTTTTCCTGAACCACCTTTTCGGCACAGTAAGAAGTCTCACAACACCAGGTTAAAGTCCAACAGGCTTATTTGGTAGCACGAGCTTTCGGAGCATTGCCCCTTCATCAGGTGAGTGGGGAGTTGAGTTCACAAACAGGGCATACATAGACACAAACCCAATTACAAGATAATAGATGGAATGTGAGTCTTAACAGGTAATCAAGTCTTTACAGGCGCAGACAATGTGTGTGGAGAGAGGGTTAAGCACAGGTTAAAGAGATGTGTATTGTCTCCAGCCAGGACAGTTAGTGAGATTTTGCAAGCCCAGGCAAGTCATGGGGGTTACAGATAGTGTGACATGAACCCAACATCCCGGTTGAGGCCGTCCTCATGTGTGCGGAACTTGGCTATCAGTCTCTGCTCAGCGATTCTGCGTTGTCATGTGTCTTGAAGGCCGCTTTGGAGAACGCTTACCCGAAGATCAGAGGCTGAATGCCCGTGACTGCTGAAGTGTTCCCCGACAGGAAGGGAACACTCCTGCCTGGTGATTGTCGAGCAATGTCTATTCATCCATTGTCGTAGCGTCTGCGTGGTCTCGTCAATGTACCATGCCTCAGGACATTCTTTCCTGCAGTGTATTAGGTAGACACCATTGGCCAAATCGCAAGAGTATGTACCGTGTACCTGGTGGATGGTGTTCTCATGTGAGATGATGGCATCTGTGTTGATGATCCGGCATGTCTTGCAGAGGTTGCTGTGGCAGGGTTGTGTGGTGTCGTGGTCACTGTTCTCCTGAAGGTTGGGTAGTTTGCTGCGAACAATGATCTGTTTGAGGTTGCACGGTTGCTTGAAGGCAAGAAGTTGAGGTGTGGGGATGGCCTTGGCGAGATGTTCGTCTTTATCGATGACATATTGAAGGCTCCGGAGAAGATGTCGTAGCTTCTCCGCTCCGGGAAGTACTGGACGACGAAGAGTACTCTGTCCGCCGTGTCCTGTGTTTGTCTTCTGAGGAGGTCGGTGTGGTTTTTCACTGTGGCGCGTCGGAACCATCGATCGATGAGTCGAGCGCCATATCCTGTTCTGACGAGGGCGTCTTTCAGCGTCTGTAGGTGTCTGTTGCGATCCTTCTCATCCGAGCAGATCCTGTGTATTCGGAGGGCTTGTCCGTAGGGGATGGCTTCTTTAACGTGTTTAGGGTGGAAGCTGGAGAAGTGGAGCATCGTGAGGCTATCCGTGGGCTTACGGTACAGTGAAGTGCTGAGCTGACCGTCCTTGATGGAGATGTGTGTGTCCACGAACGCAACCGATTTTGGAGAGTAGTCCACAGTGAGTCTGATGATGGGATGGAACTTGCTGATGTCATCATATAGTTGTTTCAGTGATTGCTCACCATGAGTCCAAAGGAAGAAAATGTCACCGATGTATCTAGTGTATAGCATCGGTTGAAAGTCCTTTGTGGTGAAGGGGTCTTGTTCAAACCTGTGCATGAAGATGTTGGCACATTGCAGTGTGAATTTGGTCCCCATGGCTGTTCCGTGTGTCTGGATGAAGAACTAGTTGTTGAAGGTGAAGATATTGTGATCCAGGATGAAGCGTATAAGTTGTAGAATTGCGTCTGGAAATTGGCAGTTGTCGGCGTTGAGTACTGAGGTAGTTGTAGCAATGCTGTCGTCGTGGGGGGATGCAGGTGTAGAGTGCCACCTTTTTGGACTAACACCTTGCTGAACCTTAAATACCACGTGCAGTTCATCACCAAGACTGCCTATTTCCATCTCTAGAAGATTGCTGCCTCCATTCCTATTATCGTCCTTTCTGTTGAAACAATTCTTTTGAAACCCTTATCCACATCCCAAATCTTCCAGTCTCTGGATCATTGGAGACTGGATGTATGACCAGAGAGGCGCTTTGGGATTGCTCGGAAGTCCTGATGCACTGGCTCCGTGGGAATTGCCCGGAAAACTTGAACTTGCAATGGGCAATTTCCTTTCTCGCCAGAACCCCTAGAAAAGGTCTTCGACTCTGGTTTAGGAGGCAGAGACATTGGACCGAACATACTTACATACTTGAATAGCTACACAGGAAATGTTAGACAGAATAATCCTGGTCTAGGTTCTGGGTAACTATACAACTAACTCCCGCAATGACTCACACTGACTCCTGCCGCCCCCCCCCCCCCCCCCCCCCCCACTCCGACCCCCCACTGGCCTGACCTGACTAGCCCCTAACACTGAGAACTCACCCCCCAGCACCCCAGCCCACACCCTAACCCCCAACCCAAACCCCCTTGAACCCTACTCAGCTACCACTCTGCCCAGCTGTCACCCTACACACTTACCCACTTACCTCACCCACCCTACCCACTTACCTTACCCCCACCCCCTCTTCCCATTTACACATATACATGCACCGATTCACTCATATACTCAATCATTAGCACATTGAAATGCTTTGGGACATTGTAAATTTTACACGAATATGGCAGCTAGCGCTGTAAAAGGGCCATGGCTTCTGCACAGTTTCTCTCCACTGTTCTCTTTGAGGTTTCCTGCACTGAGTGAGTTTTCCAGGATCCTCCATTGGAAGATTGGCCTGAAACATTGGAGGAGGGAAAAGGTGTAGATTCTTTGTCTGATCAGAGCAGGGAACAGGGATTCTAACCCTGATTGGAAAGTTTGGCCTAATGTTTCATTTGGTCTGGATGAAATTACATTGCTCTCTTTTAGATATGAGTGAAATGAATAAATCCTGTTGATTTGAAGCTGATCTCACTAAACTCAAGACCTAATCTCAACTCACTAAAAATGACCAAATCAGAAACCATATTTGAAATGGAAACTACCAGTTCTAGTTTGGATAAATGGTAATATGAGAGCATCTACCACTTTATATCAAATCCATACGAGATGCCAACTTCATAGATTCATAGAGTCCCTACAGTGCAGAAGGAAGCCATTCGGCCCATCGAGCTTGCACTGACAACAATCATAGAAATCATAGAAACCCCACAGTGCAGAAGGAGGCCATTCGGCCCATTGAGTCTGCACCGACCACAATCCCACCCAGGCGCTACCCCCTCATATTTACCCGCTAATCCCTCTAACCTACGCATTTTAGGATTCTAAGGGGCAATTTTTAACCTGGCCAATCAACCTAACCCACACATCTTTGGACTGTGGGAGGAAACCGGAGCACCCGGAGGAAACCCAAGCAGACATGAGGAGAATGTGCAAACTCCACACAGACAGTGACCCAAGCCGGGAATCGAACCCGGGACCCTGGAGCTGTGAAGCAGCAGTGCTAACCACTGTGCTACTGTGCCGCCTCTATCCCACCCTATCTCTATAACCCCACATAATTAACCCCACATAATTAACATAATCCCACCCTATCTCTATAACCCCACATAATTAACCTGCTAACTCCCCTGACACTAAGGGCCAATGAACCTAACCTAATCTTTGGACCATGGGAGGAAACCAGAGCACCTGGAAGGAAACCCACGCAGACACAGCGGGAACGTGCAAACTCCCCACACACACTAACCCAAAGAGAGAACTGAACCTGAGTCCCTGGCACTGTGAGGCAGCAGTGCTAACCACTGTGCCACCCTTTGAACAAAGTGGTCCCACAACCAATCAATCAAAGCACATCTCTATTGCACTGCTACATCCAATTATGAATGACAGTGGACAGTTTGGCAGCTAACAGGTTGAGAAGACTCCAGAGACAACCCCAATCTTAACTGTGCTGGAGCTCAGCAAGAAAACAAATGCTGAGGCTGAAATGTATGAAAAGATATTCAGCCAAAAATGCTCAGATGTCAAACCCACCCATAGGGGTCAGTGTCCAGCCGCTTCCTTCTCTTCCCGTGACATTTAGAAGCAGCTGAGCACACTGCACATAGCAGAAAATAGAGTCCAGCCAATGTACTGACTCTAATGCTGCATCAACATTGGCTGTCCTCTAAACCTTAACTATTTCAGTGTAGCTATGACGCTGACAGTTAACTGTCTGTGGCAATTTTCTAGGTATCTTCTCTCCACAATAATCAAGACAATTGTAAGTTGAACAATTAATGTCACACCAACATCCTCCCCGTCATCAGTAATCTAATGGAAAGAGTCATCAATAATGCCATCTGATGACATGTTGTCACCAATAACTTATTCGTCAGCACAAAATTTGGGTTTCCCAAAACCACTGCATTTCAATTCTCATCGCAGCTTTGATTGAGATATAGATGCAAGAGTAGGTGCTCAAAATCAAGGCAATTTTGACCCACTACAGTGCCAAGGATTCTGAGCAAAACTGAAGTCAATGGGAATCTAGGGGAAAATCCTTCAGTGGCTGGAATCGTACCTGATGCAAAACAAGATGAGTGAAGTTGTTGGTCACTCACCATAGCCCCAGGACATTGCTGCAGGAGTTCCTCATGGAAATGTCCTCAACCCAATCATCATAACCATCTGCGACCTCCCCTCCATCATAAGATCAAGGATAGAACTGATGGCTGACCATTCTATTGTGTGCAGCTCCATTCATTGCTACTCCAATAATGAAGAACCCATGCCAGACTACAATGGAACCTGGACAGTGTGGGTTGAGAAGTGGCAGATAAATGTAATACCACACAAATATCAGTTTATTACCATCTGAAAGAAGAAAAGGCCCAAATACTCCCTCAGTCCCATCTCTCACCCTAACCTTCAATTGTATCACCATCATGGAGTTACTCAACACCCAACATTCTGGTGGTTGTTGTCACTACTAACCAGAAACTGCTCTGGACCAGACATACCACCAGTGTGGTTATGCACTGAATAAAATAGAATCCGGGTACTGTGCTGAAATCAGGACTCCTCAATGCCCTTCCTTAATCTACAATCTCAAGGCAGGATTGTAATGAGAAACTGGCCTGGATGAATGCCAATCCAAATACACTTCAGATTATTGACACCACAGGGATAAAGAAGCTTGCTCAATCTGTGCTCCCACAGGGATAAAGAAGCTTGCTCAATCTGTGCTCCTACCAGTGATAATCAGTATCTACCCCCCTCTGTAACTGGTGCATTGTCTCTGCAGTATGTTCTAGCCATTATTCACTTGCCCAGTTTACTCCAACAGCACCATTTATCTCCATAATCTCTAACTCCAATAAAGACAAGAGCACCAAAATTCTGGAAACACCATCAGCTCCTAGCTCCGCTTCAAACAGACACGATCCTGACCTGGACATGGATCACCATCCTTAGACAAAAGTCCTCAAACTCTCCAACTAAAGTTATGGGAATTTCATAACTGCAAAGTTTTTGCAATACAAGGAGGAGGCCCACCACCACTTTCTCAAAGAAATTCAGGGTAAAACTGACACTTTGCTAACATCCTGTGAACAAATTTTTGAAAATAATCAAATTTCTGTGGTTTACCTTTTAAGATTAGACACTATTCCTCGGTTTTGGCGCAGGAACATCTGCATTGAAAAACATAATTCTTCATGAGGGCTTCTTGTCAACATGACAATATTCCTCAGTGGCTGTTATTTTCTTTTCTGTTCTCTTCTTTCCAATCCCCCACCGTGACCCTTACATCCCAATCACAAGCATTCTTTGCTTCAACTGTTGGTCATCTTAGAGCTACATCCATTACAATCATGAGAGAAATAAAGCTCCCTTCAAAATCAAAACAAATAGCTTAGAATGCAATTCCTTGTAACAGATGTAATCTACAGGCATTAATAATTTGCCACTTTGCAACCTCATCTTTATTTCAGCAAAATTAATCTTGAATCCATTTCTTGAAAAGAGCTTGGCTGTTATAGCATTCTGACATTATCCTGGAAAGAATTAATTAATTCCCTATCCCCCTGGACTGTGTGATGAATAGTTGTGCAAGTTTCTTCAAGTAATGGATGGTACACACTCTCCCAGTTGTCAAGGACATTGATAGACATGGTTGCAGTGGTAAATCTCTTTTGGATTCATGATTAAGGAATAGACTATGAAGAACCAAGAAGCCACTGAAATAGATGTTGTTAGCTTTACCAACAGAAAAGAAGGAACTATATTGTACAATGTGGATTTAGCTGAAGGATTGAACAGGCCTCTCAATTTTTAAAAGGTATTGAATATCTTTAACTTTCCCAGCAAACATGCCTGGTTCCCTTATTAATGAAACAAAATAAATGATAATTCAAGATTCAATGTAATTTCCCATTTCAGATTCTGATAAATTAAGCTGAGTTTGGATGGAAAGCAATTTGTTAGATGTGTTCAGGAGGGCTTTTTGATACAGTATGGGTGGAATTTAATGAGATTTTCCTGCCACAAAACGGGTACGGTGAGGTCGTAAAATTCTACCCTATGTTGACAATTCAACCAGGGAGGGGGCCATACTAGATTTGGTATTGGGGAATGAGCCAGGCCAGGTGATCAATGTTTCAGTGGGGGAGCATTTGGGCTTAGCACCCATAATTCCATAAGTTTTCGGGTAATCATGGATAAGGACAAGAGTGGCCCTCAGGTGAGGGTGCTTAATTGGGTGAGGGCCAATTACATCCAAATTAGACAGAAACTGTGGATTGGGAGTGGCTATTTGAGGGCAAATCCACGTCTGGCACGTGGGAGGCTTTTAAAGGCCAGTTGATTGAAGTGCAGGACAGGCATGTCCCCGCAAAAATGAAGGATAGAAATGGCAGGATTCGGGAACCATGGATGACAAGGGAAATTGTAAACTTAGTCAAAAGGAGAAAGGAAGCATACGATAGGTCTAGGCATCTAAGAACTGACAAAGCCCTTGAGGAGTATAGTGAAAGTACATTGCATAATAGTTCTGCATTCTTACAATTGATTCAAAACAATTCAGTAATCATTTGTGGGCATCCTCATTCAATGGACCCCTAATCACATCACTGTGCCTGCTTACGAGACACAGATAATATAACCAGTCACAATCAGTCACAAAGGGACTTTTGTTTTGTTTTGCTGATTGGATTAAAGTGAAGTTCAACCTCAGAAATACTAGCTTTATAATGGGAGCTAACATGTTTTATATGGTGGTGATGAAGCTTTGTGTTTCTCTCAGAAGACATCTCCAAAGCAGGACTGCCAGCATCATAAAAAACTGATGAACTGATCATGCATTTTATTGCTATCTGTGGATTTTGCTTTGTGCAAATCAGTCGTCGCTTTTCTCCATATTATGATAACAACTCCACAATGGATTCATTGAATGTGAAGTATTTCTGAGAGAAACAGCAAGGTGTTTTATGAATTTACTTCTATCTAATGCATTTACAAAGAACAAAGAACAATACAGCACAGGAACAGGCCCTTCGGCCCTCCGAGCCCACGCCACTCCCTGGTCCAAACTAGACCATTCCTTTGTATCCCTCCATTCCCTCTCCGTTCATATGGCTATCTAGATAAGTCTTAAACGTTCCCAGTGTGTCCGCCTCCACCACCTTGCCCGGCAGCGCATTCCAGGCCCCCACCACCCTTTGTGTAAAATACGTCCTTCTGATATCCGTGTTAAACCTCCCCCCCCTCACCTTGAACCTATGACCTCTCGTGAACGTCACCACCGACCTGGGAAAAAGCTTCCCAGCGTTCACCCTATCTATGCCTTTCATAATTTTATACACCTCTATTAGGTCACCCCTCATCCTCCGTCTTTCCAGTGAGAACAACCCCAGTTTACCCAATCTCTCCTCATAACTAAGCCCTTCCATACCAGGCAACATCCTGGTAAACCTCCTCTGCACTCTCTCTAAAGCCTCCACGTCCTTCTGGTAGTGTGGCGACCAGAACTGGGCGCAGTATTCAAAATGCGGCCGAACCAACGTTCTATACAACTGCAACATCAGACCCCAACTTTTATACTCTATGCCCCGTCCTATAAAGGCAAGCATGCCATGTGCCTTATTCACTACCTTCTCCACCATTTATTTCATGTCTAAACTTATTTAAATTTATTTTAACTTAAAGTAACGACACATTGTAGGGGAGGTGGTGGCACAGTGGAATCATCACTGGACTGGCAATCCAGTGACCCAGGGTAATGCACTGGGGACCCAGGTTCCAATCCCACCGATAGTGGGCAGATAGTGACATTTGATTTCAATAAAAATCTGGAATTAAAAATCTAATGCTGACCATGAAACCATTGTTGATTGTCGGAAAAAACCTATCTGGTTCACTAATATCCTTTAGGGAAGGAAATCTGCTCTCCTTATCTGGTCTGACCTACAGACCCACAGCAATGTGGTTGACACTCAAATGTCCTCTGAAATGGAGGGCAGTTAAGGATGGACGATAAATGCTGGCCCAGCCGCATTTAATAAAAATGATCAAAACAAATATTGAGTTTTCTATAGCACACACAATGGTTTGTGTTACAGCAGCCACTGGATAGATTGGGATTGAGTGGGTTTGGATAATTACAGCATGCAGCACGCAGTATCTTTGATGAAAAATCTCTCAATTCTGTTTGATTACCAACAGAGACACTTTGACAGGTCTATGTTTCACCAACGTGAAGCTGGTGGTTGTAGGAACAGCACTGGAATACTGTTGGATAAGGCACCGAGTCACCATTTCCTAATTCCAACAACTCTGGGCCAGCAATTGATGATTGACAGCACGTTGCAACAACAACTGAATGCTGCAGACCGGTTTCAGGGCCTGATGCTGACTGGGAGAGGAAACCACACACAGGAGGACTGCTTTTCAATGTAGACACTTTTTCTTGGATGTTGGGTTTTGATTAGAGGCAAGTGTTAGACTATTTAAATGTGTACCTAAATGGCCATCTCCACTTGCTCACCCTGGTAATGCTTTAAAACTAATTGCTCAAGCATAAATATACTATCAGTTGGAGGTACAGCATGTAATAAAAAAGGCAAATGGAATGTGAGCATTTACTGCAAAAGGACTGGAGTATAAAAGTAGAGAAGTTTTGTTGCAATTGTATATGGTGTTGGTGAGATCACATCTGGAGTATTGTGTCCAGTTTTGGCCTCCTTATTTGAGGAAGGATGTGATGGCATTGGAGGCAGTTCAGAGGAGGTTCAACAGATTGATTCCAGGGATGAAAGGGTTGAGGTAAGAGGAGAGTTTAAACAGTTTGTGTTTATATTCACTGGAGTTCAGAAGGATGAGAGTGGATCTGATTGAGGTATATAAAATACTAAAAGGGATTGATAAAGTAAATGTAGACTAAATGTTTCCTCTTATGAGGCAATCTAGAACAAGAGGTCGCAGGTATGGGTTGAGAGGTGGTAGACTTAAACTGAGATGAGGAGGAACTACTTCTCGCAGAGGGTGGTGAATCTGAGGAACTTGCTGCCCCATAGCGCAGTGGAGTCTGAATCATTGAATGGTTTCAAGAAGGAGATAGACATATGTCTGATTTTTAAAAATGGGTTAAAGGGATATGGGGAACAGGTGGGGAGGTGGATTTGAGACCAGGGAGAGATCAGCCATGATCTAATTAAATGGCAGAGCGGGCTCGAATGGCTGAATTCGTCTACTTCTGCTCCTAATCCCTATATTCCAATGAGGGTGTAATTTGACTAAATTGGGGGTCAGATCTGACCTGCCAAGCTATTTGAAAGGTATTTTGGGTTGGAGTTTAAGAGCCGTGGGGTTATGCTGCAACTGTACAGGACCTTGGTGAGACCACATTTGGAATATTGTGTGCAGTTCTGGTCACCTCACTATAAGAAGGATGTGGAAGCACTGGAAAGAGTGCAGAGGAGATTGACCAGGATGCTGCCTGGTTTGGACGGTAGGTCTTATGAGGAAAGGTTGAGGGAGCTAGGGCTGTTCTCTCTGGAGTGGAGGAGGCTGAGGGGAGACTTAATAGAGGTTTATAAAATGATGAAGGGGATAGATAGAATGAACGTTCAAAGACTATTTCCTCGGGTGGATGGAGCTATTACAAGGGGGCATAACTATAGGGTTTGTGGTGGGAGATATAGGAAGGATATCAGAGGTAGGTTCTTTATGCAGAGAGTGGTTGGGGTGTGGAATGGACTGCCTGCAGTGATAGTGGAGTCAGACACTTTAGGAACATTTAAGCGGTTATTGGATAGGCACATGGAGCACACCAGGCTGATGGGGAGTGGGATAGCTTGATCTTGGTTTCAGATAAAGCTCGGCACAACATCGTGGGCCGAAGGGCCTGTTCTGTGCTGTACTGTTCTATGTTCTATTTTACTGGACAGATCTGATTCAATTGAAGTGATTTTCACACACAATCCGTGATTGCGGAGGGAATGAAGGAGTCCACTCATTGCCCAAGCAGAATTAATATCGCAGTTCATTAGGAGGATGGTGACCTCCATGGATAGATCAGTCAACTCAGTAAAATATTAATCACGACAATGAAATGAGTTCATGTAGGCGTTGATCACGGCCAAGCAGATTCCAGATACCAACATATCTTTCACTTTGAATATGACAGGCACTTTAGGCTTGGTCTTACATTGTACGTAAAAATTGTTAGGGAAGTCTTGTGGTGCAATGGATAGCTTCCCAGCCTCTGGGCTGGAAGCTTTGGGTTCAAGTCCCACTCCAGGACGTAATGGCCACGAAAAGTGCATTCATAATGCAGTCAAACAGATTGAGTGTCAACCTGCAAATTCTTCCAAACACACCACTGACAGACGATTAGAACACTCCTGGTCAACAAAGCTTGATGCAGAGTTGTGCTCTTCAATTTATAGCCTCTGGCTTCAGGACAGCAACCTGTTCCAGGAAAGACAAGGGGCGGGATTCTCCCAACAAAATTCTAAGTGCCAAATTCATGTGAAAATGAGAGTAAATCCCGCTGGTTCTTTCAGCGGGATTTTCAAAATGAATTCCCACACTCCGAGCACTGCAGAGTGCCCTAGCAAGATTCACACTGAAAATCAGGAGGCGGGGCCTATTCCTACTATTCAACACTGGCAGCATTGCGCTGAGCAGGCCACTGTGCATGCACCGATCTATCATCGCCAAGATCCGGGCATGCGTCGTGGCCCCGCATTGCCAGCCTCCCGCTTGTTGGCCAGCCCCATGGCCCCGCATCGCTGGCCGTGCAACCCACCCACCCCCTGACCGCTGGCCTCCCAGACCTTCTCAATGTTCCCCCAACCCCCCGCAGCCCCGACTGCCTCGGCAGTTCTGACCAACCCCCCCCCCCCCCCCCCCCCTCCCCCCCCTACCTCAATGGCCAGCCCTGATCAGCCCTTCCCTCCCTCTGCCACTGATCCCAAAAGTGCAGAGTGGCAGCTGGACCCCCCCGCCCCCACTGATCTTCCCCCATAGGCCCCACTCCTGTTAGGCCCCATCCCTGCTGGCCCCACCCCCTTGGCACTGCCCGATGCCCGGTGGGCAGTGCCAGGGGGCCAGGCTGGCACTGCCAGGTTGGCAATGGCTAGGGGGCACTCCCTTTACCCTCCCCTCCTGGGGGCCCTCTATGGCCTCCCTTCACTCCAGCAGGGTCGAGCTGTCCGCCAGTCCTGGGCCCACTAATTGGATTCAAATTGGAATTTAAACATTTAAACAGCTCCACACCGATTTCCAGCGCAGAGCTGATGACGCCGGAAATCTGGGGCCTGGAGGTGCATGGAGGCCATGGCGCCCAGCGGGGAGCCCACTAAACGGCCAACTCTGATGTCTCCTGGCAGCACAGCGGGCTGGAAGAATCACCCCCAATATAGGGAAAGAGATGAAAGCATGTGCTTTGACTCGCTCATGCTCCTCAAGTTACAGGAAGATAAAGAAGAGACAATGATTGATAGTTAACGTTGACAGAAATAAATGACTGCACAGTGACACAATAAATACCAGAAGCCTAAAGGAAATAAAAGACAAGAGAGAAAGTAAACAGAGGCAAAGAAAGCCTAAAAGAGAAAGGAATTAGGAAAGAAGCAAGAGAGTTGCTGAGAGAAACTGAAAAGCAGTATTAGGACTGGGGGGGTTTCAGTTAGATTATCCAGTACCTTCAGGAACAGAACTGGAGACTGTGTAAAGTGAAGGCTAAATGCTTCCGACACGGTGATGGAAGGTTGATCAGTCGGGAATTGACTCTACGCCATTCTGTCTGACCTCTTAAGATTAACTTAAGTGGCATTCATAACGCATTTGTTCCTGCATCAGGAAGTGTGGAAAATGCATTCTGACACCTTCAGGTTAAAGCACTCGTGCTCCATTACTCCACTCTTTCAAAGTGTCACTTTGATTTCTTACATCCACTAAACCCCTGCCCTCTCAAAACAAGACTGTCAAATTAGAATCAATAAATGTTGAACTTGAGGGAAATATTGGGCTCTGAAACATTGTCACCTGACAGATGGGTTGACATTGCACAGGTTAATTGCACCTATATTTCCGAACAATCTTTACAAGGCGGAGAGTTTCATTCCATCTGTCTAAAACGGACTCTCATCAGGGTGAACATATATTGCCAGTTTTGTACCTAGTCTTACATTTCAACATGCATTGAATAATGATTTGAATAATTAGGACAGTCTAAAAATGTTACTCTTATTGCAGCAGCTGTTTTCTTGACTTTATATGTATTTTGCTCGACTCAAAGGCAGGATATTGTGCTCTCTTTCCATTCTGGTGCTGGACAAGTGATTCTCTGCCCTGATGAAGTGCCTGAGTGCCGGGGCTGGGAAATTGGAATATTCTGGTCATTAACAGACAGCAGTCAGAAGTGAAAAGACGTAAATGTTGCCTGCATCATTTTTGGGCTGCCCCCCCCCCCCCCCCCCCGCCACACTGTCCCATCCCCGTATCCCACTCCCTAAGCTGGAATCCCTCCAGACATTGGCTCCTTTGAGCTCCTTGTACTAGCCTCAAGTTATAGTTTGTTCCAGTGCCACTAAAATTACATACCTAACAGATTGACTGAAGGAAAGTGAGGCTCGGGAAGGTAACAGTACCTTGGCTTTTATTGAAATGTCCCTTTGATGAGCCTGCACTTGCTAGAGGTGTGGGCCCAGCTTTGCTCTTCGAGTAGACATGGAAAGTTCCTGCACCAACGTAAAATGGGCAGAGATGCTGTGAAATAACACTCTGCCCCATTTTTCACAGATTTCTTGCTGGTAGAAGGCTGTCTCCCAAGGCAAATATCAAGAAAGCTAATCCCACAACTTTAGCTATAAAGTAGGCAGCGTCATTTGAACATGAAAATACTATGGGCATTCCCATACCTGATCATGAAAGAACACACGAACACAAGAAATTGAGGCAGCAGTAGGCCACCAGACTCTTCAAACCTGCCCCACCATTCAGTACAATCATGGCTGATCTATACCGGCCTCAACTCCTTTTCTGTGCCATTTCCCCATAGCCTTCTATTCCTCAATCTATCAAATATTTATCCACCTCCACTTTGAATACTTCTAATGATCCAGCCTCCATGACCCTTAGGGCTAGAGAATTCCAGAGATTCACCACCCTCTGCGAGAAGAAATTTCTACGCACTTCAGTTTAAATGACTGGCCCTTTACCCGTAGCTATGTCCCCTTGGTGATTTTGATTTGATTTATTATTTGATTTGATTTATTATTGTCACATGTATTCATGTACAGTGAAAAGTATTGTTTCTTGCGTGCTATACAGACAAAAGTATACCGTTCATAGAGAAGGAAAGGAGAGGGTGCAGAATGTAGTATTACAGTCATAGCTAGGGTGTAGAGAAAGATCAACTTAGTGCGAGATAGGCCCATTCAAAAGTCTGATGGCAGCAGGGAAGAAGCTGTTCTTAAGTCGGTTGGTACATGGCCTCAGGCTTTTGTGTCTTTTTCCGACGGAAGAAGGTGGAAGAGAGTATGTCTGGGGTACGTGGGGTCCTTAATTATACTGGCTGCTTTTCCAAGGCAACGGGAAGTGTGGACATAATCAATGGATGGGAGGATGGTTTGCGTGATGGACTGGGCTACATCCATGACCTTTTGTAGTTCCTTGCGGTCTTGGGCAGTGCAGGAGCCATACCAAGCTGTGATACAACCAGAAAGAATGCTTTCTATGGTGCATCTGTAAAAGTTGGTGAGAGTTGTAGCGGACATGCCAAATTTCCTTAGTTTCTGCAAAGGTAGAGGCATTGGTGAGCTTTCTTAACTATAGTATCAGCATGGAGGGACCAGGACAGGTTGTTGGTGATCTGGACACCTAAAAACTTGAAGCTCTCAACCATTTCTGCTTCATTCCCGTTGATGTAGACAGGTGCATGTTCTCCTTTACGATTTCTGAAGTTGATGACTATCTCCTTCTCCTTGGGTTGAATTGTATGCTGTGAAATGGATTAAATTTCATGGGCTAATGTCTTGGTCCTCGAGAACTCTGTAACTTTTTGATGTGTTGCGCTAGCACAGCTCTGCCAGTTTTGAGGCATTTTAACATATGAGGGGGCTATTCTGTACTGAATAAAAGAATGAGAAATGTTCTTTTCAACAATCACTTACAGTGACATCTTGATCCATGAAGTATGTTCCCCTCATCTGTCAAAATCCAGCAATCGAGCGCGCATCAGGGAAAACGTAGGCAGATGTTGGATTTCCTGAAACAATGCCTTAACAAATAATCAGTCTTATTGGCTGCAGGATTTTCAGAAAAAGTAATACGATAATTATAGAGACAAATGCATTTGGAATACACAAACACGGCTGTTCTAATCATTTGCTACGCAATTACTTCTTTCAAGATCAAAATGTTTCTCAACAGCACTCCTTTAAAGCCCAGAAATCCACAAAATCATAATAAGAGGCTTGAAATCAGTTCCCATAATGAATTCTCCTGTGCCAGCTGATAGCTTCAAAGATGATTAGGATTTTCAAGGTGTGTTACAATTGGAGTAAAGTGAACACTGAAAATGAGTTACGTCACAGGCAGCACAAGGAGGCAAGAAGCTGCCACATTTTCATCCCTATTTGGAATCACTGATTACAAGTTGATCAAAGCCAACTCACGAAATGATGTGCATTTTAATTTTCTTTTTCAATGCCGTAGGAAGCCTCGCCTATCTCGAAAGTGGGAATGAAAACGCTCACAAATTTAAACTTTTCTCCTACTTCAGCAGGAATTAATTCCTTATGATTTAATTCACTGAGAATTTCAATTCCAGGAATGTTACATCATATTATTTTTTTAAATTTTAGATACCTTGTTGTGGGCGGGGCTTTATAAATAGAGGAGATATCCTGGCGGTGCTTTATATATATAACAGGAGCATAGAGTATAAAAGCAAGAAAGTAATGATAAATCTGTATTAGACATTGGTTTGGCCTCAACTGAACAAGAACAAAGAACAGTACAGCACAGGAAACAGGCCCTTCGGCCCTCCAAGCCTGTGCCGCTCCTTGGTCTAACTAGACCAATCGTTTGTATCCCTCCATTCCCAGGCTGCTCATGTGACTATCCAGGTAAGTCTTAAACGATGTCAGTGTGCCTGCCTCCACCACCCTACTTGGCAGCGCATTCCAGGCCCCCACCACCCTCTGTGTAAAAAACGTCCCTCTGATGTCTGAGTTATACTTCGCCCCTCTCAGCTTGAGCCCCTCGTGATCGTCACCTCCGACCTGGGAAAAAGCTTCCCACTGTTCACCCTATCTATACCCTTCATAATCTTGTATACCTCTATTAGATCTCCCCTCATTCTCCGTCTTTCCAAGGAGAACAACCCCAGTCTACCCAATCTCTCCTCATAGCTAAGACCCTCCATACCAGGCAACATCCTGGTAAACCTTCTCTGCACTCTCTCCAATGCCTCCACGTCCTTCTGGTAGTGCGGCGACCAGAACTGGACGCAGTACTCCAAATGCGGCCTAACCAGCGTTCTATACAGCTGCATCATCAGACTCCAGCTTTTATACTCTATACCCCGTCCTATAAAGGCAAGCATACCATATGCCTTCTTCACCACCTTCTCCACCTGTGTTGCCACCTTCAAGGATTTGTGGACTTGCACACCTAGGTCCCTCTGTGTTTCTATACTCCTGATGACTCTGCCATTTATTGCATAACTCCTCCCTACATTATTTCTTCCAAAATGCATCACTTCGCATTTATCCGGATTAAATTCCATCTGCCACCTCTCCGCCCAATTTTCCAGCCTATCTATATCCTGCTGTATTGCCCGACAATGCTCTTCGCTATCCGCAATTCCAGCCATCTTTGTGTCATCCGCAAACTTGCTGATTACACCAGTTACACCTTCTTCCAAATCATTTATATATATCACAAATAGCAGAGGTCCCAGTACAGAGCCCTGCTGGAGTATTGTGCTCAGTCTTGGGCACCACACTGTAGGACGAATGTGAAGGCGTTAGGAAGAATGCAGGGAAGATTCAGGAGAATGGATTTAGGAATGAGGAACTTCTGTTACGTAGCCATTTTGGAGAAGCGGGGGCGATTTTCCTTGGGATGAGATGGCTGAGAGGAAATTGGATAAAGGTATTCAAAATTGAGGGGTCAGGACAGAGCAGTTAGGGAGAAAGTGTTCCTGTTGGTGGAAGGATCAAGATACAGAAGGTATTGACTTGAGACGATTGGCACAAGAAGGATCAGAGACACGAGGAAAAACCTTTTACACAGCAATTGGTTAGAATCTGGAAGGCACTGCCTGAAAGTATGGGAGAAGCACGTTCAACTGTGGCTTTCGAATGAGACTAGGGGCGGGATTCTCCAGCCAGTCATGCCAGCGGGATTCTCTGCTCTTGCGACAGTGAACAGAGATTTGGTTGAGTGCCAAATTCTCCATCTTCGCTAGTAGCGATGGCAGAGCGTGAACAGCCGCAGAATTGCGGCCTTGGTTTATTATTTGAAGTGAAAATATTTGCACAGTTACAGGCAAGAGGCGGGGGAGTAGATGAATTGCTCTTGCAGAAAGCCAGCGCTGACATGGTGATCCCAATGGCTGCCTCCTGTGCTGGAATCATTCTTTGGAAAATAGAAATGTGATTTATATGAAACATTTATAATCCATTATTCAAATAAATGATTCTTTATTTGGGGTTTAGTTCAATTTTGCGCTTATTTGTGTTGCAATTTCCAGAATATTCCAAGAGTTACTTGGGAGTTGGCCCGGAAAGCATTAATTGGGTCCTCTCTGTATTTTCTGTACTTATTTTGAAATGACTGGACTTATTGACTCGATGATGCTTTTTTTTATTATTCCACCATGTGCTGAGACTTATGGGCTACAGGCATAAACAAGTAACCTCCACCACATGGTGCCATTCAGTTTGGAACTGCCTTTTGTTCAATGTGGAGTAAAGCAAAGCCATTATGTGTTCTTTACATCTAGGATCACCCATCACTCCAACCAGCCAGTTACACTAGTTTTCAATCGAGTTCAGGATGACCATCCTCCAACTTTACTGCATTATATAAATATTTATTTCATACAACTCAGATTTTACTGGATATTTTACCACAAGCCTAGCTTCCTGATTTTTAGAAGATTTTATTTTAAATGGGTGTGATGACATCAGCCAGGCTAATGAGGTTGGCTTGCTAGCGTATGAACTACCTGATGAGTCCCTGATAATCACCTTTTTGGTTTGATGTTTTAAGTTTCCTTTCGACTTTGTTTTTGGTTCGGGCTGTTCCCTCTTCCTTTTGGGGAGCTGCCCCTTTTAATTTGTCCCTAAGTTAATTTGAGTTAGTTTATTTGGTTGGTGTGGATACCTGATGAGTCCTAATTGATGGTTAAATCAGGGAGTCTTATGCTCCCTATTTAAAGCAGGTGTGTCAGTTTCTCAGCCTGCAGTCAGCAGGGAGCAACTGGAGAGCTGGCTGTGTACAGATGTATGGTGCAAATAAAGTAACTTGGTGACGGGACTTTCACCTCCGTAGAGTTATTACAATGGGCTAACAACTTTTTAAACAAAATAGCAATGGGCAAACTTCATTTGCAACTATCAATCAATTAAAATAGCAAACTGAAAAATATTTCTCTGCTTATAGGATAGAATAGAATTCCTATAGTACAGAAGTAGGCCATTCGGCCCATCGAGCCTACACCAACAACAATCCCACCCAAGCCCTATTTCCATCTCCAAGTATTTACCCTGATAATCCCCTTGACACTAAGGGACAATTTAATATGGCCAATCCAGCTAACCTACACATCCTTGGACTGTGGGAGAAAATGAGAGCATCCAGAGGAAATCCACACAGATACGGGGAGAATGTGCAAACTCCACACAGATGGTCACCCGAGGGTGGAATCAAACGCAGGTCCCTGGTGCTGTGAGGCAAGAGTGTGCCACAATGCCGCCTCAATGTGTTAAATATATAAAATAATTGCAAATTATTAATTACCATTTTGAATTAATCATATACTCATCAAGGTAAAAGATGTATACACCAGGAAACAAAACACTCGTCCAGTTGAGAAACATAGAAACATAGAAACTAGAAGCAGGAGTAGGCCATTTGGCCCTTCAAGCCTGCTCCACCATTCATTTTGATCATAGCTGATCATCAAATCAACACCCTAATCCCGCCTTCTCCCCATCACCCATGATGCCTTCAGCCCCAAGAGATATATTTAATTTCTTCCTGAAATCACACAATCTTTTGGCCTCAACTATTTTCTGTGGTAGTATAGACAGTTTGGACAGTGTGCTGAATTTTCCAGGCTCTCAGTGTTGTCTTAAACTCCATGTCTGCATCTCAGAATTGGCCTTGGTGGGACAGCGATCGTCGTCTTCCTGGAGGCAGCCAATTGGGAAGTGGCCTCCAGTCGACCTGTCGAAATAGGAATGACAGGTGGACAATGGAATAGAATAGGTGGGGCATGCAGTTAATTACGTTGGCATTCCTACTGGGGTATGTGGGCACAGCTGAGGCAGGCAGGAGGATATGTGGGTGCCTCATGTTGGAGATGCTCTCTGAAAAATTATGAAATTGCTTTAAAAAAGATGTGTGTCCACAGCTTTCAGACCATTAGTGTAAAAGGGGAACCTTTCCACAGGATGGGATTGGGCCATGGCTGTGTGCTGCTGGTCCCTGTGGCTCCAGGAGGTGTGGGTGCAGTGGTTAAGGGAGGCATCAACGACTCATGACCATCTGCTGACCTGCTGCTTCCAGACAACTGCTGGGCTTCGCTTCAGAGTCTGCTTTTGGAAGATCCTAATGGCGTTACCATTTTAAATTCAAGTGGGGAATTAATTGAACTGATGCCTGCTTGCCACTGCCAGGTGGATAGCAACTTCCAGCAAGATCGTTCAGAGGCTGGGCCGGAATTCTCCAAACTCGCCCACGGCTGGGATTTTCCGGTCTTTCTGCAGCGAGTGGAGTTTTGGCTGAGCGCCAAATTTTCCGTTCTCACTGGCAGCGATGGTGGAGTTTACGAGACCAGAGAATTCCGACCTGGATCACCTCGCGCGGAGTGAGGTCCCAATGTGAGGATCTGTCATTCCGATCCACGCTTGCCTCCTATCGCGCCTCTATGAGACTTTGAAATGTAACCCCGGTTTGAGCACCAGGCAGCCTCAGATGAAGTCTAGCATGGCTTGTCTTGCTCTTCTGCTTCAGTTGAAACGTGAACCTGTTCCTGCACCAGGGAACATTCCTCATTGTGTAAACTCTCACCTTTTAACCTCTATGCGATTTAAATATGGAATTCATGTATCAGACTTCAATACGGAGTGTCTTCAGATTTCATTACGCTGCCCAACATATTTGTTGGAGATTGTTGCACTTTGACACCCAGTAAATTGAAGGAATTCTGAAAATTCTAACATTGTTCCCATTGGACAAAGGGTTTCTGTATGAATTGGCCTTGAGTTTCACTCATGTAATCTTATTCAAGAAAAACTAGGAAGGCCACAACCAATGCTCCCTTCAAAATTTGCGGCCATGAAAAATTGGGCCCTTTATGTTACTGTGCATGGACAACTATTTAAACATTTCAAAGGGCTCCTCATGTAACCAAATTGCTTGTGTAATCTAAAAGAAAATAGAGGGAGGATTGTTCATGACCGCAAAAAATGCCTCCTCTAACTTCACCAGCTTCTTGTCCTTACTAAATCTCTCTCACTATTTAAACTCTCTTCTCTGGATACAAGGCCACTCCCTCAGCTGAATCATCTTTGACACGCCCTGGGTGAAATCTTACCAAAAGGGTTCTGCAGCGATATATGGACTGTTTCGCACCGATGTGTTTTCGGGCCAAATCTAACGGCTCACTGGTATTAATTTCTATTCCCACGAGTTTCACATTGCTCCAGTGGCCCCTTCCCTCTGATTCCCACCACGGAATGACTTAACTGCTGCAGGCACTGGGGAACTCCATATAAATGGCCACCCAGCACCTGTTCCACAACGACTGCAGGGGATGGGAGCCAAGAAGACAACATCGCACTTTACGGAGGGGCCACTAACCAGACTGCTCGATGGAGTGGTACAGGGTGGCAAACCTGCTCCAGGAGATGACCATCTATCAGGGTGACCATCCCCAACTGGGATGCAGTGGTAGCCCTGGTCTGTGCAAGTGCTCACCAGGGGAGGAGGGAGCAGCAGTGTTGGAACAAGATGAATGATCTTTTTCACTCAGTCAGGGTAAGTGAATCACACCCAGTCTCCCACTGGATCCGCTCGCACACCCCTTGCATCCAGAACCCTTTCTTTCACTCAGTCACCTTGGCCTCTAACAACACCAGGCACCAGGTTCCTCCCCCCCACAATCACTATGTTCCCCCAGTAGTTGCTATGCTCCTCACACTCCAACTTCCAACCCAGCCTGCCACATCTCATCATCATCTTCAATGTCCTCACTCCCACCTGCACTCCTCCTCCCTGTGTCATAACAGGCCAATCTCAACCACAACAGGCATCAGCGGGCGCAGACAGCCAGAGTGATACCCGAGCTGAGAACCCTCACATGCTTTGAGGAGCGAGTCCTCGAGCTGGATGGGAGGAGGAAGAACATGCCAGCGCTGCTGGTGAAGTGGGGGCAGCAGAGAAACATGAGAATCCTAAACACATACACTGTCATTCCTCAAGTCTCAAGTGTTACAATTCAAGTCAGAAACTCCAAAATGTTTTATGAAGTCTGCCTGGATCATAAATTTTGCACTTTGAATTTGGCTAGGGTGAGTAAGAGATATTTCACTTTAGGTATGATTCAAATGACCCACTAGGGAGCTTTTATCAAACAAAGTTTATCTAAGAATACAGTTAACAAGGATGGAAAGAAAATTAGCAATACCTTTTACCAATTACAAACAAGAAAAAAAAATCATGATATAGTATCAACCTTAACAACTAAACACTGTTCCAACAAAGCAAATCCCATAAACAAAACCTTTGCCAAAGGTTTAACACAGCAAAGCTCACGTGATAGTGGAATTTAGTCCTTTGGTTGATTGTTGCAATTCTCTTGAGGCGCACACAGACAAGCTTGGACTCAGAACAACCTCAGTCCTTTTGTTGGAGAATGGAAACCCTGATTTCTCAGCCTTGTAACTTCTAGCAGTCCTCTGGATACACCCAGAACAGTTTGAGTCTGAATAGCTTCCCAGAACACCAGGGAGAGAGACTCAGGCAAGCCAACCACCAACAGCAAATTTTCTACTTCAGGAAGGCAAGAAGACTTGCTTTCAGCTAACCAGCAGAATTTCCAATACCAGGGAGTGAAAGAGAAAAACATTGCCTGAAGTCCACTCCCTTCTAAACTAAAACTGAAAATGAATCCTTAGATTTGTTCCCAGAGAGGAGCCACTTGACTTTGACTTGTCAATCGATCTTCCCCCTCACAATGCAGATCATAAAAGATCCCAGAGTAAAAATAAACAAAACCCCATTTAAGCCATTGAAGTAGCAATAAAAGGACTTCTTTCAACCTGCCTGGCAACAATGAGAACAAAGAAAACGGAAAAGGCCTGCTTACAACTGCAGAGCACATGATTTTTTAAAAAATTCTTAAAGGTATACGAAAGTCCCCCTTTAAGAAAAAAACAAACCATCAACATTCAAAGATGGTTTCATTTATCAAATCCTTTCAGTTTCACATTACTATTACTCTACAATAAATATACATACATTTTATAAAATCAAACATGCAAACAGAACAGCAATTTCAGTTCTTGTCTTCCACCATCGAACACTTCTTTTAATCACATTTGTGACAAACTTTTTCCTCTTCAAAATTCTCCTTCAGTCCTTAATCCTGCGTTGATTCCAATCCAAATTCAGTTTCTTGTTACGATGATAAATGAGCACTGGTAATGTCCTCAGAGAACTAGGCAGAATCAGCAGGATAACACATTACATGTGTGTAGTCAGGGCCATTCAGAAAGGTCATTTTATTTCTGTCCCCTTTCTTGTTCATTGGACTTAGCTCCTCCTCTGTCGAGCAATTTGACTCCTTTGTTTGCTCTGGATCTGCTCCATCACTTTCTGCACACTGTTTGGTAAAGACACGCAGCAGATTCTTTTTTTTGGTGTTAGAACCCATTTTGACCATGATTCCAAAGATCACTGTGGCTGTTACGCTGCTGCGAAAACCACTGTAATTTATTCGAATGATGTGGAGATACTGGCGGACTGGGATAAGCACAGTAAGAAGTCTCACAACACCAGGTTAAAGTCCAACAGTTTTATTTGGTAGCACAAGCCACAAGCTTTCGGAGCACTGCCTCTTCATCAGGTGAGTGGAAGTCTCCTGATTCAGCCTCTGATCTTCGGGTAAGCGTTCTCCAAGGCGGCCTTCACGACACATGACAATGCAGAATCGCTAAACAGAAACAGATAGCCAAGCTTCGCACACATGAGGACGGCCTCAACCAGGATCTTGGGTTCATGTCACAGTATCTGTAACCCCCACAACTTGTCTAGGCTTGCAAAATCTCACTAACTGTCCTGGCTGGAGACAATACACATTTCTTTAACGTGTGCTTAACCCTCTCTCCACTCACATTGTCTGTACCTTTAAGACTTGATTACCTATAAAGACTCACATTCCAACCATTATCTTGTAAATTGAGTTTGTGACTGTATATGCCTTGTTTGTGAACACAACTCCCACTCACCTGATGAAGGGGCAGTGCTCCGAAAGCTTGTGGCTTGTGCTACCAAATAAACCTGTGAGACTTTAACCTGGTGTTGTGAGACTTCTTACTGTATTAATTCGAATACCAGCTGTGTAGAGTACAATTTCACAAGGCATCCACATCTCTGCACACTGTACATTATGCTAGCAGTTCATTTTTGATGATGTTACCATTTCAACAAACAGTCTGATCTCATGTGGTTGTCTTTTCCATTGACCCACTTAGTACAATACTTCCACTCCTCAATCTCCTTTTTGAGATTACACATGACTGTTGATTCATCCACACTTCTCTTTGCGTAGATGATGAACTGTTTTTGGCAGACCTGCAATCAAATAATTTGAACAAATCAGGAACATGTGTATAAGATGTTGAGAGGTATTGATAGAGTGGATTCTCAGAGGCTTTTACCCAGGGCTGAAATGGTTGTCACAAGAGGTCACAGGTTTAGGGTGCTGGGTAGTAGGTATAGAGGAGATGTTAGGGGTAAGTTTTTCACTCAGAGGGTGGTGGGTGCATGGAATCGGCTGCTGGTAGTGGTGGTGGAAGCAGATTCGATTGAGTCTTTTAAGAGACTTTTGGTTAGGTTTATGCAGGTTAGTAAGATAGAGGGTTATAGATGAGCCTAGAAGGTAAGGAAATTATTCGGCGCAACTTGTGGGCCGAAGGGCCTGTTTGTGCAGTAGCTTTTCTATGTTCTATGTTCCAAAAAGTCAACTTGTCTTGTATCTGTCTCCACACCTGCTCACATTCTTGATCACTTAATGGACACTTTCTAGCACCTTCTCTACCTTCTGTATTCTCATTTACATTCCCTTTGTCCCATTTCATCCCCACAACCCCCATAGTATAAATCTCCGCTGATTCTCCTTGCTCTCAGCTCTGTCAAAGAGTCATCTGGACTCGAAACGTTGGCTCTATTCTCTGCATTTTCTGTTTTTGTTTCAGATTACAGCATCTGCAGTATTTTGCTTTTATTTTGCTCACTTTCTTTGTTCACGTCATTGTTCAGCAACTGGTTCTCCTTCTCCACCTTCAACAGTTCTACATGATCAATCGGGACTTTCAGCGGCTGCATCTCAGACCAACTAAGCATTAGCTTTTCCATCTGAATATGTGCCAACTTGAGAAGATCAAGTTTGCAAGGATGTTGTTTAATTGGAACACCATTTTCTACAACTATCTCACTTCCAATTATTTTAGTACTTCCCAGTGTATTCCCACATACTTGTCCATGTGATATTAATAACTCCTTCAGCTCATTTTGATTTTCCTCTGGAAGGTAACTCAATTATTTATCCCAATTTTTAATAAGATCTTTGTTATCCTGTTTAATTTGAGGAATGTCAAATTCAGAGTCATCTGGATTTGGTTCTTCACTCTGAGTTATAACCACTAAAGCATCCTTCTTCTGTCCTCCCTCCCTATCAAAATACCTTTTAAGCATATTCACATGACACACTCTGTGAATTTTCCTTCTTTCTGGCGTTCTCATCAAATAATTCACCTCACTAAATTTCCTTTCAATTTGATAAGGCATGCTAAACCTTGCTTTTAAATGTTCACCTACCACTGGGTAGCAATACTAAGACTTTATCCCCACTAGAAAAACTACAAAGTTTTGATTTCTTATCCACCTCTTGTTTCATTACATGCTGTGCCACTTTTAAATGTTGTCTAGCCCATTCTCTTGCTCTTTTCAACCTTCCCCTAAAATTTGACACATAGTCCAATAACGTAGTCTCAGAAAGCTGACTCACCAATTTCTCCTTAATCAATTTAAGTGGTCCCCTTACTTCATCACCAAAAATCAATTCAAACGGACTGAATTTGTGCATCCCTCATTGCAAAGGGGACAAATGGAATTCCTTTCTCTGGATAATGTTTACAATAAGCCCTCAACGTTGTCTTTAAAGTTTGATGCCACTGTGCACGTTGCCGGAGGAAGTGGTGGCAGCAGGTTCTATCCCAGCTATCAAGAGACATCTGGATAGATACATGAATAGCACATGAATAATACATGAAAAAACCTAGTGTTGTTAGACTTCTTACTCGGCAGAGAATAGAAGGATATGGACCACGTAAAGGCAAGAAAATATTAGATTAGAGAGACATCTGTGTTGGCACAGACTTGGTGGGCTGCAGGGCCTGTTCCTGTGCTATACTGTTCTTTGTTCTAATACCCTTTGCGATTCTGGATGGTACACAGTTGATTTAAACTGTTTTATTCCTAAACTAACCAGAACCTCCTTGAATAACTTTGATGTAAAATTTGATTCTTGATCTGATAGTACTTCTGTAGGAAGTCCTAACTCACAGACCACAATCAGTAAGGATAGGCAACAACACCTCCTCCACGATAATCCTCAACACCGGTGCCCCACAAAGCTGTGTTCTCAGTTCCCTACTATACTCCTTGTACACCTATGAGTGTGCGGCCAAATTCCCCTCCAATTCGATTTTCAAGTTTGCTGATGACACCACTGTAGTGGGTCGGATCTCAAACAATGGCGAGACAGAGTACAGGAATGAGATAGAGAATCTGGTGGACTGGTGTGGCAACGATAATCTCTCCCTCAATGTCAACAAAACAAAGGAGATTGTCATCGACTTCAGGAAGAGTAAAGGAGAACATGCCCCTGTCTACAAAAATGGGGACGAAGTAGAAAGGGTCGAGAGCTTCAGGTTTTTAGGTGTCCAGATCACCAACAACCTGTCCTGGTCCCCCCATGCTGACACTTTCTCAGAAGACTAAGGAAATTTGGCATGTCAGCTATGACTCTCACAAACTTTTACAGATGCACCATAGAAAGCATTCTTTCTGGTTGTATCACAGCTTGGTATGGCTCCTGCTCTGCCCAAGACCGCAAGAAACTACAAAAGGTTGTGAATGTAGCCCAATCCATCACGCAAACCAGGCTCCCATCCATTGACTCTGTCTACACTTCCCACTGCCTTGGCAGAACAGCCAGCATAATTAAGGACCCCACGCACCCTGGACATTCTCTCTTCCACCTTCTTCCTTCGGGAAAAAGATACAAAAGTCTGAGGTCACGTACCAACCGACTCAAGAACAGCTTCTGCCCTGCTGCCATCAGACTTTTGAATGGACTTACCTTGCATTAAGTTGATCTTTCTCTACACCCTAGCTATGTCTGGAATAGTACATTCTGCACTCTCTTGTTTCCTTCTCTATGAACGGTATGTTTTGTCTGTATAGCGCGCGAGAAACAATATTTTTCACTGTATGTTAATACATGTGACAATAATAAATCAAATCAAATCAAAGTCCATATCTAGTAAATAATTTAAGTAACTCCTCTACAATCTTTTTAGCTACAATATTGCGTAATGGAACGGTCTCTGGAAATCTAGTAGATACATCCATTGTAGTCAATAGATATTCATTCCAACTTTTTTGTTTTAGGATGGGGTCCTACACAATCAATTAAGACCCTTGTAAAAGGTTCCTCAATTGCTGGAATGGGTATCTAGGGTGCTGGTTTTATCACCACTTGAGGTTTTCCCTATGACCTGACATGTGTGACTTGACCGGCAATTTAACCACATTTTATGCAGCCCAGGCAAATAAAAATGTTTTTGTGTTTTAGCTTGAGTTTTCCTTACTCCCAAATGACCACCTACTGGTACCTCATGTGCAACTTGCAACACCCCCTTTCTATACCCTACCAGCAATACTACTCGAGGAACATCTGCCCACTTTTCATCCACCTGAATATGTAAAGGTCTCCATTTCCTCATTAAGACATCATTTTTAAGGTAATAAACATTCCGGTATACATTCAAATTCCTCTTCTATGTATGCTTTCTGATACAACTGTTTTACTTCTATATCCTTCTGTTGTAACTCTGCTGACTTTCCCGAACTAAAAATATCCACCTCATCCTCCACCTGTTCTTGTTCTTTTCCAACCATCTGATCAAAAATAATTTCTGATAATTGAACTTCAACTTTCTTATCTCTTTGATTTCGCCTCTTGTCTTAACTCAGTTGTTTGATTTTCCACTGGCTTTCCAAACACAGTAGGCATCACTCCCCCCTGTGATCCAGCTATATCGTTACCCAAACTAAACTGTATTCTTGGACAAGATAACTTCTCTATTACTCCTACTACCACTTCACCACTCTTCACTGGACTTTCCAACTTCACCTTATATAATGGAGCACTACTTTTCTCACCCTGAATTCCACATATTGCCTTTTATGGCAATACTCCTTCCAAACTACATAACACCTCATCTCTTACCATTAAAGATAAACTTGCTCCTGTATCTCTTAAAATTTTAACTTCTTTACCTACTCCTCCTGGTACATACGAGTAAACTTTACCTACACAAGTAAATTCTTTAAAGAGCTCTGGCACCTTCTTATCAATCAGCTCCTGACCAAGCTGTACATTCTTTTGCACCTCTTTTGCTTCAACTGGGCTTTCCTTTACTACTTTAACAAACCCCACTGGCTTATCCTGTTTTACCATGTCAATCTTCCCAGTGCTTTTCTTAAACCACCAGCACTGCGACTTTGCATGGCCTAATTTATTACAGTGAAAACATCTGAGGCTTTTCATTTCCCATCCACCTTCTTGTATATCCTTTTTAACCTGTTTTCATCATAGAAATCATAGAAACCCTACAGTGCAGAAGGAGGCCATTCGGCCCATCGAGTCTGCACCGACCACAATCCCACCCAGGCCCTACCCCCACATATTTACCCGCTAATCCCTCTAACCTACGCATCCCAGGACTCTAAGGGGCAATTTTTAACCTGGCCAATCAACCTAACCCGCACATCTTTGGACTGTGGGAGGAAACCGGAGCACCCGGAGGAAACCCACGCAGACACGAGGAGAATGTGCAAACTCCACACAGACAGTGACCCGAGCCGGGAATCGAACCTGGGACCCTGGAGCTGTGAAGCAGCAATGCTAACCACTGTGCTACCGTGCCGCCCTTTTCATTATCTATGCACAAGATTTCCTTTACCTTTACCACCTGTGGATTCCTCTTTTCCCCAGTTTTTGTCCTTCACAGGCTGAAACTGATGTCAGAAACCAAACTTCGATTGATGAACTAATTCATAATCATCTGCCATTTCTGCTGCTAACCTTTAAGTTTTAACCCTTTGCTCTTCCACATGAATTCTCATTATATCAGGAAGTCAATTTTTAAACTCTTCCAAAATAATCATTTCTCTAAGAGCTTCATACATCTGGTCTATTTTCAAAGTCCTTATCAACCTATCAAGTTTTCACTCCAGATCTTCTGGCACTCAGTGCACAGAGAATCTGGGGTTGTTGTAGACTGGGTGATGCGCGATTAATTCACTCGGGAGGCTGGATTGTACCCGGGAAATAAAGGCTTTTATTAGCAACAAGAATGGAGCATACTGCTTAACAATACAATCCCAGACTAAAGGGTCACTAGGAAGTGCAGTGACCTTTATACTCCTATGGAAAGGCGGAGCCAACCGGAGTGTACCACAGAACAATACCAACAGGTGGAACACCCCAACCCTAACCCCAACAGTAACAAGAGTAACATATGTACAAGTACCCATAGTGATAACCATCTATGGTTCAGTACCCATAGTGGTAACCATCTATGGTTCACCACACTGGGTCATCACCCAACTATGTGGTGACGCCGTCACATGGAGTGTCATGGGGATGGAGCTTAGCAGAATTACCTGGGACCTCAGGCAGAGTAGGTGTGTTAATGAGAGCTCATTTGTATAGTTAATAAATCTCCCATTTATTGAAAGTTCCTTAGAATACCTATGGCACAGAAGGAGGCCATTTGGCCATTGAGCCTGCACTAACAACAATCCCACACAGGCTCCACCCCTGTAGCCCCATGTATTTACCCTGCTAATCCCCCTGACACTATGGGGCAATTTAGCATGGCCAATCAACCTAACCCGCACAACTTTGGACTATGGGAGGAAACCGGAGCACCTGAAGGAAACCCATGCAGGGGCAAAGAGAACATGCAAACTCCACACAGGCAGTCACCCAAGGTCGGAATTGGGTCCCTGGCACTGTGAGGCAGCAGTGTTAACCACTGTGTCACTGTGCCGCTCCTAGGGCAGTCATTGGTTTAATAGACTATGCAGAAACACAGGCACCGTCACTCTGGTGGGGTGGTGCCTGATAAAGCCAGCAAGGCCGGCTCTGCAGGAACCTGGGCGCCATCTTTAAAGGGCGCCTCGATATGCGCCAAACATTAACTCCCCCCATGGACATGGAGTACCCTTTCACAAGCATTGGGGTGACCCCCCCCCCCCCACTACATTCCAGGTACCAATAGCTTGCGATTGTATTCAAACTTTGGGTCTGATGTTTAGGTTGGGTAATTTGTTGGGATTATGTCAGTCATTTCATTTTTCCTTATTTTTTAAGTAATGCATCTCATACTCCTGGGAGTATTGCTGAGTGGAGTTCTATCCACATTTATATGCCAATTAGTAGTTTCATTTTGGTTCTGCTGTATGAAGTTGAGAAATTTGGAATGGGTATACACGGTGGATGGCATGGTGGCACAGTGATCAGCACTACTACCTCATAGCGCCAGGGACCCGGGTTCAATTATGGCCTTGGGTGACATTCTGTATAGAGTTTGCACGTTCTCCCCGTGGGTTTCCTCCGGGTGCTCCGGTTTCCTCCCACATTCCAAAGATGTGCAGGTTAGGCTGACTGGTCATGTTAAATTAAATGTCCCACGATGCGTAGGTTAGGTAGATTAGCCATGGGAAATGTGTGGGGTTACGAGGATAGGGAGGGCAAGAGGGCCTGGGTAAGATTCTCTGTCAGAGAGTCGGTGCACACTCAATGGGCTGAATGACCTCTTCAGCACTGTCGAGATTCTATCCTATGATTCCATACGTATTCAATTCAAACAGTGTTATGTAGCCTGTTGGCTGATTATCTGTGTTGCAGAGTTAGAGGACATTACTATTGGCAGATAAACGTGGATAGAACTCCACTCATCAATACTCCCAGGAGTATGAGATGCACTACTTAAAAAATAGGGAAAAATGAAAGATGCCAATGACTGGCGTATAGGTGACTTCTGCCAGTGTAAGCACTGGGTTTCTGATAGTGATCCTTATCATCTCAGATTCTTGTCGTGCTCTTTACATTAACTTAGAGATGGCCAAGGACAGATCCCTGCACATAAGTAGGCCTGTGATCACTGGACCTGTAAAAACCACAATATAAAACATCTGGGGTGACCAGAGTGGGGTTTTGTCATGACACTTGCGTGTAATAGATGGAATCTCCAAGTCATGGAATGCGGTGAGTTTGGCTTTGGTTGGTTGAATCATCACTTGCCCCTTCTATGGGTACATACATTTCATTGAAGAATGTTTGAACCTGCATCAAAATCCAGTTTTGCATATAGATTATGCAGTCCCTTCAACTGTGGGCATATAATTTGGATGATGGCAATGGCTTCTGGTGGTATCACTGTGCCAGTATATTATTTGATGTTCACCATGTTGAACATCAGCTCACTTTGTGTGCCAATGGTCTGGTTACCCTCATTATCTGACCGCAAAAACATAGAAATTAGGAGAAGTGTAGGCCCATTTGACTCTTCAAGCCTGCTCTGCCATTCAATACGATCACAGCTGATCCTCTATCTCAATGCAATATTCCTGCTTTCTCCCCACATCTTGTGATGCCAATAAAATCCAAAAATTTATCTATCACTTTCTTGAATATAATCAGTGACTTCTCCTCCACAGCCTTCTGTAGTAGAAAATTCCGCAGGTTTACTTCCCTTTGAGTGAAGAAATCTTTCCTCATCTTAGTCCTAAATGGTCTATCCCGCATCCTGATACTATGTCCCCTCATTCTAGATTCCCCAATGAGGGAAAACATCCTTCTTGCATCTAAACTGTCCAGTTCTGTTAGAATTTTATATGTTTCAATCAGATCTCTGCTCATCCTTCTAAACGTGAGTGAATGCAGGCCCAACTGAACCAATTTCTCCTTAGGACAGTCCCGCCAACTCCAGTATCAGCCGAGTGAACTCTGCTGCACTCCCGCTATTGCAAGTATATCCTTTCTGACTTAGGGAGACCAAAACTGCACACAATACTCCAGGTGTGCTCTCACCAAGGCCCTGTACAACTACAGTAAGACATCCCTACTTCTGAACTCAAATCCTCTTGCAATGAAGGTCAACATACCATTTGCCTTCCTAATTGCTTGCTGCACCTACCTCCCCGCTTTCATTGACTGGTGTACAGGGACACCCAGATGCCTTTGTATATCCACTTATATAATAAAATATATCACTATTTAAATAATACACTTCCTTTCAGAATTTTCCGGCTGTTCACGCCCCACCACTGCTGCCAGCGAGAATGAAGAATTTGGTGCTCAGCCAAATCTCTGTTCATTGCAGCGGGACAGGAGAATCCCAGCTGCGGCTGAGGTTGGAAAAGCTGGCCCCTGGAGTTTTTGACAGCTGTGCAAGTTTCTTTTGGCTTGTTTAGAGTTAATTTAGCTTTGAGCTTCAGTACCTTTAGTAACCACTACCTTAGTTAGTCATGAGTTACTGCTTGACTGCATTGGTGGCACTGCTGTGCTCTTTTTAATCTCCTCCCAGTTTTGTCTGTACCACCCATGAAGTAGCGATTTCAGCAGAAAAATGGCTGTCGACTTAAAAATGAAATGGAAGTAAGAAAGGCTTTCTTTTACAAGCCTTTTTCAAGCTGTTAGGAGCTGTTGCTGGGAATAGAATCTTCTGTTCCCAGCAAGAGCTGCTAACAGCATGGTGGCACAGTGGTTAGCACTGCTGCCTCACAGCGCCAGGGGCCAGGGTTCAATTCCCAGCTTGGGTCACTGTCTGTGTGGAGTTTGCACATTCTCCCTGTGTCTGCATGGGTTTCCTCCGGGTACTCCGGCTTCCTTCCTCAGTCCAAAGATGTGCGGGTTAGGTAGATTGGCCATGCTAAATTGCCCCTTAGAGTCAGGGAAATTATTAGGGTAAACACATGGGGTTACGGGGATTGTTGTCGGTGCAGGCTCAATGGGCAGAATGGCCTCTTTCTGCACTGTAGGGATTCTATGATTCTCAGCCCAGTCTGCAGTCCTTCACCAAGAATGAATTCTCCTGTCTGTGGAGTTCTAATTAAAGTGAGACTGCTTGCAGTCTGCTGTTTAATTTCACTTCCTGCTTAGACTTTGCAGCTGTTCAACTTTTACTAAATTAAGATCACCCAAATTTGACCGATCTTACCAGGACCTGATACCTGCTATCAGGAGCGAGGTGCGATCCCAAAATGAACTAACAGTATGTGTAGAATCACTAGAAAGCTGCAGAACCCTGACACAAGGCGAGGTTTGATGGTTGTTTCATGCTCACACCAACCCTTTTCTTCTGCCGGATGCAAAATATTGCAGCTTGTATATTTTGCGTAATCATAGTTTCAAAAACCAGCCTATCCACCCTGTCACCATGTTACATTCTTCTTTTAGACGTAATGTACTTATCGTACACAAGGACTGGTGAGAAAATTATGTGGGTTCTGGATTTGAAGATAAGACTATACACAGATGATGTTCAGTAGGACATTAAGTATAGTGCATCTGATCTCTATCTTGCTGCTACCAACTGACTTCAAGTCATGGACTGCTACCTCACAGCGCCAGGGACCCGGGTTCAATTCTGGCCTCGGGTCACTGTCTAGGTGGAGTTTGCACATTCTCCCCATGTCTGCATGGGTTTCCTCCAGGTGCTCTGGTTTCCTCCCACAGTCCAAAGATGTGCAGGTTAGGTTGATTGGCCATGCTAAATTAACCCTAGTGTCAGGGGATTAGCAGGGTAAATATGTGGGGTGACGAGAATACGGCCCGGGTAGGATTGTGGTCGGTGCAGACTTGATGGGCTGAATGGCCTCCTTCTACACTGTAGGGATTCAATGGATAACAATTCTATGGAACTTATACATACATCTGTCAATGTGGAATTGATTGCCATTGCTTGAGGTAAGCTCCCGTAAAGGTGCACCTCATCATAACACTAATGGCCCTTTGAGAGAAAAGGATTCTCCTCAACTCCATCTGAAATGTTCTTATTTCTAATTTCTCTCTTAAGGGGACATTTCCCTAAAGCATCCACCCTGTCAAGTCCCCTCACGATCTTGTATGTTTCAATTTGTTCATCTTGCATTCCAAATTCCAATGAACATCAGTCTAACCTGTCCGACCTTTTCTCATAAGATAACCCCTTCATCCCAAGTAAACCTCTGAACTGCTTCTCATGCATTTATATCCTTTCTTAAACAGGGAAACCAAAACTGTACACAGTACTCCAGATGCAGTCCCACCAGTGCCCTATATAATTGTAGCAAAACATCTCTACTTTTATATCCCATTCTCCTTGCAATAAGCAACAACTTTCCATTTGCCTTTCTAATCACTTGCTGTACCTGCAGGATAGCATTTTGTGATCCATGTACCAGGAAACTCAGGTCTCTTTGTACTGCAGAGTTCTGAGATCTCCCTCCATTTAAATAATATACTACTTTTCTAATCTTCCTGACAAAGTGGACAAGTTCACATTTTCCCTCATTGTACTCCATCTGCCAAATGTTTTCCCACTCATTTAATCCATCGATATCCCTATCCCGCATTCCTGTCTATCAACCTAGTTCCCAAACTCATGTGACCTCTTTGGAAAATGAGGCAATCATTTCCCACTATATTCCTTGCTCTCATTTGGTTCATGTTTTTTTTATTTCCATAAAAGACTAAAATAATTCAAAGGAAAAGGCTTTTCAACTAGATATGGTGCCAAAGTGAAGAGGAGAGGAGCTTGCTATGATTATCAAGGGGACTGGCAGAGGACCCAATAGCCCTAACTGATTTTTCAGCTAAATTGAAATTACTTGGAAGTTGGAAGATCAAACAAAAACATCTTCAATTTTCTATTGAGAAATTAAATCCATATTCAATAAGCATCTGTCTTCATTTTGGAATCTCAATACCCATGATTAACATAAATTATGGTCGATCTGGTGGCACGGTGGCACAGTGGTTAGCACTGCTGCCTCACAGCACCAGGGACCCAGGTTCAATTCTGACCTTGGGTGACTGTTTGTGTGGAGTTTGCACGTTCTCCCCGTGTCTGCGTGGGATTCCTCCCATAGCCCAAAGATGTGCGGGCTAGGTTGATTGGCTGTGCTCAATTGACCCTAGTGTCAGGGGGATTAGCAGGGTAAATAAGTGAGTTACGGGGATAGGACCTGGGGGGATTGTTACCGATTCAGGCTCAATGGGCCGAATGGCCTCTTTCTGCACTGTAGGGATTTGTTACTTATCTCTGAGCGATTGATAGTAGGAAAGGTATTTAATGTTTTAAATAAGAAACTTGCCTGAAATAAAACCTTGAGAATTCGATCTCCGGTTTGTTTGGAAGTCCTTTTCACAACGGCCCATGGGATCCTTTGTGAACACTTGGTTTAAGGTCTCATCTGAAAGATGGCACTCTGAAGATTCAACACTAAGTTTGAATTGAAATGTTGGAATGCTGAATGTTATTTTTAATTTTCAAAAGCACTTTGGATGAGTTGGCTGGTTCCCTTTTTTTGGATTAGAAGACTGTTGCGACTGTTCATTCATGATTGATAGTTTCTTAGTGACTTTTGTTTGGTAGTTTCCTGGCTTTGTTTCATTAGTTCTCTACCTCTTCAATTCAGATTTTCTAATGATTTTTTTGGGGCGCTTGGGGAGGCAATGGGGGTGACTCACTCACTCCCCAGGGCAATGTATAGATTGTTAGATTGATTTACATCTTCAAATCCTTTCGCCTCAGGCACCGCTGAGATGCACCATGGTGATATTAGCTTTGCCACTCATTTATCGTGCGAGTGTAAATCTCATCCCCTAATTGACTGTAAATGTTTGGATGGACAGGATGCCAAGATCACATAAAGGAAGAAAAAACAATCAGGCTTTTTATTTCCAACAACCCAAAGAACTTTACAGCCAATTTAGCACTTTTGTGGTGTCATCATTGTTGTAGTGTAGGAAACACTGCAGCCACTTTGCGCACAGCAAGCTCTCACAAACAGCAAATTGCTAACGACCACATGGTATATTTTTATGACGTTGGGCAGAATATTCCGGCACTGTTTCAGTGTGTCAGTTTCAGTGGGAAAACCGGTGTGTTGATCTCCAGCTGCTCAGCCGAGTTTTCTCTCCAGATTCTCTGGCACTTTATGCACAGAGAATCTGGGCCGAGGTTTCCACCATCATTTTAGCGGGAAGGGGCGTGATAGGGACTGCAATGCACGGAGGGATTCCTTACCTGGAGGGATCATATGGTGGGGATGCCTATTAAATAGATTTAAACAAGGGCAGGAACCCCGTTACGTCACCAGTGATGGACGGGGAAAATCGGAAAACAAGATCTCACCGGCGAGAATCTCATTTTCCAATCCTTGTGAGAGTTTGTGCCATGCCATCTTTTCATAGAATCATCGAATCCCTACAGTGCAGAAGGAGGTCATTTGACCCATCAAGTCTGCACCGACCATATTCCCACCCAGGCCCAATCCCCGTAGCCCCACCTATTTACCCTGACACTGAGGGGCAATTTAACATGGTCAATCAACCTAACCCGCACATCTTTGGAGTGTGGGAGGAAACTGGAGCAGGGGAGAATGTGCAGACTCCACACAGACAGTCACCCAAGATTGGAAGTGAACCCCGGTCCCTGGCACTGTGAGGCAGCAGTGCTAACCACTGTGTCACTCTTGCGATCGCAGTGAACGCAGACGCAAAATCATCCCTGTTGTTTGAGGGTTAAGTAGTGGACAGAATACTGGGGTAACTCCACTGCTCCTTTTCAATATGCCGTGGGATCCTTTATACACACCTGAGGGCATATTCCTGTCTGAACGCACTTGTTAAAAGAGCAGTGGGGATCATATTACACTTTTTAGTAGATGCACGAGTGGCCCTCTTGAAGGGAAAGGCAGGTGTGTGCAGATATATAGCAGAATAAAACTAATACTCGAAAGGAGCCTAATTTATTGTTTGTGCAGCTAATAAATGTGAAGGCAATGTGTATTTTACAAAAGCCTGGCACCAGACACGGCTTTTTCGTTTTACTGGAAAGGATGTTTAACTGAAGAAAACATCTGACTTTGTTGAAGAGATTTTATTTGTGTTCGTTCATGTGTTTTATGCATGGATGCTGCATGATTTTAAAACCTGGTTGCAGTAAGGAAAGGGGCTGTGACTAAACAGTCACATTTTCCGAAATGTAAATAGATTGACACGTTTAGATTTCCAGCTCAAATCATAGAGCTGTTTGTAGACTTTTAATAACAAGTACCGGAAGTCACCATAATTATCTCTTAAAAACTTACCCCAGACAACCCAATGATGTTTAAAGCAATCTTTCCATGCTTCCAAATCCTCTTACAAGTTGAATTGGCAGTAGCCAGTTTCCAGTTTGATGAAGGAAAGTCCGTATATATAAGGCACTTTGAGAAATATCTTCCTGGTATTCATGAACCCTACCCTTCGGCTTGGAAATCCTAGAATCCCCACAGTGCAGAAGGAGACCACTTGGCCCATCGAAACTGCACCAACAACAATCCCACCCTTTTCCCTGTAACCCCACATATTTACCGTGCTAATCCCCCTGACACCAAGGGTGGGACTTTCCAACCTCGCTCATCGCAAAACTGGAAAATTCCGCTGGAGGTCAATGGACCTTTCTATGGTCCACCCCTCACCTGCTCTGGTTTCCATGGTGGGCAGGATTGTAAAATTCACCCCTGAGGGGTAATTTAGCATGGCCAATCAACCTAACCCGCACATCCTTTTATTCACCCCTGAGGGGCAATATAGTATGGCCAATCAACCTAACCCACACATCCTTTTACTCACCCCTGAGGGGCAATTTAGCATGGCCAATCAACCTAACCCACATATCCTTTTACTGTGGGAGGAAACCCATGCAGACACAGGGAGAATGTGCAAACTCCACACAGACAGTGACCCAAGCCAGGAATTGAATCCAGGTCCCTGGTACTGTGAGGCAGCAGTGCTAACCACTGTGTCACCATGGGTTTGATAGTTTCAGTCTTAGGGGGTTGAATGCTGTCCCAATTGACAACAATGACAATGATACATAGGTTATAAATGTCTGTCTGTGTGCGTGTTATTGCATATCGCTAAATTGTAAAAGCCTGCAGGTTAGCTGAAGCTGGAGGTTTCATTGCAGAAGAGATGCTCCACAAACCTTCAGCCTGACCTGAAAAGAGCTGGATGTCTGGGTGATTCTGGCTAAAGGGATTGCACAGTTGCTCCAAAGAATGATGTAACTTTTTACTCAAACCTCTACTAAGTATTGTCGTGTCAACCTTTGGCTTAGTAGCAGTGGAGTTAAAGCTTAGTTCAACGACTTGAACTCATAAACTAAGCTAATTCTTTAGTGCACTAGTGGGTGCTATCGGAGGTGCCATTTTCAACTAAGGTAAGGCCCTGTCTGGTCTTTCAGAGGCATGTAAAGGATCCTGTGGCACTATTCAAGGAGCAAAGGAAATCTGGTGTATGGGCCAAACATTTATCCCAAACATCACTACTAGAGCCTGTTTGGTTATTTATCTCACAGTTGTTTGTGGGGCCTTGCTATGTGCAATTAGAGCACTGCATTTATTTTTTATTCGTTCATGGGGTGTAGGCGTCACTGGCTGGGCCAGCATTTATTGCCCATCCCTAAGGCCATTTAAGAGTCAACCACATTGCTGTGGGTCTGGAGTCACATATAGCCACACCAGGTAAGGATGGCAGATTTCCTTCCCTAAAGGGCATTAGTGAACCAGATGTTTTTATTTACAACACGCTGCCTTGGAAAAGCAGCCAGCATAAGTAAGGACCCCATGCACCCTGAGCATACTCTCTTCCACCTTCTTCCACAGGGAAAAAGATACAGAAGTCTGAGGACACGTACCAACCGACACAAAAACAACTTCTTCCCTGCTGCCATCAGACTTTTGAACGGACCTACTTCAGATTAATTTGATCTTTCTCTACACCCTATTTATGACTGTAGCACTACATTTTGTACCCTCTCCTTTCTTTCTCTATGCACGGTGTGCTTTGTAAAGCGCACAAGAAACAATACTTTTCACTGTACATGTGAGAATAATAAATCAAATCAAATCAACAATCAACAATGGTTTTCTGGTCATTATCAGATTTTTAATTCCAGATTTTTTATTGAATGCAAATTTCATCATCTGCCATGGTGGGATTCGAACCTGGGTCCCCAAATTATATATGACTGAGGCATAAAGTAAAAAATATGGGTTGATATGTTTTACTAACAAAGGGGAATTTCTCGTGCAATGATTGGATACACAGAAGAGATTTGTAGGACTACAGAAGAATTGTGGCCAAGACTAAAATCTGAAATGGAAGAAATGCATTGATTAGTATTTATCTGGCTTAGCATTTACCTGCAGAACCAGCTTCTACTTCAGAAACCAGCTATAATAATAGAGCACATAATGTACTGTTGCTCAATAAAAGATATTGCAAACAATGAGATATTACTGAATAGAATGATGTTTTATTGTCTTGGAATGAGTTTCAGAGAGATAATAATCACATAGAAGAAACAGATTAACAAAGAGGGTCTGTACATCAAAATTGTATTAGATAAAGTTAATTCACCTGAAAGGTTTACTGGCAAAATCAAGTGTAATTCCTATATATAGAAACTGATGGACATATCCAAACCTCTGGAGCTGTGCACTGTCTAAATATGTGTAAGTCAGTAAGTGGGCTGTTTATGGTTATGTAAGCCCCCAGGTATATAAAAACTATGAAAGCTCTGTATAGAAAAAAGAGATCCACCGATCCACTCAAAATGCACAAAAACTGAGGCCCTTCTATAAAATGTGAACTCCACCTCGTATTCCCTCCAGATTTTAAAAAGTTGGAAACTTTAGTTATTTGAAATTCCAAGATCGGGATAGGAACGTAGGAATTAGGAGCAGAAGTATGCAAATTCAGCCCTTTGCGCCTGCTCCGCCATTCATGGCTGATCTCTCTCTGGTCTCAAAACCACCTCCCCATCTGTTCCCCATATCCCTTTATCTCTTTTTTTAAATTAGAAATATATCTATCTCCTTCTTGAAACTCCTTGGATAAATTACAATGGTTACTCCCCAGCATGCTAAAATTCACCACAAGGAACAAACACTCACTTCCATTTTCCTGACCCAGCAACTTTAAAATACCCATATCCAGAACTGCTGAAGATGTCTTTATATGTGGAACTGGAAGGAGTTTCATGAGCTGGATGGAGGGCATGTAGGTTGTGTTTGGTCCATGGGCCACCCCCAGTATGGGAGGTATTCTGAAGTGAAGATTTAGCACTGATTGTGGTAACTCCAGACAAATAGTGAAGGAAGCCTTTGTTTTTCATATATTACTTCAGATTATTGTGGAACACTGCAGATACAACAAAAATACAAATTAGAGCAATTATTAGAGGGCAGATATAATTAACTGGCAACCTAAGTACAAACAAGTGAGCCAGTGTTTTGCTAACTAATTTTAAAGACAGGGTTTAAGTCTATAAGAGGAATATTGCTTGAATTGGAACTCAAAAGGGTAAATGAGCAGTTAAAAATTGTATATTGTCATGTTTAACTATCATTCAATTGTTAAATGTTAAGCTAATTCATTTGTTCTCATTAAACTGTGTTGTTAAATAAAGCTTGTTTTGATAAAAGCTCCCTAGTTTGTCAGTGTAATCATCGGGCCCAATTTTAACATTTTGATTCTAAGTGCTGAATCTGGGAATAATCCAGATCCGACTTGTGAATCTTTTCTGCGACGCCCCCATACGCATTCAGCCTGAATAAAAATCAGTGATTCTGAATCGCGCTGCAGAAGCCTGTGGTCGTGGCTTATCGCGCCCAAAATGCTGCTGCTCCGATCGGAGACTTCAACTGCGCATGCACAGTAAATAAAAATTGAAAACGCTCCCTGCTACATTGTTCCCGGGCTGCATAAATGTATGGCCCCCATAGACATTGCCCCACCCCCACAACATAACTGTCCCCCTTATCCACCCAACCCCCTTGCTACCCTTACCGATCATGACCCACTGCCCTACTTCCCCCCCACTGATAGCACGCAGAGTGGCAGCGGACCCCCCTCGATCTGGCCCACCTCCTTCCTTCCCCCCACCAGAGAACGGTCTGACCCGCCTCCCTCCTCCTTCCCCATCCCCCACCAGAGATCCATCTGACCCACCTCCCTCCTCCTCCCCTATCCCCCACCAGAGATCCATCTGACCCGCCTCCCTCCTCCTCCCCCATCCCCCACCAGAGATCCATCTGACCCACCTCCCTCCTCCTCCCCCCCCACCAGAGAACAATCTGGCCCTCCTCCCTCCTCCTCCTCCTCCTCCCCCACCAGAGATACATTTGGCCCTCCTCTCCCCCCATTTGAGATCCATCTGACCCGCCTCCCTCCTCCTCCCCCCGACCAGAGAATGATCTGGCCCTCCTCCCTCCTCCTCTCCACCCACCAGAGACACATCTGGCCCGCCTCCCTCCTCCCCCACCCCCCCCCGACCAGAGATCCATCTGACCTGCCTCCCTCCTTCTCCCCCCGATCAGAGAACAATCTGGCCTGCCTCCCTCCTTCCTCCTCCTCCCTCCTTCCTCCTCCTCCCCCCCACCAGAGATACATATGGCCCGTCTCTCCCCCCCCCTCCCCCCCCCCTCCCCCCCCCCCCCCCCCCCCCCCCACCGATCTGAGTCAGAGAGCCGCTGGAAGCTCTGAACTTACCTCCTCAGAAGCTGGAGCTCCCGAAACAGACTTTTGCGGACCATGTCTGTTTCATTCCGAATCTGGACAGGCGAATGCGGTGGTAAAGGGGGAAGGGCCGGTAAGTTTAGGCATCCAGCCCATTAAATCAAGTTATATGCATGCAAATGCATTTAAATTGACGTCGTGCCCGTTTTGGGCGCGGTGCTGATCACGGCCATTTTGGGCGCTTGGTAAAGGGGGTACGGGCGCGGAGGTGGTTGCAGATCGTGCTACTCACCTCACGCCCAACTTTACCAAGTTTTTGTGCCTGAAAATGGGCACAACTTGTTGGTATAATTGGGCCCATCATATCCTCATTTTAATATCAAAATAGTAAATTGTTGGGGTCTGGTCTGACTTCATAACCTACCTTGTGTTTCTGATCTGGTACCCTAATGTGATAATGAAACTTTCAGAGGAACATACTTTGTTATCTTATTGCAGCTATATTAGGAAAACAATACATTCTGTGTTAAGTAAACATGAGGTCATAAGATCATGAGACCATGACACATAGGAGAAGAATTAGGCCACTCGGCCCATCGAGTCTTCTCTGCCATTCAATCATGGCTGATATTTTTCTCACCCTCATTCTCCTGCCTTTTTCCCATAACTCCTGACCCCCTTATTCATCAAGAACCTATCAATCTCTGTCTTAAAGACACTCAATGACTTGACCTCCACAGCCTTCTGCAGCCCCACTGCTTCCTCAACATGACATGTCCCTCTACATATCTTTGTATCATCTGCAAACTTAGCAACAGTGCCTTCAGTTCCTTCCTCCAAATCGTTAATATATATTGTGAAAAGTTGTGGTCCCAGCACTGACCCCTGAGGCACACCACTAGTCACCGGATGCCTTCCTGAAAAAGACTCCTTTATCCCCACTCTCTGCCTTCTGCCAGTCAGCCAATCCTCTATCCATTGCCAGGATCTTACCCTTAACCCCATGGGCACTTAACGTCTTTAACAGTCTCCTATGCGGCACCTTGTCAAAGGCCTTCTGGAAATCTCAATAAATCATGTCCACTCATTCTCCTTTATCTAACTTCCTTGTTACCTCCTCAAAGAACTTTAACAGATTTGTCATACATGACCTCCCCTTGACAAATCCGTGCTGACTCAGTCCTACTTTATCATGCCCTTCCAAATATTCTGTGATCTCATCTTTAATAATTGACTCTAAAATCTTGCCAATGACTGAAGTCAGGCTAACCGATCTATAACTTCCCGTCTGCCGCCTCCCTCTCTTCTTAAACAGCGGTATTATATTAGCTACTTTCCAGTCCTCTGGGACACTCCCTGCCTCCAGTGATTCCTGAAAGATCACCACCAATGCCTCCATAATTTCCTCAGCTATCTCTTTTAGAACCCTGAGCTGCAGTCCATCTGGTCCAGGTGATTTATCCACCTTCAGACCATTCAGATTCCCCAGAACCTTTTCCTTAGTGATGGCCACTACACTCACCTGTGCCCCCTGACTCTCCTGGAGCTCTGCCATCCCACTGGTGTCTTCCACCGTGAAGACTGATGCAAAGTAACTATTCAGTTCCTCTGTGATTGCTTTGTTTCCTATTATTACTTCTCCAGCCTCATTTTCCACTGGTTCAATGGCTATTTTTGCCTCTCTCTTACCTTTTATATATTGAAAAGATCTCTTCCTATCTTCTTTTATATTACTAGCTAGCTTACACTCATATTTCATCTTCTCTCCCCTTATTGCTTTTTTTAATTGTCCTCTGCTAGCTTTTAAAGGCTTCCCTATCCTCTGGCTTCCCACTAATCCTTGCTACTTTGTACGCTTTTTCTTTTGCTTTTATGTGTCCTTGACTTCCCTCGTCAGCCATGGATGCCTCGTCCTCCCCTTGGGATGAATTTCTGTTGTGTCTCCCAAATAACCCCCAAAAACTCCTGCCACTGCTGTTTCACTGTCTCCCCGGCTAGGCTCCCTTTCCAATCAATTCTGGCCAGCTCTTCCCTCATGTCTTTGTAGTTACCTTTATTTAATTGTAATACCATTACATCTGATTCCAGCTTCCCCCTCTCAAACTGCAGGGTAAATTCTATCATATTGTGGTCACTGCCCCCTTAGGGTTCCTTCACCTTAAGTTCCCTAACCAAGTCTGCCCCATTACACATCACCAAATCCAGAATTGTCTGTTCCCTAGTGGGCTCTGTCACAAGCTGCTCCAAAAAAACATCTCTTAGACATTCCACAAATTCCTTTTTTTGGGATCCACTACCAACCTGATTTTCCCAGTCCACCTGCATATTGAAGTCCCCCATGATTATTGTAATATTGCCTTTTTTATATACCTTTTCTATCTCCTGATTTATTTTCTGCCACACAACCTGATTACTACTAGAGGGCCTGTACATAACTCCCATCAGGGTCTTTTTACCTTTGCGATTCCTCAACTTTACCCACAGAGACTCTATGCCTTCTGATCCTATATCACTTCTTGCCATTGATTCAACTTCATTGCTTACTAACAATGTAACCCCGCCCCCTTTGCCGATCTGCCTGTCCTTCCAATAGGACACATATCCTTGAATATTTAGATCCCAGTCCTGTTCCCTTTGCAGCCACGTCTCTGTGATGCCCACAACATCATACCAGCCAATTTCAATGTGCGCAACAAGCTCATTTACCTTGTTCTGAGTGCATTTAGGTACAACACTCTCAGTCCTGCATTGACTACCTCCTTTCTCATATCTGTCACCTTTTTTGCTCTAACTGAGGTTAGATTCCTGCCACCTTCTATACTCTCTGTTCTAATATGTGGTCTGGAAACTTTACTAACCTCTCCTGAGCTCTCAGCTCCATTAACCTGCACTTCTACCCACCCCTTTAACTTTGATTTTCTAATTCTCCATACAACTGAACTCTCCCCCCCATTATTTAGTTTAAAGGCCTATCTACAGCCCTAGTTATACGATTCGCCAAGACTCTGGTCCCAGCACAATTCAGGTGAAGACCGTCCCATTGAACAGGTCCCTTCTTCCCCAATACTGGTGCCAATGTCCCATGAATTCAAACCCATTCCTCCCACACCAATCTTTGAGCCACGTATTTACCCCCTTTATCTTATTGACCCTGTGCCAATTCGCTCGTGGCTCAGGTAGTAATCCAGAGATTATTACCTTTTTGGTTCTGTTTTTTAATTTAGCTCCTAGCTTAGCAGAACCTTTGTTTCCATTCTACCTATGTCATCGGTACTTACGTGGACCACGACAACTGGGTCTTTACCCTCCCACTCCAAGTTCCTCTGCAGCCCAGATGAGATATCCCAAACCCGAGCACCAGGCAGGCAACACAACCTTCGGGATTCTCGATCCTGGTCACAGAGAACAATGTCAATGCCCCTAACTATACTATCCCCAATTACGACTACATTTCTTTTATCTCCCCCGACTTGAACAGCTCCCTGTACCACGGTGCTGTGGTCAGTTTGCTCATCCTCCCTGCAGTACCCATTCCTGTCCACACAAGGAGCAAGAATCTTGAACCTATTGGACAAGTTCAGGAACTGAGGCTCCTGTAGCCCTTCCTCCTGGATCCCTCTACCTGCCTCACTCACAGCCACACCCTCTGTCCCTGTCCACTGGTCGAATTCAAGGTATTTAATCTAAGGGGTGTGACTGCCTCCTGGAACACAGTGTCCAGATATCTCTCCCCCTCCCTGATGTGTCGCAGCGTCCGAAGCTCAGAATCCAGCTCATCCACTCTGAGCCGGAGTTCTTCAAGCAACAAACACTCACTACAGACATGATCACTGGGAAACACAATGGGTCCACCAGCTCCCACATCATGCATGAACAACACATCACCTGACGCTTCATCTCTATTTTATTTAATTAGTTTTTAATTTGGGTTTTTAAAAAAATCTCCTTATTACCTCATTCTCAACGCAATGTCTAATCAGGATTTTCAAATTTAGCACAGCTCCCTGTTAGCCAATCAAATCACAGCCCTCCTGCGATGCCACTTTTGAGTTTTCTTTTAGTCCGAACTCACTGTCAGTTTCAGAATCAAGAGTAATATTTACTTACCAATCCCTTGTAGCCTCTGCTGCCTGTTTAACCTAACTCCCTGTGTTCACCCAACTCCAAAAGCACTCCTCACAGTCAGGCAGCACTCACAGTGCAGTCAGAGCAGCACTCTGAGGCCTTTGGTTTGTGCAATCATGTGCAATATTTACACTTCTAAAGTACTTCATTGGCTGTAAAGCACTTTGGGATCTTGAGATTGTGAAAGGTGCTACATAAATGTAAATGTTTCTTTCTCTCATGATGAGCTAAGGTTTAATAATGTCACCACTGCAGTCTCTCTCGTTGCCACGTTTCTGAATTTCGAAGGGTGTCCAGTTAATTATGTATTCATTCACCTTTGTTCAAGTGGACTTTGCAGCAGCAGAGAGCTGGAGAAAGGGGAGGTGAATTTAAGTTTCCAGGACAAGAACAAATGAATTTTCTTGATTGGACTGCAAAGTGCTCATTGATTTAATCTCACCGAGAATGGATTCACTGAGATCTGCCATGTATTGAATGGCTACTAATAATCACCGATTTTGTTGGTGATGGCACCACCCATCACTGTAAGGACAAGTGCAGCTACTGGCTTTTGAACTGAATAAAATTTGGTGACCTGTGATACTTGGTCAACAATCACTGAATAGCTTCCTTATGAGTGCTCTATCAGCTTGATACTTCTCTTGTTCTGTAAATTGAGGCTTCCATTTTCTTTTATTACTTTAGTCTTATAAATATCAGTAGGACAGCAATACTCGTGCACAGTAACTTATAGATTATAGTGAAATCTGTAATATGCTGATAGTTTACAATTCTGCCACTGGCTCAATTGTAAATATGCATTGTTTATACCTACTTACTGCCAAATGTCTTCATGCCAGGCAGTTCCCATTGTCGATCTTGACATTACAAGCTGATAGATGAATGGAATTGTGACCAGAAGCTGTCAATCAAACTGTTCAAAATGGAACGAATAAAATGGTTTATTTGACAGCAATTTGTTGTTACCATGTGTAAGTTGTTATGGGTCGATTTTTCAAAGAGTATAACAAACAGTGGAATTGTCTGGGCAAGAGAGCAAACATCATATTTTTAAGGATGGAGAAAGTGCACTTTTAAAAGATTGTTATTTTAACGTTTAAGTCTGTTGTCTTTGAGCCTAATGGCTCAGAATATGACAAATTCAATCAGAGTCGATAACATTAACTGAGGTCTAGGAATGAAAAACGTACCTCAATAACTGACTAATACAGCTACAATAAGATAATAAAGTATATTCCTCTAAAAGCCTCATCATCATGTTAGGGTACCAGATCAGAACCCCCAAGGTATATTATGAAGTCAGACTAGACTTCAACTATTTGCAATTTTGGCATTAATGTGAGGATTTGATGTTTCACTCCAGGCGTGATTCTGCTGACAAACCAGAGAGCCTTTATCAAAACAAACTTTATTTAACAACACAGTTTAATGATAACAAATGAATGAGCTTAACGTTTAACAATTGAATAATGCTTAAACATGACAAGATACAATTCTTAACTGCTCAACTATCCCTATGAGTTCCAATTCAAGCAATATTCCTCTTATAGACTTAAACCCCCTCTTTGAAATTAGTAGCAAACCACAGGCTCATTTGTTTGTACTTAGGTTGACAGTTTTGGAGCTTTCTAGAGAGAGAGAGACACGTCTTGCTTTTTTTTAGAACCAGACAGTAACTGCATGTTCTAAAAATGAAAGAGAAACTGTGTTTCCCATGCAAGCTTAGAGTCATAGAGTCATAGTGGTTTACAGCATGGAAACAGGCCCTTTGGCCCAACTTGTCCATACCGCCCTTTTTTTTTAAAAACTCCGAAGCTAATCCCAATTGCCCACATTTGGCCCATATCCCTCTATACCCATCATACCCATGTAACTATCTAAATGCTTTTTAAAAGATAAAATTGTACCCGCCTCTACTACTACCTCTGGCAGCTTGTTCCAGACACTCACCACCCTCTGTGTGAAAAAATTGCCTCTCTGGACACTTTTGTATCTCTCCCCTCTCACCTTAAACCTATGCCCTCTAGTTTTAGACTTCCCTACTTTTGGGAAAAGATATTGACTATCTACCTTGTCTGTGCCCCTTATTATTTTATAGACCTCTATAAGGTCACCCCTCAGCCTCCTACGCTCCAGAGAAAAAAGTCCCAGTCTATTCAGCCTCTCCTTATAACTCAATCCATCAAGTCCCGGTAGCATTCTAGTAAATCTTTTCTGCACTCTTTCTAGTTTAATAATATCCTTTCTATAATAGGGTGACCAGAATTGCACACAGTATTCCAAGTGCGGCCTTACCAATGTCTTGTACAACTTCAACAAGACGTCCCAACTCCTGTATTCAATGTTCTGACCAATGAAACCAAGCATGCCGAATGCCTTCTTCACCATCTGTCCACCTGTGACTCCACTTTCAAGGAACTATGAACATGTACCCCTAGATCTCTTTGTTCTGTAACTCTCCCCAACGCCCTACCATTAACTGAGTAAGTCCTGCCCTGGTTCAATCTACCAAAATGCATCACCTCGCATTTGTCTAAATTAAACTCCATCTGCCATTCGTCAGCCCACTAGCCCAATTGATCAAGATCCCGTTGCAATTGGAGATAACTTTCTTCACTGTCCACTATGCCACCAATCTTGGTGTCATCTGCAAACTTACTAACCATGCCTCCTATATTCTCATCCAAATCATTAATATAAATGACAAATAACAATGGACCCAGCACCGATCCCTGAGGCACACCGCTGGTCACAGGCTTCCAGTTTGAAAAACAACCCTCTACAACCATCTTCCTGCTTCTGTCAAGAAGCCAATTTTGTATCCATTTAGATACCTCACCCTGGATCCTGTGAGATTTAACTTTATGCAACAACCTACCATGTAGTACCTTGTCAAAGGCCTTGCTAAAGTCCATGTAGACAACATCAACAGCACTGCCCTCATCTACCTTCTTGGTTACCCCTTCAAAAAACTCAATTAAATTTGTGAGACATGATTTTCCACTCACAAAGCCATGCTGACTGTCCCTAATCAGTCCTTGCATCTCTAAATGCCTGTAGATCCTGTCTCTCAAAATACCTTCCAACAATTTACCCACCACAGATGTGAGGCTCACTGGCCTGTAGTTCCCAGGCTTTTCCCTGCAGCCCTTTTTAAACAAAGGCACAACATTTGCCACTCTCCAATCTTCAGGCACCTCACCCGTGACTATCGATGATTCATATATATCTCATATATTCACAATTTCCTCCCTAGCCTCCCACAACTTCCTGGGATATACTTCATCAGGTCCCGGGGATTTATCTACCTTGATGCACTTTAAGACTTCCAGCACCTCCTTCTCTGTAATATGTACACTCCTCAACACATCACTATTTATTTCCCCAAGTTCCCTAACATCCATGCTTTTCTCAACAGTAAATACTGAAAGAAATATTCATTTAGGAAAAACAACTCCTCCCATTAAGCACATGACTCTGTTCCTATCAATCAACCTAATCAAAACTCCCTCTGAAACCCCAGGGGAAACATAAGTAAACACAAAGGCCTTAGCCCTCCTTAAACAAGCATTTAATGTACTTATCCTGTTCTTCCAGTTACCAATTTAAAAGATTCCTTAGACAAGTCAGTGCCCTGCAAAACAGATCTAAATTCTAAACACACCCCTTACATGAAACATGATACACTTATATTTCTTAAAGGCACAGTAGCATCACAATCAACAGCTACAGAATTTATCCCTGGCCTTAGCTCAAATGCAAAGCTCAGTAATTCCCCCCCTCCCCTCACTGTTTCATTCAAATATCTTGTAGTATTGATGAATGACTTACAACCTGACCCAGCCTAACTTAACATTACTTTAGGCTCATACTTATCTAATGATACTGTTTCACCCTAATTCCAGTTAAACTAAACTTCAAGAGTTATAGTGACGAAAGTTAAGGAATACCCACAACAGAAAGGTATAAAGATAAGGATTTCCTTTTCAGAACTTGTCCGCAGGAGCCTTGTCCATCTGAAACACAAACTGGAAATCTACATGCATTCATGCCAATTATTATACATAGTTGGAAAATCATGTTCTAATGGTGGACAAAGTTCCCCTTTTTTGTGAACTGTTAGAAAATTACTCCATACTTATTTTAAAAACTGTCAATGTATTAACTGAAAAATATAATCTCTTCCTGTGAGTGAAAACCCTGATCAATGTGGGTGCAATTGCCTTAAGATGCCCATGTTTAAGGTAAGCAGTCAGTCAAAGTGCAAACTATTTTCCACTATAGCCGATTACAGAGTGACTAATTACATCGAGTTATATATTTTGTGTATTTCAGGCAGAAACAGATAGTCATTCAACAATTTAACTACTTCAACTAATGAGCTTCTTGAATAAATGAATAAAAATGCCCACTCATGATACTCATTCATTAATTTATCCAATTCTTTGACAGCGATTAGTTTTTCATCCCTCAGATCTCCTGGCTCGGAATTCTTATCAGCTGTATTCTCCCAGAACAATTGTGACTTCTTTCCATTTGAGTACACTGCTCATCTCCAATGCCCATATATCTTGGTTCTCTGAGCCAATTCTTCCCCTGGTGTTCTGTCTGTGTTCCTCTGTAACTCACAGTGAATGGGATTTCAGTGCCTGTTTGTGGGCCTGTGCAGTGTCCCCACTGCAAAGTACAGGTATATGGACCTCTTGTGGCATCACTGGAAGATTCCTGCACTCAAATGTTTTGTCACCATTTGCTACTTTGTGGCCATAAGGTTTCCCTTTTATGACTTTCCTTCTCCCTCCTGCCTCCATTGCTCCTGTATGTATTGTTTTTTTTCTGTTACTGAAGAGGTTATATAATGGGCGTAAATTATAGATGAAGATGAATGAGCTTGGCAATACTTGAAAGCTCCATTTAGGGAAAATTGAATCACGTGAGTCACTTTTTACAAAGGCAACCATTTCAGTAATGGTGTAACCAGATTTACGTCATGATAGTGTTTCTCCATCAAGTGAATGAAAAATGTGCAAAGATCCTGTCATGTGTTTCTCAGATTCATCAAAGTTCCAACATGCAAAACCACTTAAACGTTTAAATCTGAAACTTCCTCCAGCCCTCCAGAATTTCGTACTGCACTATAACAATGAACCTACCACATAAAGTCAACACCCAAATTCAATCCACACATTTTGTAACCTGGCAACAAGAGCAGCACACAATGGAACTAAAAGTTTATATTGTGTCAGTATAATATGAAAAGGATGAAGGTTAGTTCTGAATACAGCTGAGAGACAGTGTGGCTTAAGGCTGTTTTATATTCACCTGTAGGATATGTTGGAATTCTACTGGATTCTAAAAGGATGTAACTCTCTTCTCCAACCTCTGAAATGAAGGGCAGTTAGGGATGGGCAATAAATGCTGGCCCAGCCAGAGATGCTCAAATCCTATAAAAGGTGGCATTGGAGGCAGTTCAGAGGAGGTTCACCAGACTGGTTCCGGGGATGAAGGGGTTGACGTAGGAGGAGAGATTAAACAGTTTGGGCTTTTACTCGCTGGAGTTTAGAAGGATGAGAGGGGGTCTGATCGAGGTATATAAAATAATAAATGGGATTGATAAAATAAACGTAGACCAAATGTTTCCCCTTGTGGGGCAATTTAGAGGCAGTAGATTTAAAAATGAGATGAGGAGGAACTACTCCTTGCAGAGGGTGGTGGATCTGAGGAACTTGCTGCCCCATAGCGCAGTGGAGTCTGATTCATTAAATGGTTTCAAGAAGGATATAGATATATTTCTGGTTTTAAAAACGGGTTAAAGGGTTATGGGGAACAGGTAGGGAGGTGGATTTGAGACCAGGGAGAGATTAGCCATGATCTGATTGAATGGCGGAGCAGGCTCGAAGGGCTGAATTTGCAAACTCCTGCTCCTAATCCCTAAGTTCCTATAAATTCATTTTAAAAATCAAACTGACTCCTTCAAGGCTGTTGGTCCACAGAAGCAAAAGGTGTTGAGATTTGATATTAAATTGGCATTTAAAGACCATAAGGATAAATGAAGGCTGTATATTTGTCCAATGGTAGGTGTGCTTCCGAGGCTGGAGAATGTGACACACAATTTTACCATGAGAAGCTTCATTTCACAGGGAAACAGCTTTTCTTTGTCTGGAAGTGCTTCGGCCTACCACCTAGTGGAAACATTGAAATGTGCTCTATTCCTCACACTGACAGCCTCAGTCAGCATCCTGCACATACTGTGTAGATTTCACTGCAAAGCATGCACTGGGAGGGAAATCAGAAAATTGATATATATACTGAGGCACATTCTCACCTTGGCCTCGGAATGCTTGCAAAAATTACCAAAAATCTCCCCGTCAAAATGAAAATATCGAGATGAGGGCGGCCGTCTCCCGTTGAGGCGGAATTGGTGAAATCTTACTTTCACCCGTGTTGTGTTGCATCTAATGTGTGAAGGTTCGATGCTGATGCTGGAGGCTTAACAGGAGAAAGTGTTCCATCCTCCAACACCTACACCCTGTCTCTATATCAGCATGAAATCCAGCAAATCAAAAAGATTAAAAGTCTGAAAAGGATTTTGATTTGATTTGATTTGATTTGATTTTTTTATTGTCACATGTATTAGTATACAGTGAAAAGTATTGTTTCTTGCGCGCTATACAGAGAAAGCATACCGCTCATAGAGCGGGAAACAAGAGAGTGCAGAATGTAGTGTTACAGTCATAGCTAGGGTGTAAGAGAAAAATCAACTTAATGTGAGCCAGGTCCAGTCAAAAGTCTGATGGCAGTCGGGAAGAAGCTGTTCTTGAGTCGGTTCGTACGTGATCTCAGACTTTTTTACCTTTTTCCCGAAGGAAAAAGGTAGAAGTGAGAATGTCCGGGGTGTGTGGGGTCCTTAATTATGCTGGCTGCTTTGCCAAGGCAGCGGGGAGTGTAGACAGAGTCAATGGATGGGAGGCTGGTTTGCGTGATGGATTGGGCTACATTCATGACCTTTTGTAGTTTCTTGTGGTCTTGGAAAAGAATGAAGATCAAGAGGAGGGATCTCTGGATAATGCAGAGAGGAATACTTTTGGAAGATTGATTTAGCTAATTTGGTCCTTTGTAAATCACATTCAAGGCCTCAATTCTATACAAGCTCCCTAATTGAAATGAAACCGATTACAAAGCACAGAATCATTAGGTTAAGATTTCTAGGCACCATATTACAATAACGTTCTTTTCAGCATTCTGAAATCTATAGCTTCGTCATCACATCAGAAGGTTTCTTGTGAAATTGCTGATTGATGTTCAGAATTCAATTCTGATGAAGATAATAATTGAGATGATTGCATGAATGCAGAGTCAGCTGAAGCTCCTCCTTTTGCCCTGAGATACATTCACATTATTGATAGATAAGTAGTTTCAGCTACAATCATATCCTGAAAAGCCCAAAACTAACAATGTCATTACACTTTCCAACAATGTAGGAAGTACGTGAATGCTATCTGACACCTTGCTATCGAGATCATAAGTACCAAGATTGCGTAGCATACACTGCCATCCTGGACATTCAATTCCACATATCAAGTTGACCCCATCAGTTTTGGCTACATTCTTCTCATTAAGATCCAAATTTCCTGTGGTTGGGACAGCTATTCTGAAAATTGTATTATTCTGGTGCAGACGCATTTAAGAGTTGATTCCAGATTGTCTGTTCCAAGGGAGGATTGACACTGACAGATAGCAGTCACCAGGAAAATTCCGATCCAGAAGCTGTAATTTCCATCCATTTGAATTGATAGATGGGAGATGAGTTTCTCTGGAATCTCAATTGCTGGAGCAGTGAACCCTGTAAGTGTCACTCCTCTCTGGTGAATAAACCCTTTAATGAAATAAAGTCGTTATCAACATCTTGGGACATCGTTCAATTTAATCCCCACCCTTCCTGGGAGTGGGCTTGCAGGTGAGGGTGGTATAGAATTGGGTGGATGGTATGGGGGGATGATGTGGCCATTGTCTTTCCACCTCCACTGGTATTTTATCAACAGCTAGCTAGCTGGTTAGCAGCCTGTCCATCCTTAGGCCAACTGAGGCCCTTAAGTACAGAAAAAGAAAATGCTGGAAAATCTCAGCATTTCAGACAGCATCTGTGAAGAGAAAACGGGCAGGACTTTCCTCCCTCTGTGTGGTGTGTTTTGTGACAGAAGGAACAGGTGCACCGCTTGCTGGCAGAGGGATCTTATGGTCCCACTGTTGTCAATGGGATTTCCCACTGAATGCACCCCTCGCCACTGGGAAACTGCAGCAGGGGTGTACCGTAAGGTCCCACTGACATAAACACCAGCAAGATTTCGGCGAACAGAACTAACGTCTTGAGTCTGGATGGACTCTCCGATTGCAGCATCCGCAGTAATTTGCTCTTTATCTAAAGCCCTTAAGTGTCTCTCCCTGCCATTGCTGATGTTTTACCAGCACTGGTGAGGTGGGGGAGGGGGGGGGGGGGGCAGGTGGGGGGGTCCACACCATATTTACCTTGGTGACCTACCTGCAGGTATAGGTCGGGATCCTTTCTGATCAGGCACACCTTGCCCCAGGAAGAGCCACTGCAATGGTAAAGGTCCTCTCCAGTGGAAAACTCCACCCTGCCCTCCACAATCAAACTCACCCCACTCTCCTTGCCTTTCACAAGGGGCTACGTGTCTGGCCCCAGTGTACCTATCCCATTGACTTCTTTGCTTATGGTCCAGGGCCTGCTGTAGTCTCACAGCAGTGGTCACTGCTTCCAGTGGAACTTCTGAGACTGATTTGGGGCGGCACAGTGGTTAGCACTGCTGCCTCACTACACCATGGACTTGGGTTCAATTCTGGTTTCGGGTCAGCAGGGGTGTACCGTAAGATCCCACTGACATAAACACCAGCAAGATTTCGGCGACCAGAACTAATGTTTTGAGTCTGGATGGACTCAGTGATTGCAGCATCCGCAGTAATTTGCTCTTTATCTAAAGGCCTTAAGTGTCTCTCCCTGCCATTGCTGTTGTTTTACCAGCACCGGTGGGGGGTGCGGGGGAGGTGGGGGTCTGTGTAGAGTCTGTACATTCTCCCCATGTCTGCGTGGGTTTCCTCTGGGTGCTCCAGTTTCCTCCCATAGTCCAAAGATGTGCGGGTTAGGTTGATTGACCATGCTAAATTGACTCTAGTGTCAGGGGGATTAGCAGGGTAAATATGTGGGCATTACGGAATAGGGCCTGGGTTGGAATATGGTCAATGCAGACTCGATGGGCTGAATGGCCTCCTTCTGCACTGTCGGGATTCTGTGATTCTATTCTATGATTTGCTGGCACCTTTTTGCGGATTGGACACCCTACATCTCAGAGAGACAGAAGCCACCATCTCAGGCTTGAATGATGTGAAATAGAGTGGAATAAATTGTATTCCAGCCATTTGATGTTTTACTGATGCTGATAGACTGTCAACGCCAGTCTATTTAAAATAAAACTGATTTGCTTAGGTCAAGTCCATAGAACAACTAGGAATCACAGTAGATATATCCTAAACTCCTACCAGTTCATCCAACAATAATGCTGGTGACACCAACTTAAAACACTTGAGTAAATTCAGGATGAAACTGTTGTATAAATTTAAGTATTACACACGGATATGTTAGTAGCAATGTTTCTTCACAAACCTTTCCAGAAATGCTTCAAGATCTATATCAGTTACTTTATAGTTTTATCTGTCTGTTAGAGAATAGTACAAACACTGATCCATTGTGCTCCAGTAGAAGTTGGAGATGAAGGAAACACAATGGGGGTGGTAAACTTGCACTGAGAAAAAGATGTTTTCATTTTTTGCCTTATTGATAAGCAATAAGAAAATTCCAAAAGATAAATTGTTATATTTATGCACTGGAGAATCCAAGGTTCATGGTGGCACGGTGGCACAGTGGTTAGTACTGCTGCCTCACAGCACCAGGGACCCAGGTTCGATTCCCGGCCTTGGGTCACTGTCTGTGTGGAGTTTGCACATTCTCCCCATGTCTGCGTGGGCTTCCTCCAGGTGGTCCGGTTTCCTGCCTCACTCCAAAGACGTGCGAATTAGGTGGATTGGCCAAGTTAAATTTCCCCTTAGTTTCAGGGGGACTAGCTCGGGTAAATGCATGGGGTTATGGGGATAGGGCCGGGTGGGATTGAGGTCGATGTAGACTTGATGGGCAGAATGGCCTCCTTCTGCACTGTATGATTCTATGATGAGATGTCTGCTGGCTCCAGTCTTTCGGAGACTAAATGAACACAAGCCACTCTTTATTTTCCAAGGTTCTAAAAGTTAACAAACTTAAAATGAGAAATGTTAATTACCAATGGCAAATAGCTTTCATAACCAAAACTGGCGAGATCAAACTAGATATCATGCCATTGTCAGTCGTGTCTTTCTCTCTCTGCTCCTGTTTTAAAACTAAATAAGGGGTAAAATAAATTTAACCTCTTTTCGAGCGAGACCAGAAAATCCTGCCCGAGGTCAATGGACATTTCCATTGTCTGTCCCTCACCCACTCCAATTCCGTGGTGGGGCGGGGTGGTAGAATTCCAGCGCATATGTCCCAGATTTGTTTATTGCTAAGACATCCCTTGTCCCGTAATTGGATCTGTGATTCATGTGTGCGAGCTGCTCTTTGTGTCTCAATCCCACAGATAAACAGAACCCACAGATAAACAGAACCCACAGATGAGAAATTTGCTGAGTAAATTCACCTACCCAAAGAAGGTATTAATAATTTAAATTACAAACTAAATTCCAGTGTTATCAATATTGTTAACAATGGATGATCAGTCATGATAATTGAAGACGGGAATGGGTTAATGAACTTTGTAATACTTAGCAATTTGTAACAGGCATTGTAAAACTTGTTTTCGTGTATCCAAGAACAGAAAAGAGAAGCAGCTGTCCTTGCTGCTGTATATAAGCTCATGATTTTCCCAGCTAATTGTGTTCAGGAATGTGGCTAACCCAGCTAGTATAAGCTAGAATCCATTTTGTGTCTTTTTATATTATGTACCTTTGTTTAACATGGTGGAGCTGACAGGTATGCCTTCTGTGGTCGTATAATAATAGATTCATATATATTCATTATTATCTATTCATCCTTACCGATATAAAGTGTTATATAGGCCCCTGTACGTCAGTTAACTTGTTTCTGCAAACTTATAATCTCGTATGCTGGATAAACAAACCGCGGGTGGCCACATAGAGGCGTCAAACAGACAGCCTTGAGATGGCCACGATTACATGGATTACACGAAGGACGGAATCGCTGAGGCAGCAATAATCGTGAGAAAATGCAGACGTGACCAGGGGGGAAAATATATGTTTAAATATTTGTTCTTAACCTATATTCGGCGAGAAGCCTGGAGACCGCGTTAGGGATCGGACTTCTCCCACAAGCTTGTGAAAATAAACCACTGTACTTTGACTTACGACTAGTCTCAGAGGTATTATTTACCTACAACAATAATGAAGTCAGTACTAATGATTGATGAATTAACAGCACAAAACAGCATTGGCATTTCAAAGTATAGACAATATTCACTAGTTGTCCCAGACTGTTCAAAAATGCAGACTCCAATGGAAGAACTTAAGTTCACCTCCGGGATAACTCTCTTGCAAATATGAAAAAAAAATCTTTTCCTACAGCAAGTGGTTGGGGTCTGGAATGCATTGCTTGGAAGTATGGTGGACCAGATTCAATTAAGTCATTCAAGAGAGCATTAGATGATTACTTGAATGGAAACAATGTGCAGGGGAACAGGGAAAAGGCAGGGGAATGACATTGAGTCATGATGCTTGTTTGGAGAGTCGGTGCAGACACGATGGGCCAAATGGCCTCCTTCTGCACTGTATTCTGTGACTCTGTGATTCTTGAGGTGCTAGGTTACAGCAATCAATTCTTCAATTCCATAATACTGGGAAAACAAGTGGGTGGTTCTGCTGCTGATAGTAATTTTATGGATCAGTTCATTGTTTTTAAGCTGACATTCATAGAATCATAGAATACTACAGTGCAGAAGGAAGCCATTCGGCCCATCGAGTATGTACTGACCACAATCCACCCAGGCCTTATCCCCATAACATTTACTCTAGCTAGTCCCCCTGACACTAAGGGGCCATTTAGCATGGCCATTTCACCTAACCCGCACATCTTTGGACTGTGGGAGGAAACCGGAGCACCCAGAGGAAACCCACGCAGACACGGGGAGAATGTGCAAACTCCGCACAGACAGTGACCCAAGCCAGGAAACAAACCCGGGTCCCTGGCGCTGTGAGGCAGCAGTGCTAACCACTGTGCCACCGTGCCGCCCCTTATTGAATGAAAATGTCAGTATGTAACATGGGCATTTCCATCTTTGGTATAATCCAATTAAATGCTTAGTTATGCTCCTTTTAGTGTAACCAGAAGTGGACATTCAAGGTATTGCCTTCATTTTCTCTATTCATTCATGGTGGACGTCACTGGCTAAACCAGCATTTATTGCCTATGCATTATTGCCCTTGAGATGGTGGTGGTGAACTGCTTTCTTGAACCGCTGCAGTCCATGTGGTGCAGGTACACCCACAGTGCTGTTAGGGAGGGAGCTCGGGGATTTTAACCCATCAACAATGAAGGAATGGTAATATATCCCCAAGTCAGGATGGTGAGTGGCTTGGAGGGGAGCTTCCAGGTGGCTGAATTCCCAGGTATCTGCTTACTCTGCCCTTTGAAGTGGTGGTTATCATGTGTATCAAGGTTCTGTCTAAGGGGCTTTTCCTGCAGTGCACCTTGTACGTGTCAGGATTGCAGAGATTAGATCTGATCCATTGGTTGTGGAATTGGTTAGCTCTGTCTGTCACATGCTGCTATGCTGTTTGACATGCAAGTAGTCTTATGTCATAGTTCCACGAGGTTGACACCTCATTTTTAAGTCTGTCTGGTGCTGCTCCTGGCATGCCCTTCCCTGCACTCTTTAATGAACCAGGGTTGATCCCCGCTTTGATGGTAATGATGGGGGATTTTCCGGTCCATTAGGTTACAGATTGTGGTTAAACACAGTTCTGCTGCTGCTGATGGCCCATAAGTTCCTCATGGATGCCCAATCTTGACTTACTAGATGTGTTTGAAATCGCACGGTGGTTATGCCACACAAACATGATGGAGGGTATCCTCAATGTGAAGTCAGGACTTTGTCTCCACAGGGACTGAGTGGTGATCACTGTTATCGATACTGTCATGGACAGATGCATATGTGGCAGGCAGGTTAGTGAGGATGAGATCTAGTATGTTTTCCCTCTTACTGTTTCCCTCACTGCCTGCCACAGACCCGATTTAGCAGCTAGGTCAATAGTGGTGCAACCGAGCCACTCTTGGTGATGGACATTGAAGTCCCCCACCCAGAGCACACTCTGTGCCCTTTCCACTCAGTGATTCGTTCAAGCGCCGGGTGGAAGTGTGTGTGGTGTGGTATGTGGTAATCAGCAGGTGGCTTCCTTGCCCATGTTTGTCCTGATGCCATGTGACTTCATGGAGTTTGGAGTTCATATTGACAACTGCCAGGGTAACTCCCACCCAATTGTAAACTACAGTGCCACCTCTTCTGGTGAGATGGTAGGGTGGTACCTGGGACATTATCTGTCTACAAGCCATAACGCTGTGAGGATGACTATGACACACTGTTGTTTGACTAATCTGTGGCACAACTCTTGGAATTTTGGCGCAAAATGTCCTCATAGCAGTTTGATACAACTGGCTAGACTATCTAAGAGTCTACCGCATTGCTGTGGGTCTGGTATGACGTGTAGGCAAGACCATGGCGGGGAGTTACAACAATCAACAATGGTTTCATTGTAATCATTACACTTTTATTTCCAGAATTTCATTAATTTCAAGGTTGGATTCAAACCCAGGTCCCCTGAGTTTCTGGATTACTAGTCCAGTGACAATACTACTACACCACCACCTTCCCCGCATCTATTGGCACATAATTCTCGGAATATATGTTAAAGTATAAGACTAAAAGAAAACTGATGTTGTTGCTTTATTTAGGCATGCTCACCCTTTCCCACTGGCTGTTGTCATGGAATCATTCCATAAGTGATGCACCTGCCTGGATTATGTATTTGGAGGTTGGTTTTGGAAAGAACTAAGGTCTATTTATATCAGAATGTGTCAGATTGAAGTCGCAAACTGATTCAACTTTGACATTTATTAAAGTAATACTCCATGGAACAAAGGAGTGGACAACAATTATAATGAAACCATCTCAATTTGTTTTGGATTCAGGTCCACACATGGTCTCTGGCAAGAATGAAGCATGTCGCTGTAGTCATGATTGTGGAGATGCCGGCGTTGGACTGGGGTAAACACAGTAAGAGTTTTAACAACACCAGGTTAAAGTCCAACAGGTTTATTTGGTAGCAAATGCCATTAGCTTTTGGAGCGCTGCTCCTTCGTCAGATGGATGAATCATGTTGCTGTAGTAACAGGCTTTTTAAAGAAAATTATTCACTTTTCCCATGATTGCCTGATAATTTGGTCAATTTGTCCTTGATTTGTTAATTTTCAACAAGATACAGGTTAGTTTACTACAAAAACTTCTGCTGGAAGTTACTTAGGCTAAAGTGATGAAGTTATTAACTAAAACGCAGATACAAAGTTTAAAAGCAAACAAATATTTTTTTAAATACTTAAATTAGTCTCGATGAGAAATTATTGCAGTCCTCCTGCTGCTTGAATTGCTTCTTTCCAAAGTGAAGGGGTTCAGCTTAGCAGCTGTGATGGCTTCTGTAGTTGCTCAGTCGGCTTTTGCCTTCTTCAGGTGACCTCAGCAGGTCAGCAGGTTTTTGGGAACGAGAACATGTTTCCGACCCCTCACTAATTCTGCAGTTGGAGATTGCTTGGACTCTCTTGGCAGAACAGCACTTTATTTCTTAATACCTTGCTCTTTGCCCTCCCTTGGCCAAGAACCCTCTCTGAAGTCATTCCTCAGCATTCTTCCTGGGGTTTTGCACACAAAATGGCTGTTCTCAACCTGTCTTTATCACTACCTAAATTGGTGTTTTTTTAAAATTTCAATGAAGCATTGTTCTACCAGACCAAAAAGTTAATTATGTTGATGTCCCTTGAACTCGCTTCCCCTCTCCTGTTCCCTCAGAAGTAATCGGGTCTTCCGCACCTTTTAGAATTTGATGGAACATTTTTTCATTTTTAATGGCGACATGTATCCAGCTCTAGAAATAAGATTCTGCCAAGGTTTGAATAAACACCACAGGTGCCCTGTGGTCTGTCTGTGGGGCGGCACAGTGGCACAATGGTTATCACTGCTGCCTCGCAGTGCCAGGAACCCAGGTTCAATCCGGCCTCGGGTGATTGACTGTGTGGAGTTTGCACATTGTCCCCATGTCTGTGTGGGTTTCCGTTGGGTGCTCCGGTGTTCTTCCACAGTCCAAAGATGTGCGGGTTAGGTAAGATTGATTGGCCAGGCTAAATTTCCCCTTAGTGTGTAAGTTAGGTGGATTAGCCATGGTAAATGTGTGGGGCTACAGAGATAGGGCCTGGGTAAGATATTCCAGCAGAGAGTCGGTGCAGACCCGATGGGCCGAATAGTCTCATTCTGCACTGTCAGGATTCAATTTTTCATATTTCCATTTTGTTTAGGTTTGAAAACAGAAATGTGCTTTAAAACAGTTGTCTTTTAAAATCTATTATATTACAATTACATGTGCATGGCCGGAGTGTTCGGTGGGGGCTGGTGACAATCCTTATTTTGTTAATGTAACTGCTTGAATGGCAACTGGCAAAGCTAAAAGTTCTCCCAGCAACATATTAACAAGTGTTAATCCACCAATGGTACAAACCCAATTAGGAATATTCTCTGAATTTTATTAGAAGCTTGCTATCACCTATTAGTTATTTCTTACTTTCCCTTCGCTCTTTTACTGTCTCCAGTCTTGGCAATGTGGTGCATTGTGGACCCTGAACTTTCAACTTACCATTTCCGTACAAAAGAAGTCTATCAATTGTCAAATGCTGTTCAAATATGGAATGCCATAACATTTTGACTCAGAAGAATAATTCAATTAGCTTTGAAGCCAGAGGAGAAAAACATGTAAATCAGGATGATTCCTTCTTTCCAAACACAACTTCATTTTCCTTTTTTGGTCGTTCAGTCAATTGGAATCATAGAGTACATAAGAAGATGATTCAGTACACTTTGTCCTTGCCAGCTATTTAATTTTAATTAATCCCATTTCTTGGCTCTTAAATCCCTATAATTCATTATGCTTCAGGTATTCATTTATTGAATCTGTTTCCACCATCCTCTCAGAGAAAGATTTCCAAATCACAATGACGCAGTCACCCAGAACTTTCATCTGTTGGGTATGTGCACTCAGCAGGCTCGGAAGCGGGTGTGAGATGCCTTCCCAGAAATGGTCACCCCCCTGGAGCACAATTTCCCACTGGCTGGACAGTTGACGGTCATCCAGCATGTGAAAGGCTGCTGGGGATGGGGGAGAAGGGGACAGACACTGACAGAAGAGACCATGCGGGCTGGTGCTTCCAATGTGCTCCTTCAGGGGCACGGCTGCTGTGAAACTGTCTGAGGGAGCTGCAGACCTGTGATAGATAAACATCAATGTTAAAACTATGCCACCATTATCTGGGCAGCACAATTACACACAGACCTCAGACACATTTGCTAACTTTATTTGAGCCCTGACTTTCATCCCACCCTGGATTGAGGGAGCAGCTTAAACGTTTAAAGTTTATTTATTAGTGTCACAAGTAGGCTTGCATTTCTGATTTGATTTGATTTATTATTGTCACATGTATTAGTTTACAGGGAAAGTGCAGTGCATTAACACTGCACTGAAGTTACTGTGAAAATCCCCTAGTCACCACACTCAGGCGCCTGTTCAGGTACACAGAGGGGGAATTTAGCATGGCCAATGCACCTAACCAGCACATCTTTCGGACTGTGGGAGGAAACTGGAGCACCCGGAGGAAACCCAGGCAGACACGGGGAGAATGTGCAGGCTCCACACAGACGGTGACCCGAGCCGGGAATCGAACCCGGGTCCCTGGCGCTGTGAGGCAGCAGTGCTAACACTGTGCCACCATGCCGCCCAGGTAAACATAAAGACCACGAAGCCTTTCAGCTCACTTGTCAACCATAAAGGCAGGCGGGCAACGTAAAATCCCGATCAACTGATCTTAACTAATTTAAATTAGTTTCTTGACTGCCAGCGGGCACGCTTCTGATTCATGTCAGGGAGCAAAGACATTGGGGCATGCAACCGGTGTCTTCTTGCATAATTTTACATGCTTCTGGGTCGGGCGTGCCTGAACTTCATACATAAAATTCTGGCCAGTGTGATTTGAAAAGAAAGTTTCCTTATGAAGCCTTTTGTTCTTTTGCCACTGTCCTCAGATCTGTGTGTCCGAGTCACCATTGTCCTGTCAGTGTAAACTGTATCTCCTTATTTACTCAAATCAAAACCATTCATGATTTTGAATACCACGATCAAACCTCCTCTTAAACTTCTCTGCTCCAAGGAAAACAATTCCAGTTTCTCCAGTCTGTCCAGGTTACTCAACTTGCTTCTCCCTGATCCCATTCTAATAAATCATTCAGCACCAAGATCTTGGCACTATTCCAAAAATGTTAAGCCCAGAATGGGACATGATACTCCAGCTGAGGTCTTCAGCCTATGTTTTATAAAGCTATATATAACTTCCATGTTTTTGTACTCTATTCATCCATCAATAAAGCTAAGTATCCCAGAAACCTTATGAACATTCTCCATTTGTCTTGCCAACTTCAATGATTTATGCATATATAACTCCAGGCCCTTTTCTTCCTGTACCCACTTTACAATTGGATCGTTTAGTTTATACTGTCATTCCACGTTCTTTCTCCCAAAACACATCACTTCTTATTTCTCTGTGTTAAATTTCACCTGCCTTCTGTCTGTTTCTTTTACCAGGCTATCCATGGCCATCTTCGCCACCCCCACAATGCTGACTCTCTCACCCCCTCACGGCCCGATCACTGGCCCCCCCATGCATGCCCAGGCCAGCCTCAACCCTACCCCGCAGCCCCAATCTCCCACCACACCGCCCCCCCCCTCCAGTAGCCAACTCCCCACCCACCACAGTCCTGACTCCCTCCCCACCCCGATGCTCAGCCCCGATCGCTGGCCTCCCTCCCTCTGCTCAATCCCAAAGTGGCAGCGGGACCCCCCCCCACCCCCACTGATCGCCCCCGGAGGCCCCGCCCCATCAAGTCCTGCTCCTAATAGGCCCCGTCCCTTTGGCACTGCCCAATGCCAGGTGGGCAGTGTCAAGGTGCCCCCTGGGCATTGGCACTTTGCCCCTTGGGGAGCGCCAGGGGGCACAGGCTGACACTGCCAAGGTGCCAATGCCCAGGGTGCACCACCCCCCCTGCCCGACCTCTGACCCTCTGGGGGACCCTGATTGCCCCCCCCTTACTCCAGTGGGGTCAGGCAACTAACTCCCTGGGAGCTGTTGTAAACCCCGCCCGAGTGAACCACTCTGACAGGAGGGAAATGCTAGCAGGCCTGGAGACTTCAGTTCCGGGCCAACTAATTGTATTTAAAATATATTTAAATTAGAATTTAAATGAATTATGCGCACAGCTGACACCGCCGGAAATCCGGCACTGGGAGACGCTCTCGGGACGGGACACCCAGTGCGGATGCCGCAGATTGGGTGCTGCTGGAATCTCCCGGCCCGCTGCAGCGGGATGGGAGAATCGCCCCCTCTCAGTTTCACACACTCACTCAGCAAAGTGATGATGACGAAGTCTTAGATCCAACATCCCCAGATCACAATGGCAAGGCTGAAACTTTTAATCTCAGCATGGCACCTGTACAGCCTCCACATTACAAATCTCACCTTCTACAGTATGCCAAAGATTAACTTGTTGAGTTTCAAAAGAAATTGGGTGACATGGAGGCCTTGGAGTTTTTGCCTGGCCTGAAGATGTAGGGCTCACTGTGGAGCACCTTAACCCATCCTTTCCCGTAAAAAACAGTCAAACAGGGGTTATCCACTTCCCACAGCATTCCCGCAGTTTGGATGCAACAGTAAGCCACAATCTCACACAAGATTGCCCAGTGGAAACACACTACAACAGAACTAACCCATGCCTATACTAGATTCCATTAGCGTGATTTTTAATGAGGTCCTGTGGAGTGGGCACATCCTGCAAAGGTGTTTGTGTATACAATCACCATGGGCATGCTTGGATCTGAAACTGCTCGAGGAATTGACATGCTGTGTCGTCGGTGATCTTTTAGACAAGGGCATAATTGTCAAGCCTGAAGACCACCTCTACTGTGAACCTCTTCATAAATGGCAGCATATACCACATGCATTGGCACTGTGTATTATGTGCCTCTCTGCCCCTAAGACTGTTATCTGCCCTAAAATTATAACTATTCTGGGATGGATTTGCATGAGGGCAGCTTGCAAGTTAGCCCTCACCACATAGCCATGTCCCTATTAGCTCTTCATTAGGTGCAATTCCCCTAACCCTTAAATTTGGAGTGTTCCAATCGTCTATGAATAACTCATACAGTAACCCGAACTAAGATAAAACAAAATATATTTCACACACAACATGCAGGAAATGGGTTTCGTAATGTCTGCCCCTTTTTACACTCAAACAATAAAAGGGGAATAAGGGAAAAGAAGAGGGTTCAAAGCAAGACTACGGTAAAATACAAGCTAGGGTTTTACATGTCCAGAGTCCAGAATCAAAAGCATAATGGAATGTTCCTTCAGAGGGGAGGTTAACTGTTGCAGGGTGATCTGTCTTTCCAGAAGCAAGGCTTCCACAAGGGGAAAAGGCACATTGAGTTGAATTAGATTTGAAGGCACCAGTTCTCATGTTCCAGTAGTTTGCAGCTTCGATGAGGGTCAGGCAATTGTAGCTGATCAGAGCTTCATCTGCTGCTAGCTGTTTGATGGTATGATGGTAGACAATGTAGGCTTTTGCTTGGAATACTGTTTCCTTCAGAGGTCAAATAACTGAAGATAACGTCCAATATCTTATCAGTTAAAGGAATTCAGACAGCTCAAATCTCGTTGGGTATATAGGGCCCTCCTGGTTGAAACCAATTGTGTTTGGGAGCAGGTAACAATTAGGCTATTAATACCACCGTGGGATTTTAGGATTCACAAATAACTACCTTTGTCCATAGCTGGTTGTGACAGACCCACTGTGTCTCGGGCTGGAATTCTGCCTTCGAAATGCAAAATGGTTGATATATTTCTCTGGAATTTGATTGTCAGCAGTCACAGAGGGCATTAGCATCTCCTTACAGAAATCGAGCCTCTGATGGCTTGGAATTTCTTCGCTGTGAGCAATGGCTAGTCAGGAAAAGCCTGGTCCATTAAACAAAAATTTACAGAGTAGTCCAGGTGACATAGATATGTATTTATTTTCTGTCCTGTCTCGACCGGGACATGTCAGATAACAAATTCAGCATGTTATTGGACATTGTATCTTAAGGTAAATGTTACTGGATAGTGGGGTCCTGTCATCTCAATAACCCCAGATCCACTGCAAGTGATTAGAAATATAGAAACCTGTGTTACAGTCACGAAAAAGGGAACTTGATGAACTGTTAGAAGGATATATAATATGTAATGAAGTTGATCATTTCAAGGTGATTGCCTGACCAAATTTGAGCATCTAGTGGGGTTTTGGGAAATGTATTTTACTTGCACCATATTTCAACATCGTGTTCGTACTAAGTAGTTTGACTTGTACTAGAAGTTGCTAAATAGCATCTTTGATATCTGGATCAACTTAATAATATGTAAAATCTGATTCCATACATCGAATGTTCTCCATTATTTTTGTAATTCTCACATGCAAGCCAGAGTAGGTGGGCAAAGTGTCTTCAGGTTTTCAAGCTATGCCAAGTAATTCTTTCAAAACGAATTAATTCCACCTCAGGTGGATTGAGGGAGAGAAATAAATCAATACCCACCTCACTCGAAAAAACCTTCCTCATTCCAGAATGAATAAGCCGCTCAGAAATCTTTAACAAGCTTGTATGTATACAATTCGTACACTGAGATGAGTTCAAGTTCCAGATCAATCACAAAGGCCAGATTTCCATTCTGAATTCATTTGTCACATCATGTTTTTGTGTTGTTGAAGAGCATGAGGTGGCACGGTGGCACAGTGGTTAGCACTGCTGCCTTAGAGCTCCAGGGACCTGGGTTCGACTCCCGACTTGGGTCACTGTCTGTGTGGAGTTTGCACATTCTCTCCGTGTCTGTGTGGGTTTCCTCCGGGTGCTCTGGTTTCCTCCCACAGTCCAAAGATGTGTGGGTTAGGTTGATTTGATATGTTAAATTAACCGTTAGTGTCCCGGGATGTGATAGATTAGAGGCATTAGCAGAGTAACTAAATGGGAAAAGGCCAGGGTGGGATTGTTGTTGGTGCAGACTCGATGGGTTCTATGGTTTCTATGTTTGATTACACAAATCAATATTGCCTAATCATGAACAAAATACATTGCACACTGAGCAACATTGGTATGATACTAACCCAAGGGTACTCTCCAAAATCTTACCCAATCTTCCAGTTTCCATGGTCACCGAAGCTTCTCCATATGCTTGTTTTCCTGCTTTTTTATTCATTTATGGCTGGAATAGCATTTACTGCCCATCCCAAATTGTCCTGGTGCAGGTGGTGGTAAGTTACCTTCCTGAATTGCTGCAGTCCCTGTGGTGTAGGCACACATGATGTGGAGATGCCGGCGTTGGACTGGGGTAAACACAGTAAGAAGTTTAACAACACCAGGTTAAAGTCCAACAGGTTTATTTGGTAGCAAAAGCCACACAAGCTTTCGAGGCTCTGAGCCCCTTCTTCAGGTGAGTGGGAATTCTGTTCACAAACAGAACTTATAAGACACAGACTCAATTTACATGAATAATGGTTGGAATGCGAATACTTACAACTAATCCAGTCTTTAAGAAACAAACCGACCGGAGGGAGGACTGGTGTTGTGGAACGAGGGGGAAATTGTGTACGACAACGTAAAACATGAGGTGGTACCTGTCCTGATCGACATTTCAGGAATCCAGGTACCCAGGCATTGCTCAGAACAGGTACAGAACTTGTATCAGATGTTAGAGAGAGAGACCATAAAACGGGCCATTGACGCAATGGGGGCCACACACTACAGGGGAAACGCACACCCACAGTTTTGCATATGGACTAAAAGTTATAGACCGTTGCAAGTATAAGGACAGCTATGCCTTAGTGTGTTTCTGTGAGAGGCTTTAACTGAACTGGTCTGGAGATGTCTACCTCCTGAAGCAGAGTGCTAATGGCAAAGTCACATGACTATGGCAAGCCAGTTAGTCAGTACAGCATTGCATTTCCAAAACTCAAGCGTTTTCTCCCCATCCATGCTTTCTCAGTCCATCAATGAACTTTTCCATCTCTGTTTTCTTTTTGCACATTTACAATATGGCTTTGTGAAAAATATCTGAGAGGTTTATGACTCAAGTACAATAGAGGGAATGGCTAATTGTACCACCGTAGAGCTTCAGCCCTAAGACAATGTTTACTGTTTTGTATTTGGGCAGACACAGTATGTTCCTGTTTTGTATTTGCATGTTACTGGCTCCACTGATCCAATTTGGGAGCGGTACTGTGGCACAGTGGTTGGCACGGTGGCACAGTGGTTGGCACGGTGGCACAGTGGTTGGCACGGTGGCACAGTGGTTATCACTGCTGCCTCACAGCACACAGTCCCAGGTTCAATTTCGGCCTTGGGTGACTGTCTGTGTGGAGTTTGCACGTTCTCCCCGTGTCTCTGTGGGTTTCCTCTGGGTGCTCCGGTTTTCTCCCACAGTCCAAAGATATGTGGGTTAGGTTGAATGGCCATGTTAAATTGACCTTAGTGTCAGGGGGATTAGCAGGGTAAATGCATGGGGTTACGGGAATAGGGCCTGGGAGAGAATGTGGTCGGTACAGACTTGATGGACCGAATGGCCTCCTTCTGTACTGGGAATTCTATGATTCCAAATTTGCACAGTACAGCTGGTTGATTTTCCATTCAGAATAAAGGCATATGCAAGCATATCACACAAAAGCAGTGTTGTTCCCCTCCTTTTGTGGTTAAAATGTCCTGCATCATACTTTTTTTCTTCCTGTAGATTATTCTAACATTATTTTCTTCAAATTCAATGTCCTTCACAAATGTAGTTTCAATTTCTGATAGTTATCCGTGTCCTTAACTCTGTTGTGCTTGCTGTATTAAGTTGCATGTGAAAATCAATTTCACATGTGCCTTGATTGAAAAGTTCATATCAGAAGTTATCCCACTCTCCTGAGCCACATTGACTGTTGTCAATGCAACTTATCCTTAACTGGACAAGCTGAGTGTTGTGAGAAATTACCACCGGAGTCAGACTGGAGGTTCAATAATACAGCTTTATTTCAGACATGAAGCTTCGGGGAGAAAGCACTGGTACTCTGCAGTACTTGGCAGGTACCTGCTCAATCATACAATAGCAGTTGATCATTTTTATACCTTTTAGACAATGGATAGTCCGGACATTAGCCATTTAACACATCGTTATAGTTGAGTAGACAGATCATGGTGATCGATAGTTAACACATCGTTACAATCAGACAAGTACAGACATGGGCATTTAACATCGCATTGTTCATAGAATGGATACATTTCCTCTATCAATGACTATCAATGACTGGTTTCGGTCTATACATACAGTGATTGGTTTTTGTTGCATTGATGTATTTATGTTCCCATCTATTATCAGACCTTATTGTCCTGGGTCTGTCCTTATCTTTAAAGTGCCTCAAGCTCTGACTGGCTTCCTGCAGTATTTTGGTCATTGCATGTTTTAACTTTAAGTGACTTTCAGTGCTGCATATTTTAATTTTTAAGTAGCTGTCTGTGCTAAAAGCCAGTGCCTGCTTAATGTCTCTTCCCAGGTAACCTTTTGTGTGCCAGGCAACCATTTTGTGTGTCAGGTACCCATTTTATAATTTTCCCCACTTCAGTCCCCTCTTTTGGTCCAGATTATGACTTTAATAATCCCCAAACCAACAGCTGCATTTTCACATGTAGAGATCGATTTTCTTCTTTCCTTCCTCGTTTCTTCTGGGGCTTCAGGGGCTTCCATCATGGGTTCTTCCTCGATGGTTACACTGGCTCCTGGCACAATTCGTGTTACCATTATTTTACAACAGACATCAAGGCATCCAACAATTAGACAACAGACAATTACAATTGAAATGAGTATGACCAATCCATGTAATAAGTAAGACCCCCAGGATCCACCTACTAGCCATTCCAGCCAGCTACTTCCTTTCTTAGGTCCCCTTCTGAAGTTATCAGGTTGTTCTCTGATGTTATTGATGACTTGTGTAATGTTATAGGATTCATCTGTGACATGGGTTATGCATTTGTTGCCTATGATTGTACACACTCCCCCTTGTTGTGCTAACTGGTAGACCACTGCGTATCGTGTCTGCTGTGCATATAATCTCAGTTCAGCCATTTCTTGGTTAACAGCCTCCAGTGCTTTTGAAGTGCTGTTTCCCAGGACTATTAGTCCACAAACAATATGATTCCTATTCTTTGCACTAATCACTTCTGCTGCCCCCCCCAGAGATAGGGCTCCAAGGAACCTGTATCCTAGTGATGATCCCATTGTGCCCGGAGCTTCCCAATCAGCACAGAATTCTTTGCTGATAGCCCGGGTTACTATTCTCCTCCAAATATGCCCCTTCTGAGGGCATGGAACAGTGAGTGGTCCTATAGTTCCTACTGCAAAAAGGTTTGGGAGGTTTGGTGTTTCTGTCGTGTAAGTACCATTGAAGAGGAACACATATCCCTTGTTAGCCCGGTAGCATTTAGTGTCCCGATTATGAGTTTGTTTATGTTGCCAATTGCGCAGTTTACTTGACTCCCCGTTTTATCCCACCACCTGGTAAGTATCAAATGGGTATGTCCATTTGGCTGAGCTTATGTGAGTCCCGTTGCATTGTCCACAAATGAGCTGTCTTCCCGCGGTTACATTTAGACATTTCAGTTCATCACAAGTGCAAGTAAACTGTCCCTTATTAACCCGACAATGTTGACAGACACACTGCGTCTGCACACAGGAATCATTCCGCTGATGACACGAAGGTGAGTGGGAAAGCGAATTGCGTGGAGGACGCGGAAAGTCTGCAGAGAGATTTGGATAGGCTGAGCGAGTGGGCGAGGATCTGGCAGATGGAATATAACGTTAGCAAATGTGAGGTTATCCACTTTGGAAGAAATAATAGTAAATTGGAATATTATTTAAATGGAGAAAAATTACATCGTGCGACTGTGCAGAGGGACCTGGGGGTCCTTGTGCACGAATCGCAAAAGCTCAGTCTGCAAGTGCAGCAGGTGATCAAGAAGGCGAATGGAATGTTGGCCTTTATCGCGAGGGGGATAGAATATAAAAGCAGGGAGGACTTGCTGCAACTGTACAGGGCACTGGTGAGGCCGCAACTGGAGTACTGTGTGCAGTTTTGGTCCCCTTATTTGCGAAAGGATATATTGGCCTTGGAGGGAGTGCAGAGAAGGTTCACCAGGTTGATACTGGAGATGAGGGGTGTGGCTTATGAGGAGAGATTGAACAGATTGGGTCTGTACTCGTTGGAGTTTAGAAGGATGAGGGGTGATCTTATAGAGACATATAAGATAATGAAGGGGCTGGATAGGGTAGAGGTGGAGAGATTCTTTCCACTTAGAAGGGAAACCAGAACTAGAGGGTACAGCCTCAAAATAAGGGGGGGCCGGTTCAGAACAGAGTTGAGGGGGAACTTCTTCTCTCAGAGGGTGGTGAATCTCTGGAATTCTCTGCCCATTGAAGTGGTGGAGACTTCCTCGTTTATGTTTAAATCACGGGTAGATAGTTTTCTGATCGATAAGGGAATTAGGGGTTATGGGGAGCAGGCGGGTAAGTGGAACTGATTCGCTTCAGATCAGCCATGATCTTGTTGAATGGCGGGGCAGGCTCGAAGGGCCAGATGGCCTACTCCTGCTCCTATTTCTTATGTTCTTATTCTTGGGGACCAAGGCATAGGCACATCTCCATCCCTGCCCCGTAAAACAAAGCGCATATCTTGCAGTATCTGAACAAGCTCTTCCTCCCACCTGTTGGAGTCCCCTGCACACAAGATCTGTGGGATTTACAAGTTCCACACATCTCCCCTGTGTACCTCTCATATTTGCCAATTTGTCCCTTACATGGTGCATCTGATGTATCTACTGTATATAAGTCGTGAGAGGTCCACCCAGGGGTGGCTACAAATAAGGCTTCTACCGATTCCCGTGTAAATGTATGTGAGCTTTGTAAAATAGGTTATCCTCCAGTCCAGTCAAATTTACAGTCGCGACGATGCAAAGTAGTACAATTACATACGCAATTACATACGTATCCGCAACAAGCAAATATCAATTCTAATACTATAAGTTATACACTTTACAAAAGTTATACTATCAACCCGCACGCGCCAGTTGCTCTTGCTTGCAGTCTTTGCCTGTGTTGAGGAAAGCAATTTGGTTAATTCATTAATTCTTTCGTTCATTCATTCATTTCCTTGTGTAATTTCAGCTGGGTCCAATGTTTCCATAGACCTTTCCCTCATGTCTATACAGGCAGAGGTATCTCCACTAATTATAACTTCATATGGCCCATTCCATTTTGGTGCAAACCCTGGTTTGTTAGGTAGTGTTTTTACTAGGACGCGACTTCCTGCTGTTGGGACGTCAGGGAGCATTTCAAACTCTCTCTCTGCGTCTCTTTTTTCCTGATTGTCTTTTACCAATTTGCGCATCCCTTTTAGTTGGGTGCTTAGTTCCAGAACATATCTCCTGGGGGATATGTTCTGGGGGATTTTATCTTTTAGTGGACCTACATCGGTCCCACCTGTTATGATGTTTTCTGGTAATTGCATCGCCTGTCCTGTCATTAGTTCATAAGGGGTTAATCCGGTTGTCCGGTTTGTGGTAGCTCTTAGCCTCATTAGTATAGTGGGCAATACTTCTGTCCACATTTTCCCTGCTCTTTGTATGGCTTTAGCTAGTGCATTCTTAAGTGTTCTATTCATACGTTCCACCATTCCAGAATTCTGTGGATGGTAAGGGATGTGGAATTCTTTGTTTTATCCCCATCAATTGGCATATTGTTTTTACCACCTTTCCAGTGAAGTGCGTCCCTTGGTCTGAATCGATTTGTAGGGGTACTCCCCATCTAGGGATGACCTCTTCTGCCAATATCCTAGCCACCGTGGTAGCAGTACAATTTGTAGTAGGGAACGCTTCTACCCACCTGGTGAACTGGTCTATAATAACCAGACAATAGGTTTTGCCATGGGATTGTGGTAGTGGCCCTGTGATATCTATTTGCAGATGTTCCCAGGGTCCCTTTGGTCGGGGCTGGTGTCCCATCTTAATTTTTATGGGTCGACCAGGGTTGTGTTGCGTGCACATCACGCATCGGTGACAGTGTCGGGCTATGTCTCTTCCCATTCCTTTCCACCACCATTCCTTTCCTATACTAGTTATCATGGCGTCTCTACCCACATGTGAGAGTCCATGGTGTAGTTCCAATAGGGTGTTTTGTATGCACTCTGGTGCTATTACCTTATTTTCCCGTCTCCAAACGTTATCGGTCCCTTCGACCGCTCCCTGTGCTTCCCACTTTTCCTTTTCCTCTTTCGAGGTATCCTCATGTAAGTCCCGAATATCTATTTCGTCCCCTGTCTGTTCTACTGCTGCTGTTGGCAGCTCGCCAATTGTCTCCTGTCCTAAGGCTAACTGTGCCGCTTTATGTGCAGCTTGGTTCCCTTTGAAATTTAACCAGTCCGGGTTATCTCTTCCTGGTTCTTTCTGGTGCGCTTTAATTTTGATTACTGTGGCTTCTCGAGGTTTCTCGCTAGCTCTCAACAATGCCTCAATTCTTTGTTGGTGTTTGATAGGAGTTCCTCCCGCGGTTATGAACCCTCTTCTACCCCATGCTGTCATATAGTCATGTATGACTCCGAACGCGTAGTGACTATCTGTATAGATGTTCACCATTTTGCCTTCAGATAACCCTAGTGCCTGTGTGAATGCCACTAGTTCTGCCACTTGCGCGGATAGACCTCCGTCAATCCTTCCTGACTGTACTGTCTCTAATTTGTCATTCACTACTGCCCACCCTGTCCGGGGTGATCCTTCCACATATTTGCGTGAACCATCTACAAAAAGGGATTCCTCAGCTGTTGTTAAAGGTACATCCTTTATCCTACCCTCGTCTACGTCCATATCTATATCCCCACAATTGTGTGGCTTTCCTGTGTCTAAAATCCCTTCTGCTGGGTTATTCCCTGTATCCCTTATTATTATTATGGACTTGCTTGGAGGTAGGAGGACAGCTTCCCACTTAGCCCTTCTCATGTTTGAGACTGACCTTAGTTTTCCCATGTTCTACATTTCCACCAAGGTGTGTTTGGTGTGAAGGATGATATTCCTTGTCATGATTACTGGCTCGCTAACCTTTACGGCCCAGGCGGCGCAATCCAAGGCGGCTGTGCACCTTGGCAGTCCGGTGACTACCGGCCCTTCTGCGGCTGAATAATACCCTATGGGTCTCTTTCTGTCGCCATGGTCCTGTGTTACCACTGCAGAATAGAACCTTTCCTCATTGCTACAATGGATATGGAAGTCCTTATTAGAATCTGGTAATCCTAGTCCAGGGGCTAATATCAGTTCTGTTTTTAGTTTGTTGTAAGCCTCTTTCTGCTTGAGTCCCCATTCTACAGGATCTAAAGCTGGTTTTCCCCCTTTGACTAGTCTTTGTATAGGTTCTGCCAATTTTGCGAACCCTGGGATGAAACTTCGGTTATAGTTAAATAATCCTAGTACCTTTCTGACCCCTCTTACGGTGACGGGTCACGGCATTTGTCGTACCGCCTTCTTTTAGTCTGTTGGCATTTTTTAAGTCCTTGGGATATAAGGTGTCCTAGGTATAGGACCTGTGTTTTCCCGATTTGTGCCTTTTTGGGGCTCACCTTTAACCCTGCGGTTTTGAGTTCGTTCACTACTAAATATAGTCCTTCTTGATGTCCTGACTTGGACTCCGAAGCTATTAGGATATCGTCTACATATTGTCGGATCGTGCTACCCTCTGGCAGCTCTACCTTGTTCAGGATGTCACTCATTACTCGATGGAAGATAGCGGGGCTGTTGTGGAATCCCTGTGGTAAACAAATCCAAGTGTACTGTTTGTCTCCCACTGTAAAGGCAAATTTGTCTTGGGATTTGGGATCCAAGGGTAGGGACCAGAATCCGTTGGCTATGTCCAATACTGTGAATATTTTGAGCTCCTATGACAGTCCATTCAGGATTGTCGAAGGGCTGGCTACAATGAGGTGCAACTTGGACGTGACTTTATTGAGTCCGGTGTAATCTATCGTGAGCCTACAGCTTCCGTCAGGCTTGCTCACTGGCCAGGTTGGGGAGTTAGTGGTACTTGTGGTTTCTCATGGAATCCCTCTTTCCGCTAACCCTTTAACTATCTCCACTACAGCTTTCTCTGCCTCTGGTTTTATTGGGTATTGTCGGTGGGGCTTATGCTCCGGTCCATGTACCTTTATTGGGTCCATTGTAGACAAACCGGTATCTAACTTTGTTTCTGCCCATGCTCCGGGGACGGAAGCACAGATGGCTCCGAACCCTCCTGTCTCTAACTCCCAATTTCTGGAGGTGACTGTGGCCACCTTAATAGTTTCGAGGTGACTTGTGAGTTTCCCTATTCTAGTTTTCCGACCGTCCTGTCTTGGCCAGATTCTCCCTTTCCACAGTCTATCAGAATCTCATATTCTTTCATCAAGTAATTTCCCATTATTGTACCCTCGTTATTCTCACACACATAAAACCTCATTGGTATATACAGATTATTTATCTCTACTAACGTGGTCTCGCTCAGGTAGGCGGGTGTTTTGTTCCCTCCTATCCCGGTTAAGTAAATCATTTTATTTGTAGTGGGTAAGGGTAGGTCGGTGACAGATATGGATGCTCCTGTGTCCACCAGCATCTCACATTGCCTGCCCCCTATTAGTGCAGACACATAAATCCTTCCCTCCTTCTTACCCTTGTGAATGGGGGCTGCAGACCGTCAATCTTGCTGACCTCGGAGGTTCCATGGTTCCTCCGGTTCTGCTGTGGTCATGGATTGGGTCGGGGGTCTCCCATGTTTATCCCAACACACTGCTTCTGTGTGTCCACATTTGTTACAGTGGCTGCAATGTTTCCCACTGCTCCCAAATCTGTTTCCTTTCCTTGGGGCCCCGCAATCCCTCGCAAAGTGCCCTTGCCGGCCACAATTGTGGCAAGTCAGTTTAGACTTAGTCCCGTTCCCGTTACTGTAAGCTGCTACTCTTTTTTAGCCTTGTTCTTGTCTGGGATTTCTCTTCTCCCGGTACGCCGCTAGCCCACTCTACCAACTCATCGTAAACTTGGGACATAATCACTCCCATTTTTAGGATGGTTTGGTGAGCTCTCGAGAGTCCATCCTTAAAAGCATGGATGAACGCTCGATCCCCACGACCTGGGTTCCCTTGTCCTGAGCACTCTTGATACACTTGGAACAACCGTTCCCCGTATTCAGAAGCTCCTTCCCCTTTTAGCTGTTTGGTTGTGGTAATTCTGCTCCAGTTAGTCGGAGCATTCCCTAACACCCTCTGAATTTCTGTCTTAAACTGGGTGAAGGGTGCCTGTTGGGCATCTATTTCTGATGTTAGGGCGATTACATGTGTCCACCGTCCCCCACTATAATCCTGTGCTGGAGGAGCGGCGGGCGGGTCCACCTGCTACCTGCCTCCACTTATCCGCTGGACAGGCAGCCCTGTACGTCTCTTGGGTGTAATTGGTATCCCACCCAGATTGTATCTAATTCTTTCCAGAGTTTAGTGTTTGTGCTTCTAGGTTGTAATTTACCCAAGGAAGCCATTATCTGCTGTCTCTCACCTGGGGTGAAGA